>NC_066625.1:12545139-12845139 GCF_025201925.1 Gopherus flavomarginatus
AGTTGTGATTGAACACTGGGGTGTGCAGTATTATCATCTCCTGCTTTCCATAAAGTGGTGGTCTTACACTGAAGGAATTTTTGATTCAGTGTGACACAGCTTGGCATGATTAAGCTCTGGCCTCCATTAGATGTGGGCTTTAATATGGTCTGTCAAGGGTATGAGTGGCTTAGTTGCTGTATCAGTTCTCCTCTTCCCAAACTCTCCTGCTGTACTGTGTTCTGTTTTGGAAGCAAATGGGTCTTTAGCTGCTTGGAAATGACCAGTTACCCAGCACAGCTGGTATCTAATTACATTCCTGAGCTGGGAATTCTAACTCAGCACTATGTGGAGGTTTTTGTTTTTAATGAGTGTTGTTATAAACTGTTAATTTAAGTCCTACAACAGCAGTAATCTCAGCAGGATTGATGGCTATGTAATCATAGCTATTCCTGATTGTTGCTCCTACTCCTTTTCAGCCTGGGCTAGGAAAGCTAATAAAACCTATTGATAACAACATTTTCCATCAGCTGGCTAAGATCAAAGCCAGAGACCTGCTGATGTGCCAGGGTGCAGCTGCTAAGAATAGGCAATTTGGCCCAACCATTTCCCATCCCCACCCCCTAAAACCATTTGATTGGGCCTCTGGTTGTGTGGTGCAAGCTGTGGGGTAGGGAGGAGTCATATCCTAACTGTTTAACCAGGGCAGCCAGAGGAGTTCAGTTCCACACAGTTTAGAGAGGAGGGACTGGGGGAGAACAGGGAAGGGGCTAAGAAGTGATGTATGTTTTGTGGGGTGGTAGAAAAATGTTTCCTGTTAAAGTGGGGGAGCAGGAATCTACAATAGGCTCCAGTAAGGGCTGAATACAAGGCAGAGTTGGCCTGATGCCTCAGGGACATGTGTTACTATCTCTACAGAGCTCAGCTTATGCTCCACAGTCTGTGGCACTGGGGCATCAGCACTAAATATCATGTTGCCATTTCAGCCTGTTGTTGGATGAAACTTCTGATGCAGGGGCCTCCTGTGGCTTCCGTTTGGCTCCATGGCCTGGTCCAGCCTTCAGTTTGGGAAAGAAAAGTTGGAAGTTTGGAAGAGATTTGCCCTGATTCAAGCAATGGAGAGTGAGGCACCAAGGGGGTTGCTTCAGGCAGGTCTCCAGGGCAGATGGAAAGTTGCCACTCACACTGGGTGTTTCAGTCCTGAGACACAGTCTGCTAATTGTGTCAAATCAGTTGTGAGGTGTGTGTAGATGGTTAGTAGGATGAGACCAAACACATTTTACTTATAACCCAACCATCCTTGAGGGGCTGAAAAGGCCACTGCATTTATGTAGGCTTTAATTATTTTGCTGAGGCTGGAGCAAGTGCTGTATCCTCTGAAAGTGTGATTCTGCTCTAAGTATCTGTTAAAATGGAATGGGTGTGTGTGTGTGTCCCATTATTGTCACATGTCAATGATTCCAAGTCTTTTCTTCTCATCTTACAAGTGAAAAGTGCCTCCTTCCCTTCCCCCAATCCCTTCACTGCCAGCCCAATGAACCCAGGATCTGACAGTCTTTCCCAGATCACTTTGACATATGGCAGGCTAGGTTCTTTCCTTCTCACCCATCCTTGCCTATGATGCTGATGATACAGATCCAATTCTGCTCCGTTACTCCTCTGCAGCCATGCTTCACTTATGCACCTGTAATGAAGACTAATTGGGGCAGCAGAGGTTGCAAAGGTGTGAACGCAGGATGTGATCTGCATAATGTTTGTTAAAGGAGGTGATTCATGAGCAGGAAATAACCCAGCTGGACTGCCTAGGCCTTGGATGAGTTTGTGGTACTGGCTGTTAGAAAAATATCTCCTTCCTCTTGTAAAGTGATCAGATTTGATTGAGATACAAGAAGTGTGGAGCCTCTCCATGCCATTTTGAGAGTTGTTTTTCAGAGTAGAAACGCACCTGGAGTTTAGCTCTGATTGAAGTGTACCAATCTCCTTTTTTTTTTTTGTCCACGTGTTAATTGCTCTCATACCTATAGCTTTGCCTCCCAAATGTTGGGTATCTGGAGGATTGGGAGGGCATGTTGTGTTGTCTAGAGGCCTGGCAGCATCATTTTCCTCTACTATTTCTTAAGAGTCTCTTGTTGTGTTTTGTCTCTTCTTCAGGCCGCTCATGGTGCTATTCCTTCTGTGCTTGCTGGGGAGATGCATCTCTCTTGATTAATTGTGTTATCAAAGTGAGTCGTCTTGGCTTTTAATAAGACGCTTCAGAAGTTTTCCTCGCTTTCTGTAGGAGTCTGAACTGTAATGGAAGGTGCACCCATGTGCTCCGTGTTATGGCGCTCTCCAGATTGAGCGGTAGAACTCTCTTCATTTGTATGGCCCTACGTGGGTGCTCAGTCATCTATTAGAAAGGATTCTATTATCCTGAAAGGTCTCTGGGCCTGAGCCAAAAACAATGGGAAGATGCCCGCTGACTTCAGTTGGCTCTGGATCAATAAAGAGCAGAATCAAAGAAGCTGAGTGTTTGGAGAGCAGGCAGGAAGATGGAGGCCCAGAATCTTAAAAGTATTTAGGCTCCTACCTTCCATTGATCTCAGTGGAAGGTAGGAGCCTAAATACCTTAAGGATCTGGGCCAAAGTGCCTAGGATCAGTTGGCATTAAAAGTTTAGTTTTGGAGAAAGGAGGTTTTTCCCCCTCCTCTGAGCATGCGACTCAGTGACCAAAGTAAAAACGCAACAGAGCAGCCCTGAGACTCTCTAACGTACGCCGTTTTCAAATAAATAGTTAGAAACCCACCAGCATAATTGGGGGAGCAGGCGCTCTCTGTGCCTCAAGACTGCTTTCAGCGTCCATACGTGTCTGGCAAAGCTCTCAGCACCGTGCTTGATGGAGCTGAGGCTGTCTATACAGATTCCCAGTAGGCATTGGGTTATGAAATGGCTCTCCATCCCAGGATGGCCTTCCTGCCTCAGACATGTGTTCACTTAAAGAGGTGGGGGCTGTTCCTGAGCTGCTTAGGGGAGAGAATCTGTGCAGACTGCCATTCCTGCTCTGTTTGTACAGCACTTAGCACGCTGGGGTCCTGGCCCTTGAATGGGGCTCCTGGGTACTGCAATACAGTCCATAAATCATTACGCAGGGCCGGCGCTTCCATTTAGGCGGCCTAGGCAATCGCCTAGGGCGCCAGGATTATTGGTGGGTGGCATTTTGCCAGAGGGGGCGGCAGGCGGCTCCGGTGGAGCTGCCGCAGTTGTGCCTGCGGACGGTCAGCTGCTCGCGCAGCTCCGATGGACCACCCGCAGGCACGACTGCGGCAGCTCCACCGGAGCCACGGGACCAGCGCGCGGGGTGGCGAAATTGCCATGTGCCTAGGGCGCTAAACCCCTAGTGCCGGTCCTGTCATTACGACTTTGTCCTTTCCCTGATACAGCCTTAATGGGCAAGTCTTCTGGGTCTACAGTGCATCTCCTCCTTTGACTCACTGCAGATAGAAGAAACAGGACTAGATAGGAACATGGCTCTCTTGCTTCCCTGTGTCATTACAACCTGCCAGATATACCAGTGCCTCATAGATTAGGCATTAAGGCTTTCCCTCCCTGTGGTGGAATATTGTCTGCATTTGGATCACGTCATAAAACTGTTTCTCCCCTTGCCAGAGGAAGCAGGAGGGGTTGGACCCGGCCTGGCCGCCACCAGCTGTCCAAGCACTAACACACAGCTACTGTACCAGGCTGTTCCAGGGCTGATCGCAAAGCAAATAAGGAAGGGCATAGCTGTTAAAAACCAAACACAATCTTTACTCCGTCCTCCCCGTTTCCATGAACCCCGTGCTATCTGTGCCATCCTGTTAATGTTTAAATGGCAGGGTCTCTGGTGTATCAGTTTGTCCAAAGGACAGCTCCCTGCTCTTCCTTTAATCCTACTTCCTGGACCCTGGGGGCTGTGAAATGAGCTGTGAATCCAACAATGTATTTGTTACACAGAGAAAGCTGGCAGTCAGGTGACTGCGTGGTAACTCGATCTTCCCCTTCACTCCACCTGTGTCTTTCTCTTCTTTCCCTTTCCTGGTACAGATGTTCTGGGCGTGAACTCTGAGCTCTTGCCAATGTGAGTGGCAACACCGCCTGCAGTTGGGACCTCTCGATTTACGTGTGAATTCTTCTCACGCAGCCCTTCCCCTATCAATGGGGAGAAGAGATATTTTTAGTCACTGGTGTATGTGGCTGTTGGCTTGACACCATCTGAATTTCCTCTCCTGCAAGGTAGGAATTGTGCAGGGAGTGGAAAAGGAGGCTGCGTGGAGAATTCTTGCTTTTATCATTATTTAAATAGTTATTAATAGCTTAGATCAACCTCTAACACGGAATCTTCCTCCCACTAGCCTGTGGAACTTTGGGCAAACAAAACTTCTGGGTTAGCCTCAGGGAGATGCAGTTAGTTAATGGGGAAAATGGAGAAATCTATTAATTTACCCATTTACAGGAGAAACTTATTAAAGACTTTTTAAAAAGCTATGTATTGTTAAACTATTTGGATTCCTGGAATACAGGATGCTACACAAGCAGTTTAGCTGAAGAAATGAAAGACCAAAGATGGCAGCTGGGGGTCTGGAGACCTTTATGTCTGAGGCCCCACTATAAATAGAAGTGTATTGTGAGATTGGTTCTCTCTGTGTCCAGACATGAGATGTGGTGCCAAGAACATGCTGACCATTGTTTGCTCTGGAAATACGTTGTTCTTTGCCTTTGAGATCTGGCTTGAGAGGGGGAACCCTACCAGACACTGCACTGACTCTCTGGTGGTGACTGGTGGTGGTTTCCTGAAGGGCTGATAGACCCCCCCCCCCCAACTGGACTGCAGGACTTTAGTCTTGCGAGATTTCTGCTATGCTTCAGGGTTGGCAAAATAGAATTTTTAAATGCATCCCAAAGTGCTTGGCAAGCTGCGAGATGCAGCACCACTGAAATGCAGCTGCCTTTGGATTGGAGGACATTGGCTGGTGCATGGTACGCTGACCATGCAGCTAGGTAGAACAGCTATTTTAAGTGTTAAAAATGAGACATGGATTCCAGTTTGATCTTGGATACATAGACACTGTGGAAATTGCAGCCAAGGGCAGAATCCAGGTGCCTTTTGTGTCTTAGAACTGTAGTGGAATGAGGCCACTTAGCTTTCCATGAGGTTTTTCTATGCATCACCTGGCCCTAAGGCTGTTGTCTCGAAACCATCTGAGATGGGCAGAGATTGAATAGAGAGCTCATGTCAGCTCCCTGATCTTTAGTGCCCTCTGAATCTTGTGGGAAATGGTTGGTAGTTTGCCAGAGATTCCTGTTCTCATATCCTACCATGAAATGATTGCAGCTTTTATTCTTGCTTGGCTTGTGGCTCTGGGAGCTGTGGGCAGTGCTAGTCCTCTGGCTTCTAGGGTAGCACCAGTGTTCGATGCTGGCGCTAGACCACCAAGGAGAACGGAAGCCAAAATTTTAGGCAGCCACAAGTCTGTGCATTCCCAAGGCAATGGTGATATGTGCACAGCATGTCAGCGGGAATTTCTGCCTGGGCAATCGGTGCCTTTATGATTTATTGGCAAAGTTCTACTTCTGTCTCTGAGTGGGAAAGGGTTTGAGGTTCTATTGATTGAGATGAGTCATTACTCCTGCCCTTAAATCACTGATCCTGACTGGCAAGGGAAATGGATCATAGGGAACCCTGAGCAGCAGGTCAGAGACTAATTCCCACGGGCGCAGGTGCAAGGAGATCTTTTTCCTTCCCTAACGTGTGACACGCCCTTGCCAGGGAAGAGTAGGAGGAAAGGCCAGGAAGTGTGTGCATGAAGCAGGGATGGACAAACAGGGAACCAAGCTGACTCTTGTGTACAGGAGACTCCATTCTTGAAGGTGGTTCTACTGAGCTCACGGGGTTTTGTGGGCATCCTTCCAGTAGGAGTGAAGAAGCAGATGATGTAGTGATTGGTTGTTTTTTAAGAGACTCTCGAGTGACCCTCCATGTTGGATAAGAACCCAAAAGCCGCTGCTTCTCTGGGCCACATGGGCCTGTGCAATGGGCCTGGCAGTCTGATGGGAACCAGTTTTCTTGTAAGAGCCCCACAATGCCCATGAGAGTCTGGCTGGAAGTACCCAGGGAACTGCCTTGTGGGCAATATTTACCCCTTCCTGTGGGCAGAGCCTAGGAAAGAGGCTCCCAGAGCTTCCTGTGCATTTCAGTAAATCTCTGGGTACTGGGAAAAGGTTCTCGTGTTAGCTGAACCTGTCTGCCCATCGCAGCTTCTAGGGCTAACGCCTGAGACCTTGTCGGGGACCAGAACATCTATTCACCTGCTGAGCATTTCCCTTCATGCTTCCCCTGCTGTTTTCCTCTCTCCTCTCCTTGTGCTTCCCTGCCCCTTGCTCCCCCAGCCCCTCAGTGCTCCGTTCATACTGACTCCTGGTATTCCTCCTCCTCCTCCTGCTCACTGCTCTATTTCTGCTCATTGCCTCCTCTCTGTATGCTGCTTTGTTCTCTAACCGCGTTCCTGGCTGTATTTACCTTTGCTCTCTTCTCTCTGCCAGATGAGCAATATCATGCACACCAACGTGTCCTCTTCCACCGAAGGTGGAGTTGGTGTGACCAGCATGGTTGGCAGCACGTTGCAGACCAAGATCTTCCCTCTGGCAGACTCCAGCCATCTCTCCCCTGAAGATGACTCCCCGCTGAGGGCCCTCCAGAACTACTCCCAAGATGGCCAGAAAATTTTCCTGACCACTTCGGCAGCACAGGTGATCTCTGGAATATTTGTGTGGTCGGCATTGATTCTCACCATCCACCAGGTAAGGGCAGGGCTCTGCAGGGAGAGGGGTGTTCCCCTGGATCTGTGTGCATGCTGTCACCTGGGTGCATGCACACATGGAGGGGGAGCAAGGGAAGGGGAGCTGCTGAGTATTGCTCAGGGCATCAGCTGGATCTCAGGATTCTTGAATGCTTCCATGCCTAAGCTAGTTACAGACTATTTCCTTGTCTCTAACTGCTTCCCTTACTTGCAGCCAAGCATCTCCATCTCCTGGCTGTGGCCTCCCACCTATTATAGTGTCTACTGCAGGTGCCTCTGCTAATTTCAGACCAGCACGTTACAGGGAGGGATGAGTCTAGCCTTTTCAAACCTGATGCTAACAGCTTGATAGAGCAGACTTTGTCCTTCAGCTCCCCGGAGTGGCTGCCTGCACGCCCTTCCTCGCTGTGTTTATCTGAAGTGCTCACACCAGAAGGGAGCTGTAACTGTTCCTAGAGCGTCAGCAGTTCTGAGGTTAAGGGAGTGTCCTCCATTCTCCTTTCTGGGGAGTCCGAATTTCCTAATGTTCTCATTCCCTGCTTAACAACGCTTGAAACCTGCTAGCTGAGGCCGGGTCTCCTCTGTGGGTTTAACTGAAATATTTGTCCGCAGAGCCCAGTTCTCGGTATGCAGGTGTAAATCTGGAATAACTCCACTGAAACCAGTAGAATTATGCCAGATTTACACTGGTGTGGCTGAAAGCAGAATGTATTAGCCTAGCATTAGTATTCGAATGGCAGTTAATTCCTGGGCCAGGTGGTGCTGTGAGGTAGACACACAGACTCTTCACCCTGCAGATCCAAGTTTAAAATTGGTTGGGGTCACAAATGAAAGGAGTTATTTGATCTCAGCCCACTTGTTTTGTGGTGTGGAATTCCCTGCCCCCTCCCATGTAACAGCAAAGTTCTTTGTACTCTTGGTAATTGTTGCTTAGGAGTCCCAAGGTGAACGAGTAGGAGATGGTCTCCAACCCTAATCTTCTATATTGTGTGTGACTGGTTGGGCCTAACATGCATTGGCTGTAGGGGACCTGGGATGAGAATAGCAGGGTGCTTGGCGGTAGGATTGAAGTGTGGGCAGTACTTTGTGTGGAGATTTTATACCTCTAGCCAATGGGAGTAATCCTCCCACACTTGCACTTGCTCCCTGCAGGAATGCTAGTCTCTGATTTCCTCAGCAGGATGTCTTGGCAGCATGTGTTTATGTGCTTCCTGCAGGCTGCAAGGACCATGTGGTGGTGGGTGGAGTCTGGCAGGGTATCTGGATGGATTCTGATTCAGGTGTCAAGAGATCTTGCTCCCTGAAACAGATCTACAGTCAGAAGTGGGCAGGAGGGAGATGAAGACTGGAAAACTGCCTAGGGATACTCCTTTCTGCCCCTGCAAAGCGGATGACTGCTGGCCTATTGCCAGATCTGCTTCTAGGCTTCTCTTTGGGAGGTATCTCTTATGGTCTTAATGTCACTACATTGCCTGGAGACTCTCCCTTTCCCCAGATCTACATGCACTTGAGGAACTACACCATTCCTAACGAGCAGCGCTACATCATCCGCATCCTCTTCATCGTGCCTATCTATGCCTTCGACTCCTGGCTCAGCCTCCTCCTCATTGGAAGTCACCAATATTATGTGTACTTCAACTCTGTGCGTGACTGCTATGAAGGTGAGCAAGGCGGGGAGGCGTCTATGGTAGAGGTGGGGAGGAGAATGGTGCAGGAGGAACGTGTGGTGGATGGCACAAGGATTTTCTGTGTCTCCCTTCCAGTGAAAGCTAGGCAAGATGCCACATCAGCATGACTCGGTATCTCCCGCTCCGCCCAACCCACAAATCAGAACACAGCGTTTCAGGGTCCAAGAGGGAACCCAGGGAGAGTTTTCAGGCTGCAGATTGCCTGATAGTAACTCTTGGGTTTGTCGTTGTTTCCATTGGTCTCTGCAATCAACATCCACTCCTCTCCCTGTCTCCAAAACTGACGCTGAATGGAGATAGGCCCCTAAGCTGCAGTGTTGTACTGGAGAAGGCTCTTGAGAGTGGGGGTGGGAAAATGAATGTTCCTGATAACCCCTGGTAAAATTCCATCACCAAACTGAAGGGGAAGGTTGAGATGACTACTTGCCTCTGGAGTCCCACCTGGGGCAGCTAGCAGTACCTTACCAGAGATGGCTAAGAGTAAAATGGAATAAAACGGCCATAGCCCTCATTATCTCTGTGGCTCAAATACTTCCGAAGAACAGAATTTTTGTTTCTGGATTGTGCCAGGTTTCATCAAACAGCAAATATTTCCAATCCTTTCCAAGGGTGGATACCGCCAGCTGCCCCCCTTCATGTCAAATCCCAGAGGTCAGACTCCCTGCAGTGCAATCAATACACTTAGAATATGTCAAGAGCAAAGTCTGTGTTTCCAGCAGTTTAATAGATGTTTGCCTGGGGGTGGGGGGACGCTGCCTCCCTCTTCAGTGATCAGTTTCAACAGGACTATACTGTGTACAGTCCCTCCCAGGCTAGCTGACTGGCCTGATTAGATGAGCTGCTAGGGTCTTTCTCATCTGCAACGTCTGAGATACCCAGTCATGCTGCATGTGCTTGTTGGCTGCCTGGCTCTGCCAGGGAAGGGGGTTTGAGGTTTTTAAGTTGCCTGTCTTAACATATTTAACATAACTCACTGGAAGTGGGTTATGTTAAATGGTACTGCTGCACTTACAGGCGTTGGAGATTTTGTGTATGATCATTTAAATACAACGGCACCTGGTGTGTATGAACAGGCACTGTCTTTTAGCATTTGCATGAATCTAAATAAAATAAAATCCCAGGCAGAGAGAGCCCAATGGAAGTCCAGCCAAGGAGAAAAAAGGGCCTACAAACAGGGACTGATCACAGCTTGCAGAGGCATAGTTTGTCTGCAGGCTCAGGAACACAGTGCTGTCTATCCACATTGTATTGGGAAGGAATTTTTTTTTAATCCAACCATTTGTGGCAGAAATGCAATATTTTGAAAATGAAGGTTTGAGTCATTCAGAAATGGATGGACCCGCCCAAGAAGTAGGTGACACTGGGTTTCTTTGAGCCCTAAGCCCACTGGAGTTCAAGTTGGTGGTTGGTTGACACCATTGCATTTTATACTGTTTGGAGTAAGAGTCTGAAGGTGAATGGGGAAAAATAACGAATTAGGTTTGTTAATGAAACTTACTTCAACTAGATGATCAAGCTGCCAAAGAAATGAGCTGATTACAGGTCAGACCAGTTCAGGAAGCTCCACCCACAGAGCTCTCCCATTGCGATTATTACATCACCAGAACAAACTCTCCCTGACTCCTCCCCAGAAGGCAGGACATGGTTAACTATCAGAAAGCAACTAATAATACTTATGTGTAGCGTGTACATAGCCCTTCCATGGGTACCTCCCTGCCTCATCAATCCACTGTTCACGTGCCCATCTTTGTCTTGTCAGCATTTGTAATCTACAGCTTCCTGAGCCTCTGCTTTGAGTACCTTGGAGGGGAGAGCACCATCATGTCTGAGATCCGGGGGAAGCCCATTGCGTAAGTCAGTCTCTATCACGTTCTTTGGCCCCCTTCACTGGCTTTCTCTCTAGAACCGACATCACCAATTCTCATTGTGTTCTGATTCTAGGTCCAGTTGCCTTTATGGGACCTGCTGCCTGCAAGGAATGTCCTATTCCATTGGGTTCCTCAGATTCTGCAAGCAGGTTGGTCTCTGGCTTCGACTGTTTAGCTCATAGATTAAGGCTAAATGAGAGCCCTGCTCTACCAACTTGGAGGGGTCTTTCTGGGCAGGCTGTTCTTCCCTGCTGCCTTTTGGAGGCATTCATGCTTCCCTCCTGCTCTGGAGTTCTTGATATTTTCCTCCAAAGTGAGGCAGTGTGTCCAGTCCATTAGGCACCTAGGCAGCCGCAATCAGCTGTGCTTGGTGTCATGTGCTCTGCCTCTTGACTCATTGCTGAATCAGGGTCCCCTCCCGCTGGGGTGCCTAGATCCTGTTTTTAATCCTCCCAATCTCCTTTAGCCATTGGTACTGATTACTCAAGGCGCCTGCCACCAGGCAAGTTCTGGCATGTATCTGTACGGCTGCTGTCCTGGGCTGGAGGGAGGGTAGCTTCAGTTACGTTTCCTAAATGGGTTTGCTGCTATTCATGACAATCCCATGGGGCTACAGCCCTACTTCCTTACTGGTCTGCTCATGAATGAGCCCAGAGGGAAGCTTCTTAAGAACAGTTAACCTCTGGGCTGGGGACCCTGTGCAAAGTCTGGCACGTACAACACAGACAGACTTGCCAAAGCTGCAGAGCACCTGGAGGGTGGTATTGGGTGGGGAGGGGTTGATGAGGGGCAGGCTGTAGCTGACAGGACTGGATTTCTTGGCACAGGAAGGCCACAGAGAGACTTGGCAGGTGGGGGGAGGATTAGTTGGGTTGGAGCACTTCACTGGGATGCCAGGGAAGGGATCCTGCCAGTAAGGTGCACTGTGGCTGCAAAAATGCCACTTGCCCAGGGCTGGTCTATTTCACTCCCTGTCTCTGGCCACCCTTGCTAGTGGTGTAAGTGCTTGCTCCATAGGGAGGAATCTCTCCCTTTCTTTCTTTTTTTCTTTCCCCCTGAATGCCAGAGCTCCTTGCTCTCCATCCTGGGGAGGCCAGCGAGTGCCTCCGGTGGGAGGGTGGCAGGATCTCTCTCGAACACAGAGCTGGAAATAGCATGGAGTCTTTTCCTCTCTTGCTGCAGGCGACGCTGCAGTTCTGCATTGTGAAGCCCCTCATGGCGATCGTCACCATTGTCCTGCAGGCATTCGGGAAATATCATGATGGCGACTTCAAGTGAGACTGCGAGGACTGTGGGACAGCCCATTCCCCCTGGGCTGAGATGGCTGCGTCAGTCCTCTCCTCTAAGAAAAGGCAGCAGCATTTCTCCTCCCTCTCCCAAATCCCCAGGGCTCTCTTCCTCAATGGGAGCTGCTCTGAGAGCGGTGGGGACAAGAAAACCAGATATGGGGCTTCCTTGGGGCTGCTGGATCAGCACCATACTCTGCTGGGGACCCAGCTCTTCCTAGCACAGCGAATGCTCAAGGGGGTTGCAGTCTATGGTAATCTTAATTTAGCAACAGGGCCCAGACAAGCCTTGGAATGGGGAGAGATGGTCTGTTGCCCTTTCCTGTGCGGGAACTTGAAATGGTATGACTGAGAGCTCTAAGCCCTGTGATTGTAACCACAGCCATGGGTGGGCGGGTGCGGGGTGTACTGGGGTGAGGAGGGCTTTGCATGCCTTTCACAGATCCGCAATGCGGGCAGGCCTCAGAATCAAGGGAAGACTTTTATGCTGTTAATCCAGATACACAAACTTGGGCCTCTCCCCTCCTTTAACTCCAGGGTTAGACTGTGGCTGGTTTCCACCCACTGTATTTGTGCACTTTAATTTTTGGACCAAGATCTTTCTGGGCCTCTAACCTCCCATCCTGCTACCAAGGAGCTCTTAGCCTAGTGAGCCACCATGGTAGCAATTTCCTGTGTTTCTGTATGCTACTTGTCAGCCGGCCAAATGGAGCCCCTTGCAATAGGGCTGCAGGTGCCATTATCCTACGTGGGGAGGAGGTGTTGCAGCTGGAGAGAATAAGTTCCAGTATGTAACACTCCCTCTTGATCTGGGTCTCTGTAGCTCCATATAGCCTCTGTGTTGCAGATGAGGAGTGGCTGCAGCCTGTACCATTTAGGTTCCTGGCAACTTGCCACTGTGATCTCTGGTTGGGTGTAGTTCTAGCAGCCCAGCTTAGTAACTCCCTCTCTTCAGCATTCACAGCGGATACCTCTACATCACCATCATCTACAACTTCTCTGTCAGCATGGCCCTCTACGCGCTCTTCCTCTTCTACTTTGCCACCCTGGAGCTCCTGCGCCCCTTTGAGCCAGTCCTCAAGTTCCTCACCATCAAGGCGGTCATCTTCCTCTCCTTCTGGCAAGGTGGGTCCTAGGGCTTGGGGTTTCCGGGAGAATGGCTCTTCTTCTCTCCCAGCACCTGATCCCTCCACCCAACAAGTTGGGAGGCAGCAGAAGAACCTGTGGTAGTCGTGCAACCTACTGGACGCCCTGAACCAGAACTGACCCCCTTTTTGCGTCTCTTTATAGGGATGCTGTTGGCCATCCTGGAGAAGTGTGGGGTGATCCCTGAGGTTCAGATCATTGATGGGAAGGAGGTGGGAGCTGGAACGGTAGCTGCCGGCTACCAGAACTTCATAATCTGCATTGAGATGCTATTTGCCGCCATTGCTCTGCGCTATGCCTTTACCTGCCAGGTATACAGAGAGAAGAAGGAAAACTCAACAGGTAACTACCCTCTGAAGCCATCCTTTCTACATTCCAGGGTACCCAGGCATGTAAGCAATGAGGGGAATCCTGTTCTCAGCTGAACAGTAAAGAGCCTTAAAAGCTACTTGGCTCTCTGCTGTTAAATCCTCCCTTTAGGCTCTCTTCCTCATGGTGCCATCAGGCAGCTGCCAATGGCTGGGAAGAGCCCCCTCAGGAGGGATTGCTGGGACAGAGGATTCCTGAGAACATTAGCTGTAATATTGGCAAAGTGTCCAAAAGGATTCAGAACTGTCAAGCTGTGCATGTAGCTGACCTCTTGAAATGTGTCATGGAGTCCCTCTCCCATTCCCTCCCACTGCTCATTGTCCTGGCTTCTTGCCTTGAAGTGGGCTGCCCACTCTTGTGTTATGAAGACATGGTTGCTGCTCACAACAGAGCCCGAAATAGAGTGTGGCCCCCGGGTGCTGCTGTAATCATGCTGACAGTTGTTCTCCATAATAGCATCCCCTTTATAAAGGATATTTCATCCAAGCTGGTGAGTTATCTCCTGCCAAGCACCAAATCTCACTTCAAATCCCATGACTGGCCTCTGTCTCCAGAGATGGGAATGTTGCAGTTACTACACCGGGTTCCCATGGGAACAGGGAAGCCTTGTGTCATTCCAGTAAGGACCGGCATTGCTGATGGAGGAGCAGCATGGCCTTAGACTTCCCATCCAGCCCTTGCTGTTGGAGCAGGGTCTTTGTGCCCTGGGGTCCTGTGGTGTAGGTGGCAGTGTTTTTCAAGGAGTTGGACTCTTTATAATGGAGAGGTATCTGGCTGGTCCTTCGTGTGCTCTGTGGCCTTGGGTCCTTTGCAAACTCCAAAGGCTGAATGTGCAAGAGAATGAAAAGGAGGGGAGTTGGGGAAGGGACTAGTTTGGCCTTTTGTTCCTCTCCCCCAGGAATGGCAAACAAAACCCTTCACCTAAATGGTGCCATGGGATGTGCATCCTGCAGGGATGGCCTCCCTAGGAAACTTAGAGAGAGCTTTACTCTGCTCAGAGCATCCTTTTCTCTCACTAGCTATTGACCTGCCTGTGCTCTCTGGGCTCCTGAGAGTTAGAGCAGGTTGGCTTGGTGTGGGCCTCTTGCAAGGAGATGGATTTTATCTCTTTGTTGGAAAAGGTGTTTCATCCTTCGTATCTGGACCATGCTGTATTTCTGCATGCTGCCCACCTGCTAGCTTCCATGTAGGCTGTACTTGCTCATGGCTTGACGAAAAGCACTAAGCTTTAATTCTTGGTCCACATTTCTAGTTGTCCATTTAACAATGACACAGAACTTTTCATCTGTGGATGGATTTAGATAGCAATGGATTTAATCCTTTCTGTTGCGTGTTACCCACTCCCTCATCTCAAATTCTACAAGAACATATCAGAATGTAACCACTCAAAAATCAAACGTGTCCAGTGTGCTTTGATTGCTGCACATTGGGACCACTTCCTGTTGGCCAGAGGTTTTATACATCGCTAGGCTCAGGACCTCTATGTCTGGTCCCTCCTGCCCTCCCATCACCGTTGTCTAGCAAGGCACTGCCTTTTAAAAGTGGATCACTCATAACAATTCTCTCTGCTTTCAGCAAACGTGGCCCCAATGCAGAGCATCTCTAGTGGGCTGAAGGAGACAATGAGCCCTCAGGACATTGTCCAGGATGCCATCCACAACTTCTCCCCCACGTACCAGCAGTACACCCAGCAGTCCATGCACGAGGCAGAGAGACAAGCTCCTGGGCAGATTGGGCACCCGGCACCCAAAGCTGATGGGCAAAATAAAAAAAGAAGCAAAAACATTGAGAAAAGAGTGCTGATGCTCTCAGACGATGAACCGTAGGTGAGAGCTGAGAGGACAGTGTCACGGGAGATGGTTTTAAAAACTCATTGTCTCTGCAATCTGGAGCCAAGAGAGAGCAACAGACCTGGAACAGAGAAGCTAAGACCAGCTGTTGCGTTGGAAGGAAAAAGCAAGAACCAGAGAGGGGTGGGATGCGGAACTGTGCTTGACTTCTGCTGTCCTGTCCCTGCTGATGTTGGATATTGGTTCTTCTCTATTCCCATTAGGTCCCTATACTTTTGTCATTCAGTGGTTCCTGTCCACCAACCTGCCCCACTGCCAGTGTTCTGATGCATGACTAGCATCTGTATTGGTGCTGTGGGAATGATGTGACAGGAAGCAACCAGGACTCTTGAGAGTTCCTACCAGTGCTGCAAGATGGAGGCTGGAGTCCAGCTCGTCCTCTCACCTATGAACAAGGGCAAGGAGAGGAAGAGAACAGCTCTGTGTATCATGACTCTGCTCTAGTGACTCTTGGCCTAAGTAAAAAGATGAACGGCTCTCAAGCCTCCGGGGAGAAGAGCAGACTGGGAAGTCAGCTGGACATCTCCTCCTGCTCTGACATTTTGAAAGTTACCAAAGTTTATTTTGGTTAAAACTTAGGGGGGTGGGGGGAATCTCAGGAATTTTGTATGAAAGGGAAGGAGGGAGAATTAATGAGCTATTTTCTGGTACCTACCTGCCTAAAATTTAATAATCCCCAAGGAAGGGGCTAAAATGAAATTAAAGTGCTGCTACTTGTACTGCTTCTGGGAGGGTGAACCTCTTTATTTGTGTCTTAAAAGGACTGTGATTCACCTTGGAGTGGATCAAAAATTGAAATGGATTCCAATTGGCTGCTTAAATTGCTTTTCAGGGAATTGAACTGTCATGACTGTGACTGGCAGGGTTAGGAATTCACTTACTGAAACTATTCTTGATAACATTTGCTATTAAGAACTCCTCCTTAAATTTAAGAAGCAACTTTATTTTAATACCTAGCACTTGGCTTCATCTAGATGGGAGAGAACCAGGACTATTTAAAAAAATAAAATAAACCCAAGTTCATATGTGAGAAGCGTGTTTGCAAACCCCTGCCCAGATCTGCCCTGCTGGGGTTACACTGATCACATACCAATCTATTGCTAGGGTCACATGCACCTTTTTGAAAGAGGCCATGTCCTCTACGTGAACAGAGGTGGGAACCTAAAATGACAGAGTGGCTCTGTTCTAAGATAGCTGGTGAGTGAAATATAAATAGGCCCATCCCCTTTTGATGTTGAACTGCACACTGCCATTTCTGGGAGACAAATGTCCTAATCTGGGATCAGATGGATTAATTCCCCTTTTTTGTTGAACACCAGTGGATAGTGCACCTCATTCTGTGAACCTTCCTATAACCAGACCTGTATTTTAGATCTTTGAAAAGAACAGTACTAATTTCTATCCATACCCGGTCTCTCCTACCAGAATGCCTACTGGAAACTCATTTGGGTGTTGGCATCACTTTGTCTTAGTTCATGGGGGGCAGTTTGTGTGTCTTCAAAGGACCTATAGTGCCTCAAAGTTGCTGCCATGTAATAAATGTACTGTTAATGCTTATGGTTCTGTTTAGAAGTGGACCCCCCCCCTTTTTTTTTAAATCCATCCATTTTTCCCAGCTCTGAAATCCCTTGAGCCTGAGAAGTGGAAATTGTAATTTAACAATTCCACATTTTAGTATTTATAAGGTTGTTTTTCCTAATAAATGGATGTTTCTATTACCACTCCAATGAGCGCTTCATTTGGCAAAGCCTTGTTACTAATCCAGCAGCTCTCTGCCATCCAACAGCGACACTCGTAAATTCAGAAGCATCACATTGGCCTCTTGACACTGTGGCAACTGGGGCACCAGGAATGCCTGCATGGACAAAATGTACCATGATGCCCTGGCTCTGGTGAGGAGTCCTCCCATCTCACTGGTTATTACACCACCTCTTCTAGGCTGGAAGAACACAGTGCTCTCCTCTGCATCCCTTCTATCTCCTTTCTTGTGCTGTGGAGTTTTCAGAGAGGTTACACCCATCTAGAGGCCAGCCTCAGACTGGGTTGACTAGTGTTTTGCAGCAGTGACAGGACAGTGGTAAGCAGACTTGATCAGAGAAGCTTCCCCATCTCACTGAAAGCCTGTAATAGCAATACTCTTAACAGCAGCGTGTAGCTGAGACAGGCTGGTGGTTCCCTCTGATTCTCTCCAGCACTGCTTCTGCCTGCTCAGCTGGAGAAGTAGCGTCCTGCAGGCTGCCTGGTTGGAGGTATAACTAGAGCCCTATGCAGGACTCATGCATGCAGCAAATCTAGTCTTGGGAGGGGCAGGAGCATTGTCTATCGCCATGACAAGAGAGCAGCTGCCAAGCATGACAAGGTGTCCTGTGCAGATACGGACAAGGCTGTACAGCACAGGCATCAAAGAAGCAACATGAGCAACGAAGTCACTTGAGCTGAACACATTGGTCTTCCCTACCCCAGCTGCCTGGGGAGTAATCATGTCAGAGCTGGGACAGAGGTTGCTTCAACCATTGGGGTGAGGACAGATAGCAAAGGTGACTAAAGCACTTGCTTAATGTGCTAGGATAAAGACTTGCACAAGAATATAAACTTAATGTAACTTACATTCCTGCATGGAGTCTGAACTCCAGGGCATTCATCTCTATTGGCGGCAGACACTGACAACTGTCTACTGTGGCCAAGTCCTCATTTATTAGATGTGGGCCAGCTCTTGTTCTCAAAGAAGTCACTCTGATGTGCCACCAAAGGCAAGAATGTGCCATCGGCCTCCAGCAGCCCTGTGTGTAAGACTGAATGCTAGTGGCTGCTGTGCCCTTAAACAGCAGGCATGACCCACTGCTTACAATGCTTGGGGTCTGTCTGGCCTCTTTGCTGCTCTTTCATTAGGGTGACCTAATTTCAGTGCTGAAATAGTGGTGAACATGCATGGAGAACAAAGACCTAGGAAATATCTTAGACAGAATGCTGCCTCTGCTCGCAGAGGAGTCTTAGGCTCTTATGCTAATAAACAACCCTTCACCCAGGGTGGCTAACCTGAGCCTGAGAAGGAGCCAGAATTTACCGATGTACCTTGCCAAAGAGCCACAGTAATACATCAGCAGCTCCCAGCATCTCCTGCCCACTGGCAGCCCCACTGATCAGTGCCTCCCCCTCCATCCCCACACCTGATCAGCTATTTCATGGCATGCAGGAGGCTTGGAGGGGGAGTGGGAGGAGTGAGGGTACAGCAGGCTCAGGGGAGGGGGCAGGAAGGGGTGGAGTGGGAGCAGGGCCTCTGGCAGAGCCAGGGGTTGAGCAGTGAGCACTTCCTCCCTGCCGGCACACTGGAAAGTTGCTGCCTGTAGCTCCAGCCTGAGTCAGTGCATATACAAGGAGCTGCATGTGGCTCCAGGCTGGCCATCCCTGCCTTAAATGAATCTAGAGCTGAATCACAGGCTTGGCCAATGTGTCAGTTTGTCTCGGGGACTGGAAGAAGGCCAGAGGCAGGTTCTTGGGAGGGCACCATGTTGCTGACAATGACTCCCAGAACTGCAAGACTTGTTTCCTCCTAGCTTTTGGGGTACCTTTACTGCCTCTTCCAAAAGCAGAGGGGGACAACAGCTCAGTCCGCTGGTGGTTTACCCACCAGGGCTAGGAATCAACCAAATCAGAGCCCTGTGTGGCTATTCTCTACAGCAGACCTCTTTAAGAGCTACCCCCTTTTTCAAGTCCTGGCTCCGTCTATTGTCTCACCTCCTTTTTTAGATCATGTCCCTGCCCTGAAGAATGTACAGTTTTGCTCTATTTGTACAGGGCCTAGCACATAGAAGTGCTAGTCATGGACCAGGAGCCTAGAGTGTTACCACAGTCATAAGAGAATTAAGGAAGTTTTTAAGCTTAATGTTGGGTGTGGCTTTGTATGATTGGACTACTACAGTGGAGCAGAGAGAGCTACACCACTAAAAGCCAGAGTGGTCCCTACAGAGCAGGGCGGCCACCTTTCATTGCTGTTCTACTGAAGCTTCTCTCCTGCAGGTTGTAGCAGTTTCCCTGTAATTCTCAGGGGAATGGGCTAGTCTATCTTTTGCAGGAGCTGGACTTCAGACTGGTCCTCTAAAGTCTAACTCCTTGAATGCTGCAGCCATCCTCTCAAGCTTGCATCCTCCTCCTACACTGACCTGTCACTGAATCTAGTCCCTATCTTTGCAATGTAACAGTTGGGTCAGAAGGAGAGTGGTGTAAGGGGTGGGGAATCTACTTTTACATCAACCACCACAGCCACTCTGGCTTCCCAGTGCTCCTATTGGTCTTACTAAAAACTAAGCCTTGCTCACTCAGGCCACATCACATGTCTCTCAGCCACACGCTTGAAGTACCTTTACCCACGAGCATGTTTAACCTGCTTATCCTGGCCTAAAGCCCCTATGCAGCTTTACCCTCCTTGATTCCTCTAATGAAGTCAGAAGGAAACCAAAGCAGTTGAGGCAATCTCCCCTCTTTAATTAATGCCCTGTGTCTATTAAATACATGCCTAAGCCCCATGCAATGAGTGCCTAACCTTCATTCAACTCTCTCCTAAGGCTACCTACAAATGATTAAGGAAGGGATTAAATCTACCACCTCAGTCACCCCCATTTTCTGTAACTGCAGTTCCTAAAATGTGGTCTGTGACCCATGGCAGCTAGTGCTTAGGGTACCAGCTCTCTTTCAAGCTGAGTAACAGACAGGAAAGAGGAAAAGCAAGCACACACAATCATATTGAAGTTCAAAACATTCATCAATATTTTCCCCATGTGCATGTGCTGCCATTACATGATCATGAACAGACAGGGAAGGTGGGACATACGCATATTTGAGGAAAAACCATTCTCCAATGTAAGCTCTCCAGGATAGGAGCTGTCTTGTAGAGTAGCTAACATACTGTCAGCACTTTACCTGGGTCCCTGTTGACTGAGACAGAAGAATATAACCTACTGCAGTGCTAGCACATGCTGGTTCCTGGGAGGCATCCCATCAAAGTACAAACAATGCCTATTGACTATAGGTGGAGACTGCATGGCTAGAGACCACTGTGAATATGCAAAAAGATCAGCTTGGTGTAGAGGAATACACACACACACACTCCCCCCGACCCCAAAAGATGAATCATGAAAGTAGAAGCAAGTGGGCCAGGGAAGATACTAAACAAGCAGATGCCACTTCAAAATGACCAAGGCACCAAAAATTGTCGGGAAGGGGAAGCCTGTTATGAAGGGAGTGGAGTTCACACTAGGTTGCTGAAGCACCTAAATCAAGGCTTTGAGATGGGGTGAGGTGACTACCCCTGTGCTAAGCTGCTCTTTTAACAGTTTGCTGCTACATGGCCAAGAAATCCAGCTCTCCTGCAGCTCCTCCCCAGGCCTTAGCAGAGTAACACCTGCACATGCCTGGCCTGCCTTTTAAAGACACAGGGCTTTTTTTAATAGCAGGCCCCAACGAGCTATATAATGTACAGGCTGAAATAAAAGATTAGGTTAAGGAAAGTACTCTAGTGAAGATTAATTCAGGCTCCAAAATGCTGACCCATACACCAGCACAACTCTGAAACCAGAAAATGCTTTATTGGAAAGGTACAAAAAACCAGTCACTGCAGCTAAATTTACAGCAATAAATTACGTTGTGGCTGTCAAGAGAAAGTGATGGACACATACACAGGGCTATACGCCTTACAAACAGGAATCCACATTACTCGGTATATCAATAATTTATTTTATAATAAAAAAGCAGCACAAAAATAAATATTGAAATGAAATTACTGAATAACCACGGAGGATAGCATGAGTTGGTGATAAAAACTTAACAGAAGATCTACCATTAAAAAATACAAAGCAAAAGATCCACCATCTACGGAAACACCCCAGCAGACTGAAATACAGATGACAAAGGAAAACAAACCCACATTACGAAAGTTTTTTCTTTAAATGAAAACAATCATGACAAAGATTAAATGATCTGAGAGAGAAAAAATGCCTTCTCCTCCTTGGGGTTTGAGTTGCACAGTAGCTTGAATGCCCCGCTATCCCAGCAATACATACAAACTTGCCACTCACTCTCCCCTCCCACCCATTATTAATTTTGCCTGCTGCCTTCCCTCGCTTGTCCCAGAGAGATGTGGCATTACAAAACACGCAAACCTTTTGCTCGTTATATGTTGTTTCCTCAGGCAGCAGATATAACTGGGCAAGGTCAGAGACGCTAACTTGCTTCAAAGGGCTCTGGAGCCTCCCTAGTGGGAAACTATTCCCAGTCAGGAGCACAGCAAATGCACATACAAGAGCACACAGAAGCCCGTTATTGCCCCATGTAAACATCCCACAACGCCTCAATTGTGGGTCAGGGGACATGCTGCTGGTTGCTTCTCATGTCCCCACCTTCATACTGTGGTTCCTATGCACAGGGTGGGTATCAGAGGAAAATGTTGGGCCTGGGGTTCAGAAGTGGAGCCTAATCCTCATGAAATTAAGACTCATTGCTTCCCTCTCGGGGTGGTGTGACAAGATAAGGGGAGAGAAAGGAACCCTAGTTACTGCAGTAAGGAGAGACAAGAGGGAGTGGAAGGAGGGTTGGAAGAGAGAGAAGCACTCCTTTTCAACAGGGCTCCCCCAGTGATTCTGCAAGCAGTGGCCCAATTCCCCTCATGTGGCTTTTGCCCTGGGCATCAGATTTGCAAGTGCAGGATGGAACAGAAACAAACCCCAGAGGAAGAAGCGAGAGGGAGTTGTCTCTCCAATGTGGTGAGCAGCTTTCAGATTGTTCCTCCCTCTGTTTTACCTTGCAATTCTGACTCACCGGTTGAAGTTAGCCAGCACACCTCCTTTCCCCCCAAATCACCACTCAAGGAGCCCTGGACTGGCAATTTCTTTTAGTAAAGATTTACAGTATCAAACTTGGAAAAAAAAATTACGAAAAATCTGTATGATAAAATGTATATAATATATTTATATATATATATATTTCTCTTTTTAAATATTTCCACGTGGTCCTTATGGATATCCAATATGGATTACCTACCATGGTTATGGTATCAACAGCTTTAATAACACCCAGGCCTCATTCTTGATTGAGTGATCAGACTACGTGCCTACTAGAACTAAGCCAGCAATCACTTGGACAAGCCTTTGGCACACTTCTGAGAACTGGAAAACGCTCAGCCACAATGGAAGTACTAGTGAAGAACTCAGATCGTGTCTTCATCTCATTCCAACAGCAACTGAACCCCACAGAATTACATTTAAATTCCCCAATACATTCCTGTCTAGTTGATCCAATTTCCTTGGTGCAGTGAACGATTCCCCGGGTGGAGGGGGTGGTCTTATTTGTTCAGGAATGTCAAGACTTTCATGGAGCTATTTTAGAAATGGGGAACATGCGGTCATTTCCAAGTCCACTGGATATTTTTCTGTTTCTCTTTTAAAGTCCCAACAGTGCTAGGAATCTAGACATTGCCTGTGTTAAAGGTGGCACCTTAGAGATCTGGGAAGATTTCCAAATACTTTTGAGTTACAGAACATGAAAAGGGATTAGGGTCTTCTCTTCTCTTCCTCAGCTTCCACTGGGGGAGCCAATAACTGGTACTGATACGCAGGATATCAATCTGCCTGTTAGGAGATGGTAAGGAAGTGGTGGAGAAGTGGAGCTAAATACCATCCGAACTATATTTGTTGGTAACTTTCTGTTTGCCTCCTCCAGGAGGAGATGAATTTGGTAGGGTAAAAGCCATCAAGGAAGCATTACTCTCACACATCCTATGGCTCAGTAAAGTCATCAGTGTAGAGGTTTAGGACTGAATGAGAACCAGGTTCTGCCTCTCCACCTACTTGACTTAAGTACCTTCTTGGGAAACCCAGAGACTCCAGTGACTGGGTAAAAGTGCCCCAACAACTTGTGTTTGTCTTTAGAAGAAAGACAGGGCTTCACTCAACTTGTGCATTCTTCTTGCAATTCAAGACACAAGATAACTTCACAAACAATATCCTACGCTGGCCTAGGATGCTAATTTTCTGTCCTCTTCAATGATAGGAGCATCTTCCTTTATCCTTTTCAGTTAAACTAGACCACTAGTCAGTCATTCTTCTCCATTTCCTCCTTTGTACCTTACTCTGGAACACTAGTCTACCAAACTCTTCTGAATATGACCATTAGCCATCTCCTCCAGTCATCTTAAACTTCCGGAGTCTCAACCTCTTCTCACCTGCTTTAGAACAAGCATCTGACAGCCCACAAATCTTTGACCTACTCTGGAACACCAGGCAATCCCTTTTCTTTCCTACTTCAAACACACAAACATGAACTCAGACCTGGAACCTTAGAATGTCTTTTTCAGTCCTGTTAAAGAATAGACTCTTCTCCCTTTGGCTTCCCTTTTCCTGCCCATTGCTGAGCCACGATTACCTCTTCCCAACTATCCTTCACAACCATAAGCCCTACTTATCGACCCCAATTTTACCATCCCCCAAAAGCCATCGATTCCAGTCCTGCCCTCCATGCATCTCTTGGGATAATTCACACCCCCCAAGAAATGTTGAATTTCAGAGTTGTTGTCAGACAGGTTCTCTCAAACCCCTCAACACAAAACACTATAGGTTTTTCTACTCTTTGGAACCCAGCTTTAATGACTGAGATTGGGTTAAGAATCTTTCTTCCCCTTTTCAGCTTCCACCCAGCATCCCATACTCTATCTCTTGTTGGCAAAAACCAGAGTACATGGCCCCTGAGGTTGGGATGGCCACTGTTCTAACAGGCAAAGGCTTTAACCACCACTACCTCTGTCATCCAGGAGCTTCTGCTGGCTTTGATCTTCTTGCACATACACTATCGGCCCTCTTGTTAGTTCAGTGCTTTTAACACATCTTTCTAGCATGCTCTACAGAAACACCTTTTCACAGTGCTGATTTCCAGAAGAACAACTTCCCACCATGGCAACCAATTCTGCCTCAGTCCAGTAATACTTCTAGTATCTCTCTCTATGCCCTGCAACATACTTCCCTTCTTAAATTGTACTGTGCCTTCCTCCCTTGAGCTTCAAGGAACCCTGAATAAGCCACTGTTACAAACCTGTGGATCATCTGGAAGAAATAAACTGCATAAATATACCCAATTTACAGGCACATCTTGGGGAAGGAGCTCTTGGTAGACTTGGCTTTGTAGAAGGGAGGCTGCAATTTAGCTTTATAGGCCACACAGGTATGGGGTGTATTAAAACATGTAAACTGGTAACCAGTATGGGCTGAAGACAGGAAGGTTTTTCCTAACTGGTGTGGTCTGACCCAAACATATTCCCTCACCCTCTCCTCCCCCCAGTGCATGGCGGAATGGACTCTGCTTCAGAGTTTATTTCTCTGCCACTGCTATGACAGATGAACGTGGTGGTGGGGTGAGGTAACTTCTTAATGGGAGTTGGATGCAGCTGAAGGAAACTCTTCTCTATACATTCATCTCACATGATTTTGACAGTCCATCTGTTACCTGGCTCTTGAACTTTATTCACGAAGGCTCCGAAGGCTCCTCCGGTATCTTCTCCCAATTGGGAAGCTGCCCACAGCCTAAAGGGGGTTGGGAAGGAAGGGGGAGGAGGAAGAGAAAGCTCATACTAGGTACAGAGCTCAAATCCCAGCCACAAGAGCTTCATGGAACCACTAAGTTCACAGAAGAGCAGCCAGTTACGTTCCCTTTGTAGATTTTTTTTTTTTCACTTTTGAAAGAGAAGGAATTGTTAAAATGCCAATTCTTGAAGTGACCAAGGACTCTGGAACGGTGCATAAGAGCCCTTTCCCCATCCCTCCGAAAGGCTGCTAGTTCCCCCATCTAGGGCACTAGGATGCTGCTGAAAATGGCACAGAACTGGATGAGATTTCAGCTGATTTCACAATGGTGATGACACTAGTGGTGGCAACTTTGGTCGGGGTAATAGGCCCCCGTGCAACGGTACGAGCAAAGGTCTGCAATGCCTCGTACTTGGAGCGCAGGGCATCCAGCTCTAGCTTCATGCTGCTGTTCTCTCGGGCCAGCTTCTCCACCTCTTGCTGTAGCTCAACCCGCTGCCTCTCCAGCTCCTCCTTCTGTGTCACACGTTTGATGCGGCAGCTGGCAGCATAGCCCCGGTTCTTGAGCGTGCGCCTCCGCTGCTTCAGACGGATGACCTCTTCTTTCGTGAGACCTCTCAGGTGCTGGTTCAGCTCCCGGACGGACATTGACACGAGTTCATCGTCACTCAGCACTGGGGCGTTCTCTCCCGACTCCTCCTTTACCTGCAAGTATCAATTTCACAGAGATAACCGTCAACAGCCACATGAACAGGTACTGAGCAGCCATGCTGCCTAAAGCAAGAAAGCAACTACACTACCCTGCAGTAATGTAACTATATTCATATAGCACCTCTCAGACAGAATGATTCCAAAGCACTTTACAGGCTACGCATACCACAGAAACGCAGCCACCTCTGGGTGGTGCATGGCAGATATTTCAGCACAGTATCTTCAGGACACTACAAGGAGAATTTTAGGAAGACTGGAGTAAAATTGTTTGAACTGAAACATGGGATCTGTATCGCAACAGGTCAGGACCATAGCTTTTCATCTCATCCACAGCAGCACAGTGCCTTGTGGGATTCTGCTGAGGCATTGGTTCAGTACTGACCCAAAAGAAACACCGCCACTTCCTGCATCTTGTGCATTTCTTTTCTGAAGGTCTCATTCACGTATTGTCCAAACCCAACACTACTTAGCTCGTAAGACCACATCCTGCAGGCCCATTTACTGGGCCACAGTACAGGGAGGTTAGATGGGGCAGACAGAGGAACTCTCTCTCTCTCTCTCAACCTTTAAGAGGTTATTTGTTTGGTCTCTAGCCACAGTTATGTGCAGAACTTTGAAGGGGTAAAAAGAACATCTACAGAGAATGCAGCACACCTGGAGGAGAGATCCAAGACACTAGAAGAGATTTCTAACAGGCTCAACAGTAAAATGTGCCATCAAAGCCATGAGGCAAGGGTGTCTATGAAGAGTTCACTGCCTACACAGATCTATAAGTAAGATATCTGCAAATCTGTGTCTTCCTTATCCAAGTGCATATGCCCTTAGGAGCAGCAATCTCTCACACCCGCACAACATACATTTTGTGATGCTGTCAATACACCTCAACCCCCGCCTGTTTAGAAGTGTCTCCTTAATACCAAAAGGGATACTCTAGTCTATGCACAATCCCAGAGACTCTCGTCTTCGCCCCATTATGTCATCAGTGCCCCTCTATCCTTTCTTCACAAGTGCTTCCCAGCTGATACCAGAGAAGCATTCTGACATACTAATTTGCAAACAGAACCCCTCAGAGAATAAATGGCTTTTGGCACTATCGGCGTGGCTCCTCCACCCATCCCATTTACCCAGAATCAGATCAGTCAGGCTCCCACCACAGCCTTACCTTTAATGCCTTGTTCGGTTTGGGATTAGTCGTCATAACCTGGGCACAGTCTCCTGGACAGAACTGGTCAGAAATTGCAACTGGAAAAAACAAAACAACAAGATTTTCAAAGGGAATGGGGAAGGAAACAGATCCAACATTCAAGACATAGTGACCCATTCTCTACAGCACCATGCGACGTTTTGGGGCTATGTAATCACTCACTAACAAAAAACATCAACCTTTAGGAACACCAAGAGGATTCAGAGAGGAGTGTCTTCCTCCAGCCACACATGGGAGAGTCTTTGTATTGCCAGCAAGTGCCACATATAAATACAGCTTGTTTGGGTTTTTTGAAGTTAAATGGGGCTTATTTCAAATGCTTGGTAATATTTTTGCTGAGAAAAAGTGCAAGGAAGTGGCTCAATACTAGATTCCATCCTCAATTAGCAATTCTGCTGGCTACCATATACAACTGTGGCAATGTGCTATTTCACCTCTAAGGGCTAGAGGGGAGTTCTGTCTCCATGAGCCAGTCAGTTCTTCATCTGCCCTGTGGAGGACTTTGAGATATACAAATCCAGCCGATAGGGACTGGATTAAGCCTATCAACTCAATTTCACAAAAGCCACGGAAAATCCACCAGACAGTAATGCTGCCGCCACTCCCCTCTCATTTTGGTCATTACTGACCTGGACTGGCTTTGAACCCGCAGCCTGGGGAAGAAAGGTATTCCATTACTAACCCTTAGCCACAGACACCACAAATATATCACTTTTGAAAAAGCAGGCAAAACCAATTATTAAGACACGGGGTGAATTTCTGTGCCTCCCGACAGATCAGGACTGTTGCTTCACGTCTCACCCTAAGGCTGTGAGAAGTCACCTGTCTGATATTCCTAGAGGAGTATCCATTGACATAAAGAATGTCCTCTGCTGAGAAGCTGCCCTTCATTCTCACCTTCGCTGCTAACTTCTCCCCTTCAATCAGCACTTTAGAGAATCCATCCAGGGGGACTGTGTTCCAGAACCTTCACACCCACCAAGTTGGAGAGATGACATTGCCAGAGTGATTGTTCGTGATGTACCTACCACAGAAGAGGGCACTGCAGCTGTGACATCACAGCATCTGCCTATACTTTCCCCAGCATCTTGGCTACACAAGCTGGGGAGGGTGCGAGGCTCCAGCTCTGACAGAGAGTCTGTTGCTCCCAAGGAGTGGCTGTAGTGGATTTCAAAGGCTGCAGCGGTGCTGGGTGACAGAACACACAGACTGTCTGGCAGGAGTTCTGTCCCCCTCCCCATCCCATTTCCACGTCTGCATCGTGTCACACATTCTAATCATTCATGAAAAATACAGCCAAAGCATCCCAAGCATGATTCCCTTCTGATAGTTGCCATGGTGACCTTGGGAAAGTAGCCAACCCTGAGCCAGTAACCATGGAAACAGAGAAGCCCAAAAGCAATAATGACTTCAGGTCATGTCTGTGCAAAGACATCATGAGGTCGTCAGAGAGTAAACAAACTCATTCATATCTGCATACAACCCTGGAGGTGGGAGGTCCAAGGGCATATGAAAGTGGGATGCAGGGGGTGACAAGTAGTTGTGTGGGTAAAGGAGGCTGGCTCAGTTCAGGCTGTTTTTGCTTGAATTGTACCAGTCAAGATACTTCATCATGTGACATGCACATAACTGAGGTAGAGGAAAGACAAAGAGAACAGAATCACAAAGTAAAGGCATTTTCCTGGATTGCAGAATGTCCTCAATAAAGCACCTCATCTCTCTGTCAGCCTGAGACAGAGATAGTAGCTTTCCATCTCTCCATCTGCATGTCTCGCCCCCACCCGACTGCCTCCTATCACGCAGTACACGAGCCAGACCAGAGAGAGATGCTTCATGATGAATGGGCCACTTAAAGCGACTGGTACGCAGTGTCTTTTGTGCAGCACCACACAGGGTGGTGCATTGTGTCGTATTACACCTCATCCTCACAGCAGTGCCAGCTACCCTCACCTCCTCCCCAGCAGAAGGAGCAGACTCAGCTAAGCCCACTAAAAATGCCATGGACAAATGGTCATTATTCATCACAGTCTGAGTAGCACAAACCCACCTGGGAGGGCACTTCACCACTTACTGAGGGGAAAAAGGGATGGGTGTGGAGCTGGAGTCTGACCTCTCTTCTATGTGAAATACAAAACAAATACAAATACAAAACTTGCAGCACAACTAAGAAGCCTGAGACACACACAGACACATCTGTCCAGACTCACTTCTCCCCCTTTGCAGTTCTCCTCTCCCTCACTTCCCAGTCACACTTGGTATTCACTAACTACGCCTAGCACAAGAATGGTCCTGCTCAAGTCAGAGGCACAAACACATATCATAAGCACAGACTGGAAGAAGAAAGGGCTCCTAGCCCTGTCCAAACGGTCCCACTGAGGAAAAGGAGCAGCGAGTTGCCCGTGTATAAAGGAAACACACTGCACCCCTCTCCCTTCGCGTGCACACACGCGCGCACATACACACAGAGCCTCAGGCCTGGCTGTCAGTTGGTGCCATAGCTATGTAGTGAGTCACCAGCTGTTTACAGAGTTGGAAAGCTAGAGCTCAGATTCCCATAGACCCAGAAACCCTTTCTTCCTTCCCTGCTGCATCCCCCCTCATCCCTGCAGGGAAAGGGGCACACCACAGTCCTGCTGTCGGCACCTGGCCCAGTGAAAACGGAAAAGGGAAGTCAAGAAAGGAAGGGGGGGGGGGAAGAGAGAGAGAACATGACTCGGTCACACCCACCGATTACACAAAAAGGCTTTTGATCCTCACCCAGTGAGTCTTCAAAGCACTTTCTACACCAGTCGATGGAAAAACTGAACACTCCGCTGGCTGCTCAGAGAGGGAAAGAAATGTGGAATATTGTGGAAAGCAAGTGCTGAGGGTGGAGACTCCCTCGGGGGTCACTGTTGGGGGTAGTCTGCCCCCAAAGTAACTCTGCTTATTTTTAGAAGCCTCCTGCGACTCTGTATGATGAACCCCCCTTCTGGTCACCTGTTGCTTTGTGCTCTGATGTCTGCTGAAGGGATGTCTATTTACATTCCACATTGCTCAGAGGAAGGTCCTAGACTCCTCCATGTTTGGTACCAGACCAGGCACATTACTGCACACAACAATTTAACAAGGGCCCAGGTTGTTACAAGTGTTATAGAAATTAGAGATGTAGGAGCTCTAACATGCCATCCTTCATAGTTGTGGGTCAGTATCAACACAGGATGCCTCCCTAATGCCTCTTGTTCATTAAATAAATGGCAGCTTGGCTTGTAAATCAGTATATTCTAGAAGAAACCAGCATGTCCTCTGAAGTTTTTTAGGATCAGCTTCCATTATACGGCTTCAGGCACAAAGACAGGCAGAACACCAGAGTCACTAGTGGGATTACGATGAAGGGCTGGGGGTGGGGAGAACTCACTGGTCACTAGATTAGCTGTAAATAATTAGCAATATCAGCATCTGGAAGAAGACCCCACGCAGGAATTTGGTTCTTGCATAAGCATCAATTCTCAAATACTGGTTCACGCACACACATCGGAGTCAAAGTCCACTGCCATTTGAGAACAGACTCCTACTCGAAAGTTTAATATAGTACTGCTAAAACCACCAAGATAAGATCACTCAAGTGACTGAATATCCCATGATAAATTTATTTTAAACCATGGATCATCATCTGGTGTCATCTGAGCAAGACTTAGTACAGTACCATGAATTTGGTTGTAATCCTGACAGACAATTATGCACTCTTAGGCCTTGAGAAAGTTACTTAACCTCTGACTTAATTTCTCCATCTGTAAAGTGGGGATAAAAATACTTACACAGTTGGTGCTGTTTATGACTATCCATTTACCACCTACAAGTGGTTAAATATACTACAGTATGTGGCATTTCTTGTACACAGACTGCAAAAAAACCAGAAAACCTCTTAGTAAAAAGGTATACAGTGCTGCAAACATTCAATTTTTAATGGTGCCCAGTGCACACACCTTATAGGGGTGTCTGCAATGCTCTATATAAATGTGTGATCTTATTACTACAAACATTTTCTTTCCTTATTGCTTGTTAACTGCATTTGCAGCCTCATGTCTAAAGTTAGACAGCAAGCTTTTTGGAGCAGGGACTATGTTACTTTTATTCTATAAGCCACATGGCACATTTCTGAGTGATATATAAATATGTACTAAGTATTATTATGCCCTGATAAAGGGACAAGTGTTTCTATAAGGTTGTGTTTCCCATTTACATTTAAAACAAGTGTTTTTATTGGAAGTATACAAAGAACCTTAGTGCTAGTGTTTTTATAAGGTTATCCAACACCGCTTGTGTCCTGGGCCGGATTTACACCTTACGTGCTCCTAGGCACAGAATCTTCAGCGCCCCCGCCTACAGCTGACCTTCGTCTTGCACAGTTTTAGAGAGGTAAGTTTCCCCTAGATGCCTGTGCCCTTAGGCACGTGCCTACTGGAAATCCGGCCCTGCTTCTGTCAACACTCTTGCAGCTGACTCCCAGATGGCTCCTATCTGACTTCCAGAAGGCTCCTATCTGACTTCCAGAATCCTCATGAGAACTTGAAGTGCTCTGCTTATTCAGCCCAGGACCACAAGTTTGATGGTTTCAGTTTGGCACATACAGCAATACCCACTACTTTTCTTTGGGGCTCTCCTCTTCCCCACCCACTCAATCAAGACAACCCTTACTAATGGGATGAAGTGGGGCAGCACTGCTGTGTGAGAAGAAAAGAGCACAGCAGATGAGATCAGAATTTGGTTTTAATAGCACTTTTCACACTCCAGTGCTCCCAAAGCACTTTACAGAGGACGGTGTTAAATACCAGCAGCCACTGTGTAGCTAATAGCAGCCATGGATTCATTTGTTTGTAGTTCATACACAGTCTTGGATGTTAAAACTCATTTTACTACAAAAGGGAACATTGGCAAGGACATAAATTATCCAGTAGGAAGCACCACAGTTCTTTAGCTTCCATTCACACATGAAGCAGCATGTACAGTAACCTGAGACTATATGACCATCTCCCCAAGCAAGCCTGTAACAACTTTTCCCCTCCTAAGGAGCAGACAGAGGAGTGCAGTTTAAGCAGGAAGGAATTCTCCATTTTATCTCACTATTAATCATCAATAGTCTCAATTAAGCACAGATTATGCTAGGAATACACTCTGTCCAGCCATATTAAAATCCAGCTAGATCATTTCCAATGAAATTGTTCTGTGACTTACCCAAACTTTCTGTTTATCCACAAGCTATTTTCAACTCCTGGTACCCTTCTTCCTGCTTCTGCATGTAAGTCTCCTTTAAGATTCAAAAGGCTGGCTACCTGGAGCTGGACTGTGGCTGGTCACCATGAATGAATAATCCATAGCCAACAGCCTACCCTTATGTCAGAGGCCAGAGAGACTGCCCTGGCTGCTGCTGTGAGAAACTGAATAGCCACGCTATTCCTGGCCCCTGCAGAGCATTTCAGTTTGACAACTGTTCTCATCCAGTGAGAAGCGCACACTTACCCAATCCCTACCGTCACACCTCCACATGCCATACGTGAGACACCTGCAAGACGGTTAAGTCAGTTAACCATGCCTACAAAGCTGGCCACATGACATGTCTACCAAGGAGGACATCAGGTCTGACAGATGAGGGAACGGCAGATGCTTAAACCCTAAGCTCTGTGCCTCTGTCCCTTGGAGACACAGCATGGATTCCCAAGACTCTGCAGTGTGGAATGCAGAGAGTATCTTCCCCTCCATCATTCACAAGTCCTCCTCCTGCTCTAACAATCCTCACACAGACTGAGAGGCAGACTGACACTTTTCATTCATCTGTAACAGAGAAGGGGGGGGAAAAGATACCCCGGTGATGTGAATCACACAGACAGCAAGCATATGTGAGGCAATAACAGAGGAGGGGTGAGTCACTGTGTTTACTGTTCTAGAGAGAAGTCTCACACAGAACACTCACCCAGCTAGCCAGCTTTCCATTTCTCTTATGGATCAGAACCAGCAACCAGCAGCAAAGAACAGATTCAGAAACCTTCGGACTGAATCAGAATGCTGCCAGGACAGGACTCTGAGGCTCTCTCTGGGGAAGCCTGGACAGGGATCAGACAGTCTTCAGTGGTTTAGTAAACAACTGAGTCAGATGCTGCAGAGCCCTTGTGGTTACAGAGCAGAGGATTCAGGGGATTATGAGTGCATGCCTGTGTGTCACATTACAGAGACCTTGGAGTTTCAGGAACAGGAGACTGGGAGCTACTGAGGTCAGAAATACTGCAGACAGCTTCTGAAATAAAGAGGGTACAGAGCTCTGATCTCATGTGCATTTATAAAATATAGTGATAAACAATGTTATACTAATATCAGTTAAATCTCACACCAGCTCCTGTGGCAAATATATATTCCATTTTACAGACACTGAAACTGAGGCCCAGCACAGTGATTTGCTCACAGCCACAGTGGGATTTAATAGAAGAACCGGGATTAGGATTTATGAATGTATAGCTCTTAGTCATCCTATGCTCCAACTATTATATCACATCTTTCTCAGCCTATATAGTTATAGTTATTAAGGAGGAAAGATAACAGTACTGTTATGCAGTGTCCCATATGTCGCAAGACAGTGGAATTTGCTACAGACCTACCCCTTGCTTCAAAACCGAGCAGCAGGATCACAGCTTTCATTAAGGAGAGTTTCTAGGCTTTACAGTCACAAGAATGTCTTCCAGACATGAACCAATGGAGTATTACCGGCCTGAGTCTTTAGACAGCCTGAAATAATAGCTCAGCAAAGAAGTGTGAGAGGCTTGTTCATCTCAATAGGGTGTTGAGCTTGGGATTTCTTGATAACATAGAGAGTTAGCACTGTTCCAGTATTTCACAGCTAGATGCCTGCTAAAAGTACAGGTGTGTTTGTGGGATAAAAAACTGCACAGCATGCCACCTCAGCAGCCAAAGCCCCAGCTGTCCCACCTTCAGTTCTCAAACCTCCAATATAGTTGCATGTTTTCAACAGAGCACCTGAACACTGACAGACAATGTATACTGAACCGTCGTTTACAGTTAATTCAATAAAGACAAAGACATTACAAATGTCTAAGACTTCCAATCAATTGCAGAAATAATGGAGGCTAAGGCACTGAATTTAGGGAAACTTGCAAAGTGCATGGCCTTCAGATACTAGAAACTGAGTTTGCAGATTTCTACTTCCATATTTTTTAGACATTGTACTTTTGCAGTGGGGTCTGAGTTAACCAGGAGCGATGCCAGGGTTTTTGGTGCCCTAGGCGGGGGTCCTTCCACGCTCCCAGTCGTTGGCGGCAATTCTATGGCGGGGGGGGGTCCTTCCACGGCTCCCGGTCTTTGGGGCACTTTGGCGGCGAGTCCCAGAGTGAGTGAAGGACCCGCCGCAGAACTGCCGCCAAAGACCCAGAGCGTGGAAGGACCCCCCACCGCCGAATTGCCGCTGAGGGTGCCAAAATGCTGCCCCCCCAAATCCTAGCACCCTAGGCGACGGCCTAGGTCACCTAAATGTAAGCGCCAGCCCTGGAGTTAACCCTAATGTTTCAAAGAACATTTAACACAATTAAGCCAAAGTGTGAGCGCAAAGCCCTGACAAATTTTGCCAAGTGTCCCGTTAATGGGATCCAGCACAGCCCCTGCACTCTGTATCCATATCCTCCTTAATAATTATCCTCCACATTCTCTCTGAGAGTCTCTTAGGTACAAACAGGGTTAATTCTCCCTCCCACTTGGTCCTGCCTAGTCTATGCACTGTCATTGGATAATAAAAGTGTCCATCATGTTTAGGCACAGACAAGAGGAGGCAGGCTTCTCTGTATTACTTTACACACGGAAGGGGAGAGAAAGAGAGCAGGCGACAAGCACGGCTCCATCAGTGCGAAAGCAGCAAGGTAAATAAATTAAATACTAAACCATGGCAGCAGCATAATGGAACATACTGGCTGGGCTGGTGTTGGGAGCAGGACTGCACCCTTTCCAAAGACACAGGGCCCCAAATCCCACAAAATGGGATGCAGTTTTTCCACTATGTGGGACAGGAGCATTTGCTCACTACCTCTCTGCTCTTCTTCGCAGACCCAGCTTTGCTCTAGTGAGGAGCTACCCAGGGGGCAGACAGGTCAAGACAAGTAATGGAGCCCTTTCCATTTTCAGCAAAACCCCTTTGCTCAAAGGGGTTTGTTCACAATTGGAGATTCCTGTTTTCTGCTGGGCTCCACAGAACAGGGCCCTTCCTCCACTGAGCAACACAAAGAGGAATGAGAGGGTGGAAATAGAGAAATGGCCCTTTACAGCAGCAACAGATCTCTCTAAAGTAGATTATGGAATCTTTTTAAGGGTTAGAGACACCTCCTTTCCCCCTCCTTTGTCTCCTCAGCAGGGATGTTTCTCTAGTTTTTGCCATCTCCTTCCTTGCCTGAAGAAGATAGAGGAATAAGGATTCCCCACCCTTATCTCGGTCTAAAAATCCAATGTGATCAGTATCCTGCACAGTCACCAGACAAATCTACCCACAAAACAGATGCTCTGAATGTTAAAGCCCCCTCCCCCCTCACTCTTCATCAAGGGTGTGGTCTCTGAACTGCTGGAGACCTATCTGATCATTTTCAGACTATGCCCATCTCTATGTATCTAAAGAAGGATTGTGGGGTTTGTTAATAAGCATCTCCTTTCCCTCAGAAGGAAAACATTGTGTCTCCTCAGAATTCCCACTCTCAGCCAGTCTAGGAGAAGAATGGACCAGGAAACCAAACCTCCATTTCTCACATCAGCACAGAATGTTACTGTTAGTCCAGAAAAATGCTTTTCTAAGCAAACTAGTGTATTTTTGTAGGGAGGTAAAGACCACTGAGATGCCACTGACAGTAGTATGGATGCCTGCTTATCAGTGTTTCCAGAACCTCAGTGCTCCACTCAGAATTGTGGACCCATACTGATTTTATCCAGAATTCTCAGGGCTCTGTTTACACTTCACAGTCAGTCATATTAAGAACTGAGAGTCACAGGGCACAGCTTTGCTAGAACTGTTTTCAAGAACCATTCAAAACTAGACACAATCTGTATTCCTGTCCTATGGCACAAGCTAATGAGAACCACCCCTATGACATGGGTTCAGGGTCCTCTCCCCCCCTAGCTTAAGCTTTTGGCCTTCCCAGTGATAGAAAACATGCCAGTGTCTGTAGCAAGGACTGCTGGCCATTCTGAGTCAAAATGCAAGGCATATTATGTTACCAAGACTATGTTTAAACCAGGAGGCGCTTTCAGTCTCATGGGTGGCCATGTGGAGCAGGTGATTAAGCAACATGTGCCTTATACAGGGTTTCAACACCCCAGGATGTCATATGAAGGTGTGTCCATTTGTCGTGGCTAACACAATGCAAAGAATTACCAAAAAAAAAAAATCTAGGGATATGCAATTTTCTTTAATATTGTAGTACAAGGGTTTGCAGGAGCGTCTGAATTCTAGCAGTTCCCCTTCCTCAGGTACTTGCTGTGTGCCACCAACATGCATGCATACAGATTCCTCTGCATGTCATTTTAATGTTTGATGATGGGGCTGCATGATTCTTTAAGGGGACAGAATAAAATCATTCAGAGAGGAGTTATGCATAAATGCTAAATTCAGAAAAAGCATCACAACTTGGAGACGTTACACCAGCAGCGCTATCTAAATTCAAAAGGATTTAACTGGAAACCTGCTTTGCTGAATCATACAGCTTGTTAACACTACTGCCTGTTCTAGGAGATGCAATCCTGTCAGCTCAAACATTAACTCCCTTCAGGCTATCATTGTTCACTCAGGCTATGTCTACACTGCGCACCCTATAATGGCGCGCTGTTGTAAGGTACTCAGTGTAGCCGCTCTTTGTCACGAGGAGAGAGTTCTCCTGCGAACAGGATAAAACCACCACCACTGAGGGGTGGTAGTGTGGTTGGCAGATGTTCTCCCACTGACAAAGCATCTTCTCCACACTGGTGCTTTTCACACCCCTGAGTGACAAAAGTTTTAATGCAGAAAGTGCAGAGTAGACATAGCCTCACTCCCAACCACCATCCCTCTCTACTCTCCTTCATGCCTGCCCAGGCGCTCTTTCTCTCTCCCCCCCATTCCATATTGGAGAGGATAGGTGGAGAATTGGGGTCTCTGGCCTAGTGAATGCCCATACCTCCTCTCAACTCTAGCCTCCTGTTCCAATGTCCCTTTGGCTAGGCACCTTCTCCTCAGTTAAAAGACCACTCCAGACTCCGCTATTCATCTTACTTGAAACTGTGGTCCTAAGATCCCCCCAACCTTTTTGATCCACTGAATTTGCCTCTCAGATTTCCTGCTCCAATATGCCATTGACAGTCCCACCAGGAGAGTGCTAATCCCATATACTTCTGCACTCTTCTCCCCAAGACCCTTATGGCCACCTGCAGTGTATGAGCCATTCCTGCCCCAGTGCTCCTTGTACCTCTCCACAGTCACCCAACTTAATCGCTGGCCTTCTCGTCTGATCTCCTATCCCCCAAGAGATGAGGGCAGCATCCCAGATTCCTCACCAAGCCTCCTTATTAATGGCCAGACGCCCCTTCTCTCCTTCATGCCACACTCCAGGCACCCAGCCCCTCTCGCTCCTGCTTTTCACCCCAATGCCAAGCCTGCCGGCCCCGCTTCTCACACCCCGCCCGAGCCCCACTGCCCTCTGATCAGAACCACCCCGGCTCCCGCCCCTCACCGCGCAGCCTGCGCGCCCCATGGCAGTGCCCCACACGGCTCCCTGCCCCCGCAGGCGGGCCGGCCCCAGTGCCCCCCCGGGATTTGCCATTCTCCGAGCCGCAGCGCCCCCCACCTGCCCTCAGCCCGCCCAGCCGCCCGCCGGCGCCGAGCGCGTGGTGGGGCCCCCGTCCGGGGCAGCCACGTGTGTGAACACCGCCCCCCCTCCGGGCGCGGAGCCTGCCGCGGCATCGCCCCCCGGTCCGGTCCGGTCCGATCCCGGAGTGTGTTGGGGGGGGGGGGGGAGACACCACGTGTCCCACGCGATGGTGACTCAGCAGATTTCCAGCCCCTGCTACAAACTGCCCGGCCCCTCCTTGCCCAGCTCGGGGGCTCCGCGCGGGCCAGCCCCTGCCCCACCCCGCCGAGCCGGACCCGACTGCCGCACCCCGGGGGCTGCGTCTTACCTGGGCCTGTCAGGAGCGCGCGGGGGGGAGGTGGCGGTGGAGGCGGGGACGCGCGCGGCGCGGGGGAATGGTGGCGGGGACGCGCTTCTCAGCCTCCCTCTCTGTGTGTGCGAGTCCCGGGAACAACAACAAGCGCGGGGCCCCCCCCCCCGCCCCGGAGCCGACCAACCAGGGGCCGGGCCGCTTCCGGGATCGCGTATCACGCCTCGCGTCAGCTGGCCACGCCCTCTCGTCATAACGCGTCATCTGGGCACGCCCACCGTGTTCATTCATGGAGCGCGGACACGGTAGAGGGAGGAGAGGAGCGGGGGAGGGGCAGCAGGGTGCGGAAGTGCAGTTGGTACAGGAGGGGCAGTGGAGGGCGAGGTATCCTTCCCGGGGGGGGGGGGGCATAATGAGTGTGCTGTTTGCGTTGCTCACTCCCACGAGCGAGGTCCCTAACCCTACACACCCCTGACTGCTGAGGTGCAGCCACCTCTGGGGTGGGGGGGGTAGCAGCTTTACAGGGTGGTCAGAGACAAGCAATTTGCTTCAAACTTGTCTTCTGCAAACAATGCCCTGGGCACCCTAACGTCCTGGCAGAACTCGGGTATACAAGGTCTTGCCTGAAAAGCCCCCCCCCCACAGTAAACTGCAAGGTGCCTGCTCTGCCTAACTTCTTTCAGACTTGAGGGAGCTTGGGACATTTCAGATGCAACCTTTGGCGTGCTGACCATCATCCCCTTTGGCAGCCTAGAGGGTCTGTGTTCACGATAGTTTTACGGGCACGACAAGGTAGGTAAGTGACGCCAAAGGGAGGCTACAGTTTCAAGAATCTAGGATACAGCTGCACAGCAGTGTTGGGCTTCTGTGAAATATTTGGGAGCTGTGTTCGTTTCTAAAGTAGTGGCTGTCATATGTTGTGAAGCTGTTTTCACCATCTTTTCTTCCACAATACCAGTAGGTGAGTTTCCCTTCAATATGGAGAAGGGGGTTCCCTTTAAATTATTCCCATCTGGGTTTTCCAGTGCCTCTTGTCATCTGTCTTTTAGACTAAGGTCCAGAGGGAACAGACTGTCTTTATTTTTGTGTCTTGTACAGCACCAAGCACGTAATCAAATAATAATAATTAATCAATCTCTTTCACATCTTCTAGAATTAAACAATTTTTCTTCCTTTTTAATAGAAGTTTCTCATATTATTTCTGATATCCTGTTATGTATATTATATTTATATTTTTGGCAGTGGAATAGAAAATGGCTTTCAGTTTCAGTTTTTCCTCAGTCACAAGAGTACTTCCTCCTTGAGTTTCAGTGTGACTTTTATGTAATATTGAAGTCCACAAGAGGAGAATGCAAGTGTCCAATTACCATATAACACTATATTTAGGCTTGGAAGAATTATATTTTTTATCAGTTAGTGCTGGTAAACATGGATATCACGGTACAAACGCAGACAAAAAAAAAATTCCACAAGTAATTGAAATGTACAGATAGGCAAAGGAAGAAAAATGCTGCTTGAGAATTTAGAGTTTGGTTTAAGGATATTTACTTTATATAGTTTGACGTGATGTTGACAATTTGTGTTTTAATAGTTATAAAGCTTTTAACTTTTTGAATTTCAGTGCTTACTATCATTAGATAATTGTCTACCCTGCCTGAATTTCCCACAACTGGGAAAATTTAAATTGATAACATTTGAAATAAAAAGCATGAAACCCACAATTTTATGCTACTGTGAAAATTAAGCCAATAAAAAGATTTTAAAAGAAATATTGATATTATCAGTTGAAATTATTTTAAAAAACAATTAATTCTCTCAAGCCTAACTATATATCAGTAAGAGAAAATGAGATCTGACTCTACATAGTGCTTAGAAAACTGAGCAACTCCTGCAGCAGAGAGAGACAAGATACAATCTAGGACAGCAATAATAGAAAGGGGTAAAATTTTACAATAGATGGTTTGTTTGTTTTCTTTATTTGCTGGAGTCAAGAGACTCTGAAATGCTAGTGGTGGCCAGCAGAGTTAATCCAGTTATCCTGTAGCAATGTCATCAATATTGCCAATCCCTAGTTTTCAAAAAAGTATATATCAAGTCTCAAAAATCATGAGATTTTTAATATATAAGAAATGTTCGGTTCTTTTGATTTGCCTTCTGCATTTTGAACCATTAGGATTCATGTTAAGTTTTTCTTTGTAACCATGAGGGCTAGAAACAACTTTCATTTTAAAGTAGCGAGAGTCTCATGTAGTCAGTGACTTAAAGAACAAGGAGTTTGTGACACCTTAGAGACTATTAGGCTTAAATAAAGACTGGGAGTGGATGTGTCATTACACAAACTAAAAGCTATTTCCCCATGCTAATTTCCCCCCCTACTGTTACTCACACCTTCTTGTCAACTGTTTGAAATGGGTGATCTTGATTATCACTACAAAAGTTTTTTTTCCCTCCTGCTGATAATAGGCCACCTTTAATTGAGTAGTCTTGTTAGAGTTGGTATGGCAACCCCCATTTTTTCATGTTCTCTGTATCTATCTATCTATCTATCTTCCTACTGTATTTTTCACTGCATGCATCTGATGAAGTGGGTTTTAGCCCATGAAAGCTTATGTTCAAATAAATTTGTTAGTCTCTAAGGTGCCACAAGTACTCCTGTTCTTTTTGCTGAGACAGACTAACAGCACTACCGCTGTGAAACCTGTCACCATGCAAGACTGATGACTTAGGAAGCTAGAGCTTTAAGGCTACAGCTCAATAAAATCCTGAGATTTGGCAACACTGTGCTCTAACTGAACCTAATATCAACAATGTGCTCAACTTTTGAGACCCCAATAGCAATACATCTACTTAGTTTTAGACCTTGATGATGGAATGCTATGGACTGTTAACTAGAACAGTGGTTCTCAATCGGGGATCTGGAGCACCCTAGGGGACCGTGAGCAGGTTTCAGGAGGTGCAACCTAGCAGAGCCAGAATTAGACTCACTGTGGCCCAGGGCAGAAAGCACTTGGGGCTGAAGCCCGGGGCCCTCAGCCCCATCACTCAGGGCTGAAGCTGAAGCTTGAACACTGTAGTTTTGTGGGAGGCCCTGTGGCAAGGGGCCTCAGGCAACTGCCTTGCTTGCTATCTTTTAACACTGGCCCTGGCTTTTATATGCAGAAAAGCAGTTGTTGTGGCACGGGTGAGCCATAGAGTTTTTATTGCATGTTGGGAGGGGCCTTAGAACAAAAAAGGTAGAGAACCCCTGAATTAGAACATAGGAAAGCCTGAGTGTTTTAAAACCAGACTTTCAGTCTGTCTGTTCACTTGTTCTTGTAACTATGTTTGAAAATGTCTATCCAAGCCAGCAATATTAATCCTTTTCCACCTGCAGGCCAAACATGTTGTTTCAAAAAAAGATCAAGGGGCTGCAATCAATATTTTAAGCCAGACTCTTTGACTTGTGCCACTCCCTTTGCGCTACCCAGGCGGTGCAAAGGAGCACCTGCAAGTTTCCTTTTGGGGATTCCTCTGAAATAAGGGGAGTCTCCAGCAGGTGCAGAGCCAGCATACCCAGCTCCTAAATCTCCCCTCCTCACAGCCGTATTTTAGGGGACATATTGAGAGCAGAGTGGGGAAATGGCTGGACCACACAGTGCTCTGGCTATCCCCCTGCTGATATGTGGTCCCTATGGAACCATAGTCAGGTAGTACAAGTTACAGCATCCCTAGGCTACTCTAACTCTTTGCTGAGGCAGAAAATCAGGGAGCTGGTTCTCAGCTTCTCCTCTTTCCCTCTCCTGGGTATCCCATGACTTTAAGAATCACATCCTTTTTGAACTGACTTAGCTAGGCTGGCTAAAGCTGCAGTACTGCTAAAATAAAGCTACTGAGTCGGTGCTGCTTGCTGTCAAACTTCACAAGTTTACAAAGTGAGTTCAAAAACTGCAATAGACTAACTACCATGCTATGGACCATAGTCCAAGGGCACACATGCAGGTAAAGAGCCCACATACAGCTCGAGATGAGGGGTCAAAGGCAGCTTTTTAGTCTTCTTTGTGCTCCACATCATGGGGCCATTGAGCATTGGGTCATTCCCAGCCACAACGTGGCCAATCTAAATCATGCTGACTTCTAGAGGCCTGTGGGGGCATTCTGGCAGATAGGGAACGTTGGCCCACATGGATGCCCTAAGCATACCCCAGTTTCCCCAATCACCCCCCACCCCCATGTCAGGAGGCAGCAGGCAGGATGACATAGGAGCCCCTGTGGTAGTGCTACATCACCTAAGGATCCTCTTACTTGAGTGGTATCCTCAAGGGGTTGGATCTGCTGAGTGTTAGGCACTTTGGCATTCATAGGGCAGGTTTTGTCCCTATGAGCCCGACTCTCCATTGCCTTGCACCTTGTATAGCCATTTACTCCTTGTGCAGCCATTTATCAGATGAGACGCATTTTCCACTCACGTCACACAGGTGTAAGTGGCTGCATGAGATGCATGGCAGTGGAGAATTAGCATCTCTGTAGAGAAAAGTAGCCTGTAGCATGGGTTTGGCTATTTACAGCCATGTCAGAAAATGGTTGTCCAGCGTTGTTTTGAGATTCATCTCTGAATGCAGTAATAAGTAGCACAGTTCAAGACATAGGGCTAAATGGAGTTTCCCAGACACTTCAATTTAAACACTGGATTAAATAAAACATCTTTATTAATGACAAAGAGAGCTTTTAAGTGAGTACAAGCAATGAGGCATAAAAGCCAGAAATGGTTACAAGATAAAGACAAAAATTCTACTAGTGTTTAACTTAACAAACTATGAACTTAAATTCAAAGCAAAGTTTTCTCATCAAATGCTTTCAACAGTCTTACTGAGCAAACTCCTTAGGTCAGAACCCCTTTTCCAATCCAACAAATGCATCCTTCGTTGCTTCTGGTGCCATGAATACAATAAGCAGGGATGGGGGGTGTCTTAGGGTGTTTGTCCCTCCTTTTTATAGTGTCAGTTCCTCTCTTGAAAACCATTTCCAGCTGAGATTAAGGAGATAAAGAGTCTATAGAGAAGGATGTTCCCTGCTGCTTTTTCCTCACCTGTTTGATGACTCTGTTTACTGCTTAAATGCAATTAAGCAACACACACATTCCTTTGTTTGAGTCAGATCTTTTTGCCAACCTCAGTTTGGAACATGTGTTAATAACAACATACAGTGGTATCTCATAACTTCACATACAGTGTTGCCACACACATTTTTCAAGACAATAATGACCAGCAAATTATGAGTTTTTAAATGAAACCCCACAAGGATGATTACAGTAGTGTGTGGGGTGTGGACACAGGGGTATATTCTGTCACAGTGTATATCTGTCTATCATATTTATACAGGGGAGGCAGCAGGGACCTCTGGATAAGATGTTGGACTAGCAGTCAGGAAACCTAGATTCTATTCCTGGTATTGTCACTCACTATGTGGTCTTGGGCAAGCCACAACTTCTCTGTGAAATGTGGATAATAATGCCTATCCATTTTTGTAATGGGCTTTGAAATCCTTTCTAGAAACGCCCACTGAACTCAGACAAGGGAAAAGCTCCTAATAAACTTTAGTATGACATAATTGATAAGAATATGGCTTTATTTCTACCTGAATGCATTTTGTTTATATTCAGAGTTCTAATAATCCAACTTTCTTAGGTACCAACGAAATGTACAGGAAGTTAGGACTCTTGCGCTGCTAATAGACTGAAATGGTAGAGACCATGTGCAGGGCTTATTTTAGGAGGTTTTTGGTACAGCAGGCATGAAGTGCTGCAAGCTGGGAGACCTCACTGTCTTCCTGAAGCCACAATGTCAAGAGGAGACAGGTGCATGTAAGCTTCTTAGCTCTCACCGGATCACAGGCAGGGGAGAGCAAAATAGCTAAGTATGTTCAGTAGGGATTTGCAGAGAGAGAAACGGTGGCCCAGTGCATTGGCAGGGGGGATTTTTAATACCAAATGTTCATAGTGATCCGTTCAAATAACAATTTGGGGTCCTGTGTTCCACTAGCCTCCACTGAGGTGGCAGGCAAAGTCTGTTTGCACCTGTGAGCCCCTGCACTTATATATGTCCAGGGCATTTGGTGCATGGATCAGGTTACAGCATTTTAGCAACCTGTTTGTTCATGCAAATATCTGCATGCACAGCTGCAGAGTTTTGCATTGGCATATGACTGTATTAACGGAGTCAACAGACAAGGTGGTCCTGAGTGTCCTGGGGAATATGCATTAAATAAAGCTGCTTAGCTTTATGGGGAAGGGACAGTCTTTTATTTTACGGTTGTACAGCACCTAGCAAACTGGGGCCTGACTTGATTGAGACATCTTGGTGCTACTGCAGTGTATATATTAAATAAAATATTTGATTGTACATCAAGAAAAGTAATTTCTCTATGCTTTTGTTTTGCCTGCAGAATGCAGATTTGGTGTGAAAAACATTTGAATAAGTAAATATGCATATCTACGGTTTAGAGAAATAATGGCTGTAGTTTAAGGTGTTGGGACATCTCTCCCTTTCCTGCAGTGGCAGTAGCAGCTCAGAAAAGCCCTTTTTTTGCAGGGAGGCCCCAGAGAAGATGTTTGTATGTGAGATTTCCAAAATAGTTCTTTAGTCATTTATAATGAGATGGAGGCTAAGGGACGTTCCCTGCCCCAGAGATTTTACATTGTAAAGGTCCAGTACTCCTGGTGGCTGAAGATCCTCAACGCCAATTGTTTTCAATAAGAGCTGAGCATGTTCAGCACCTCACAAGGATCTTATGTGGCTCAGAAACCGTGGCTGTGTAGGGTGGGTGGAGCTGGGCTCAGCCCATATAACAGATCCTGGAAACATTATGGGTCCCTAAACTCAGAAATAGCCGGAATATCTCTGGAGAGCAGACGTTGGAGTAGCTGCTGCAACATCCTTAGAAAGGTGTGTGTGTGTGTATTTGTGTCTGTGTCCCCTGCCACTTCTCTGGCTTTGGTCTGTCAGCTTGTGCAGGAAGCTACCTACCTCTGCTGGTAGTGGTCTAGGTGCTCAGTGAGAATGCAGACTTAAACAGCAGCTGTTCCTTGTACAATGTGTACAGGAGAGCTCTTGGTAGATTCTCCCAATCCTGTGAATCTGTGCAGGGCCTGGCCCTACATTAGGCGGAGCACTGAGCAGCAGATCAAGTAGGGCAGGGTCCTGTTTTCCACCTTCAAACCCGTCTCCAGAGTCAAGAGTTATTCTGTATGTTCCACACAATGCAAGTATTACGGCAAAGGGACCAATGACCAGAGCTGCTGTGATAGTGTGTTGCACTAACATTATTGTGAAAAACAGTGAGCAGGCAGCAAGACAAGGCAGGGAAAGTCACTCTCAGGGCTATGGCATGGTCCTATATTGCTTATTCTTCATGATGATTATTCTCCTGTGGAAGAATCTCCTCATCAGTAGAGTAGGATTTTCTCTGCCAGTTCCTTCATTTGGTGCTTTATTCCCTCCCTCATTTTAGCACATGGAAGATGAAGTCCTACCAAAAGCTGGCAACAGACATCCCACAGCCTACAGAATCCTATGCTGAAGAAGAGAGCATTGATGGGAAGCCGCCATGCCTTCGGAAGTTGTCCACTTGGTGGCTGGGTGTTGGCCTGCTGATGATGGTAGCTGTCCTGCTGAGTGGAGTCACCATGTGGATGCTCAGACAGATGTCTGGGAGCCAGCATGAGCAGACGCCCCTGGAGAAATGCAGCGCCGTCCCTGAGCCTCTCCACTTTGACTGCTACCCTGAGAGGAACATGGTGGTGACAAAAGAGCTCTGTGAGAGCAGGGGGTGCTGTTTTATTGAACGTGATCAGCCTTTGAGGAGCAGGAGTGGAGTGCCCTGGTGCTTTTACCCCCCTGACTTCCCCAGCTACACCCTGGAGAGCCTGAACCAGACTGAGCTGGGAATGGTGGGTTTGCTGAGGAGGAAGGTGAAGGCCTATTATCCCAGAGACATTGAGAGGCTGCAGCTGAGCGTGGAGTTTGAAACAGACACTCGGTTACACATCAAGGTGAGCTGCTTTTTCTGGTCTATGTCCCTTCCCGTCAAGGCCTCCATGCCTAGAAGGGTCCCAAGTAGGGCCTCAGTCTGGCTAACTAAATCCCCTGGTCTCTGCTGGCTGACAGTAGCCCCTGACCAGCAATAGAACCCATCTCATGTCTCAGTCTAGGGTCCCATCGTGTCCAGCCAGACACGGCAGCCATATCCCCCTGGCACTAGCTGTTGCTGTCATGTTGCTGAGTTTAGCTTGTTGTCAGGTCGCCCCTCTGAGCCAATTAAACACTCCTTTGCCTCCTGCTTAGCTGTTTTTAAGACATGTTTTCTCCCTTTTGTAGATCACGGATTCTACAAGCCCTCGATTTGAAGTCCCCCTGGAGGTTCCTCAGGCAGTGAAGAGAGCAGAGAATCCCATATACAGCCTGGAGTTCTCCAAGGAGCCTTTTGGCCTGCTGCTGAGGCGCAGAGCCTCTGGCGCTGTGCTGTAAGAGTTCACCCTCCTCTTCTCTCTCTCCAACTTCAGCGGCTGACCCCACCCGTTAGCTCCACCTGTGGGGACACCACAGAGCTGAAGCTAGGAGGGAGGAGGGAACTGTCTCTCTCCTCTCCTAAGTCCAAGTCTTCTACCTGCTTGGTTTATTCACCTGGGCTTGGGCGGGAAGAGCATGAGCTTTGCTGTGTCAGCATGCCCTGTAGGCTGGGGGAGACAGCTGTTCTCCCTCTTCCTCCTTCCTCAAGAACTGAGGTTTCAGATACTGTGGGGATGGGCACTGCATAAGAACCTAGAGAGGAGCACATCACTTCCTGGGCCTGGGTAGAAAGAAAGCAGAGTTGACCCTGGGAACTTTGGTCAATGTGGTCTTGATGTGGCTTGGCACGGAGAGGAGAAGAATCTGTCCTTCTGCATTTACAATGTGCTTATTTGCGTAATGTGTTAATGACTTAGTGATTCCAAATGACTGGTGCCTTCCAAATGCAAAGTATTGTGTAAGTGCGAAGTGGTATTGTTTTTACGCTGCATACCAGATGGTGTGTGGGGTGCAAGTTTGGACTGGGGCGAGATACTCCGGGGAAGAAATCAGTGGGAGGGCTGTAAATTTGGCTCTTTTTTTCTCTCTCTCTCTCTCTCTCTCTCTCTCTCTCTCTCACACACACACACAGGATTTGCTGGGGGAAGGGCCAAATGCTGTCCTGGTGTAAGTATGTACAGATCCATTCAGTGGCATTGTGCCCACACCCTTAAGCATGTAACCAGTTCTAGTAGGATGGGGCATGCAGAGAAGAGCTCTTTGCTTTGCTCTTCACCTCAGATGCACCAGCCTTTCCTTATTTTACTGTTGTTTAAAACTTTGTGTGTTTGCTAACCCGGTCCTCTTGGGAGTAGTTTGCTGTTGGTTAGACAATCAGGAACCTCACTCCTGTGTTGCTTCTGTTGCTTAGAGGGTTAAATATAATCTCTGAGGAGACTTTCGTTGGCACCTTGACTTGAACTGTAACCTCTGGATCAGACTGTCTTGCTGACCTTTGGGCCAGGTTGTGCCCTGGCTCTGCATTTGGCTGGGATAGGAGAGTTCACTCAAATTGCTGAGCCATGGGATTTGTAACACAGACTAGGAGTCTGTGCGCCGGGGTGGATGATCTCTAGTTTGTGCAGAAGTTTGATATCCTGGAAGGAAGGTGCCGTGATTGCTATTAGCAGCAGCAGAGGAGCAGACTGACATTGTTTTAATGATATTTGTCCTCTCTTGCTCTGTCCTTCCCTTGCTCCTGCTCTCTCCCTCACCCTACTTCTTGCCCACTTTTGTATCTTCTCTCACTCCCCTCCTGCCACCCGTCCAGGTTAAACACGACCGTGGCTCCCTTGATCTTCGCTGACCAGTTTCTCCAGATTTCGACCATCCTCCCTTCCAAATTCCTCTATGGCCTTGGGGAGCATCGGAGCAGCTTCCTGCACAGCCTGGACTGGAACACCCTGACGCTGTGGGCCCGGGATGTCCCTCCCATGGTACCATTGTCCCCTCGGTGATGTGTGCAGGGCCAGTCTTGCTATTTCAGCTCCGCTGTTGCCCGTTAAAGGTTCCCCTTAGTGTAACAGGCCCAACTTGCACAGCTGCCTTACGTACAAGAACTGCGTTTGCTTCCTTCATAGCCCTGCTTAGAACCCGGCATCAGGTTACTCCTGAGCAGACACACGACCCCTCTGTGCTCTGGTGTAGTGAGTCCCCTCCTGTGCTGGTTTGGCAGCCCATCGTTTCCCCTCTAGAACAGATAACGCCCCTCTTCTGGGGATGACTCTGTGCCACTCTGATGCACAGAGACTTACTGCTTCCCAGTTCCCTCATTAGTGGGATGAGTGGAGTCTGACTACTGACAACTTCTTCAGCAGAGCTGGGTGAGTCTCTGAGGAAAACAGAGCTCTGATAAGTGTTTTAGACTCCGAGTAACAGTGAGATGTGGGTAGGCGAAGAATGTTATGATGTCTGCTAGGTCTTTAACATCCAGAGGAAGCCGTCGGTACATGAGCTTCCCCGTGCCCCTCTCTGTGGTTAACGTGAAGGGTCAGAGGAAGGCCATGGTGGGATATGAAATCTTCCTTACCTTTGATTAGGTTCAAATGTGACCTCTCCACTCAGCAGCAGAGGGCTCTTCAATCCCCACAGGCTATTGAAACACCTCACCAGCTTAGTCTGGGGTCTGTGTTAATAGACACTCCCCATCTGAGCAGAGTTCCTTTTGGTGTGGGACACAGGCCGTTGGGGATGGAGCTGAGATCCAGCAAACTTGGTTCACCTAGGAAGGAAACATCTCTTCCCTTTGGGTTTCTCTCGCCCCGTTTTACGTTTGTGTCCTTCACTCCCCTCTAGCTCTGTTTAAAGATGACTGTGTCCCATACATGGATTTATTTAATCTGTTGACATGGGCTCACATGGCAGCCATTTGTATCTTTGCCACTTTGAGAGAAGTATGGTACTTGTGCCTGGCTGCCCTACTTATGCATAATTCCCTTGCTTTAAGATGCCTTCGAGAAGGTCCTTTGTAGCTCATCCTGTCCCACTCCATCACTGGGCCCTTCTGTTACAGTAGCTTCTGGGTTTGTTTGTTTTTTTTTTTTGCTCTTCTCTGCTGAGAATAAGCCAAGTCCCTTTGGCCTTCAAATGCAAACTGCAATGATCCTGGCTGCCCATTGCCCCTCTCTCTCCAGGCTGATCGTGACCGTCCTACATATTGGTGACCAGAACTGACATGCCTAGCCAAGATAGATCTAAATTACACTGAGCCAGGAGGGTCCAGAAGGCATCTGTCAACTGCTCCCCATGGCTCATAACTCTCCTTTTTAGACACCTCCCTCGTTATCCATTCCGCCTTCCTTTGGGTGTCCCTGATGTATTGAAAACAAGTCTCTTATCAGACAACATCTGTTTACAGGAGTCCTACAACCTCTATGGAGCTCACCCATTTTACCTGCTGATGGAGGAAGAGGGATCTGCTCATGGTGTCTTCCTCCTGAATAGCAATGCAATGGGTGTGTGCTTTCTTATGCTACATTGGGGTGGAGCGGGTATTCAGGGCCTGACGAGGGAAGCCCTCTGCTTCACCAGCCTGCATGCCCTGACGGTGGCATCTCATAGATTTTGGTGCTATTCCTAATCACTAGAAAAGGGGCCTGCTGGCTTTGGGAGCTGGAGCTGGCCGGGTGCGGGGACTGACCTGAGGTGGCAGTTCAGGAACTCGGGGCAAAGAGAAGCAGTAAAAGAGGAAGATGTGGTTTTTGTGGCCCCTTTATTGAGCCAGACATCTGTTTCCTGACTAAACTTAGGCTCTTTGGCAACTGTCAAGCAGTTTAACCACAAAGGCAGCTGCTGAATTGTAGTCTGAAAAGCCAACATCTCATACCCCTGGTCCAGCCCGGTTCTCCTCTGATATATCTGCCCTTTAACTATGGAGAGTGTGACTTCTGGTGCAGCAGGGATATAAATCTGCTGGCTGCTTTTCTCACAGCTGTACCCTGCTGATTCCAGCTGTGGCTTCCACAGGGAGCTGCTATAAAGCAGCAGCCTGTCCAGGCCAGCTGGGACTCCAGAATTGTGAGCATCCTCTCACTGATGGCATATTGGTACCAGCCTGGACTTCAGCAGAGTGAGCTTCCTGATGGTAGCGCCAGGCCAATGTCAGCAAGGACACAGACGCAGGGAAGTTCTTTACACCAGTGCCCTGTTAGTGCCATCTGGGACCCTGATGTCATGAGGCTCCTCATGCCAGCGCCATGTTCGTTCCAGCTGTGAACATTTTATCGCAATAGAACTCCCAAGAGTAATGGTGCAGGGAAGTGCTGTGAAAACACATCCGCTGTATCGGAGGGTGTGAGAACTCACACATACAATGCACCCTTTCCAGCAAAGCCCTCAGTCCAGCAGAAACTCGCTCTCGCGTTCGGCTCTTCATTTATCATTCAGTTCTGTGGGCTCTGGAACGGGTTCTATGCTGCAGAGGCAGAAAGCACTATTGGGCTTAGTTCTGGAATGGAAATGGTGAAAACGCCATACTTGTCAGGTCTAGAAAACAGATTTTGTAATAATCCTTTGCACGTCTGCTGCACCTGAAATCCAGTGATACCTAATCATGCTGCAGTCTTTAAGCCTTCAGAACCCCTGTGCAATACAGAGGTGCTATTACTCCCACTTTACGGATGGGGAATTGAGATTCAGGGCTATAGACATATCTTTTTACCTATGGTCACATTTGTCTGTGGGAGAGCCATGATTTGAAGTCAGGACTTCTGACCCCATTTCATGCTTTAGCCATTGGACTACAGTTTCATTGTCTCTATTCTGTCACTTTCCAAAGAGGTGGCTCTGCAGCCAGCTCCTGCCTTGACCTGGAGAGCCATTGGAGGAGTTCTGGATTTTTACATCTTCTTGGGTCCTGATCCCAACATGGTCATCCAACAGTATCAGCAGGTGATAGGTAAATATCAATACCCCAGCCATTCTCTGTGCATCTCACCCCCAAGACGGCCTCTTGAATAACCAACCGTTCTTTTGTATGCTTAGACATGCCCAGCATCTCCATCCCCTGCCATCACCCTCACATTTATACATTAGCAACTGTCTCACCAGATTAATCGTGATGTCCTCCGCCACCAGGGGTGTTGCCTCTTCCTCATCTCCACCAGATCCTCTCTCTCATTCAGAATTGCCCTAGTCATTACTGCCTCCACCAGGGTTGCCAAGTTCATCATTGTGTCCATTCCAATTGTGGTGTTCCAGGTTTCCCTGCCATGCCACCTTTCTGGGGGCTGGGGTTCCATCTGTGCCGCTGGGGCTATGGGACAAGCAATGAAACCTGGCAGATTGTGAAAGCCATGAGGAATTATCAGATACCACAGGTAAAATAAATACCTGCCCTCCAGAGGAGGCTAGGCAGCTCCGCAGAAGCATTTCCACACCATGCAATTCTGCATGTCTTCTTTGCAGGATGCTCAATGGAATGATATTGATTACATGGAAGGGTACCGGGACTTCACCTTTGATCCCGAGAAGTTTGACACCCTCCCGCAGTTGGTGGAAGACCTTCACAAGCATGGCCAGTACTACGTCATGATCCTGGTATACTGACTTCTCTGACCTTCTTCCTGAATTATATGCTAGGCCTGTTTTTGTTTCTAAAACTTCAGGCAGGTGCAGCCAGAGTCGGCATGTGAGATGTGTTCAGCTGCTCCATGAGGTGTCAGGCTCCCCACCATATGAGTTGCTTCTGTCTATTTCAGAGATAAACATTTTGACACAGAGCCTCAGCAGGTGCTGATGCCAACAAAGCTGTGCTGATTTATGCCAGCTGAGGATACAGCCCTTTGTTTTTTAGCATATGCCTTACCCTCTGAGCAGGTATGATGCTTGGCTTTGAGCAATAGCCTGAAAGAGCACCAGGTACTTTTGTGACCTTCTCTTTACCCCACCCCCTTATCCCTCTCTGCTTTGGCCTCACACAGGCCTCTGCTTGGGAGGAGTGGCTAGGATCCCTGCTGGAATCCATGAGCATGGCCTTTGGAATTTCCCCCTTTTCTGCAGGGGAGCTCTAGTGACAGGTCCAGCGTTATCCCGCTGCCTTTCTGTCTGCTCTGCGTGTAAACCTCCCAATGTCTCAATCACACAAGGAGAAACTGCTGCAGGTATCTGTCAATCAGTCTGATTCATGGGTTCTCAACCTTGGGGTGGTTTTCTGCCCCTCCTATACTGGTAAATGGGAGGCAGGTTCCATCCAGACCCCAGCTTGATGGAAGAGGAGGTCCTGGAATGGAAAAGGTTGAGAACCCCTGGTCTAATGGAGTGATTCCACTCGTTGCTATTCCATTGGCCATATACTCAGTATTACTCCCTCCCCCCTCCAAAAAAAATAAAAAAGAAATCTATCTATAACCCAACCCTTGATCCTTGGAGAAGTGACACTTTATACGACATTCTTTCTCACAAGTGGAAATGCTGCAGCAAGTTTCTGTTCCTCTTGGTCAATTTGGCAGTAACATGTGAGCTTTAGTCAACCCTAATTTGGTGGGCCAGGGCTCCCAGGACCAGTAAGCTGTTTTCTGAGTTACTGTGGGTATATTGGTGAGGCTTCATGGACACTGGGGAGAATGTAACCTGTTCCATATGTTTCCAGGATCCTGGAATCAGCAGCACTAATCCTCCTGGTTCTTACTGGCCTTACGATGAAGGCTTGAGACGTGGCATATTCATAAATACTACTCAGGGGCAAACACTGATTGGACAGGTAAGCGGGGGAGCAACTCGGATGAAATCCTGGCCCCACAGAAATCTGTGGGAGTTTTGCCATTGGCTTCAGTGAGACCAAGATTTCACCCCTTGAGTTGTTAAGGGAAAAATAATGGTCAAGTGACCTTTCTGTCCTGTGTGCTTTGAGCCTGAGTCTCTTCTTGTTCTCTGAAGTGCATTGACATCATTGGGAATTTCATTTCTGTAAAGAAGGCTGAATAGGCTGTGTGAGGAAAATACTGAGCCTAATTCTGATCTCACCCCCATGTGACTCCAGAGTGACCACTTGGGAATCAGTGGAGTCGCATGAACACAAGTGAAGTCAGAATCTGTTGTGTCTCCCTAGACTGTCAGTCTGCTTTTCTGAATTTCTCCCTATTTCCGGAATGATGGAAAAATTGCCCCTGGTGAGCAAATCTGTGGAATTGCTCCATTTATTTCCCACAATCCACTGTGATTTCTCATCCAACTCTCCCCAGGCTTATAAATTATGGGCTCCTACGGCATACCTCTCAGTCTCTCTTAAATACTTTAAGAAAGTTTGAAAAGCACCGGAAAAAACATGCTCATTATGCTAAAAATTCCCCGGGGATGTAAAGTGCTGTGAAATCCAGACCCTTCACTCACTCTGAGCATGGTGGTGCTTTATACCTGGTTTGTGCTTGCTCTGCATATGTGTAAACAGTTACACAGGGTGCAAGGCAGGGAAGAATTGGGCCCCATATTTAAAAAAACACCAGTCCCATTGTTACTGCTGAAACCTTAGAATATTCAAGCTGAAGTGGAAAAATCAAATGGTGCTGCCCGTTCACCATCTGCATTTTAAATTCCACCTTCTCTACAGGGGAGAAGGTGGAATTTAAAAAGTGGACCTGGCTAAGTCTCCAGCTCCAGCCACCAGTGGCAGATAGGAAGGTCAGCGGTGTGTTAACAGGTGGAGGGCGGCTGGACTGCCATCTTTGCAGGTGTACAGTAGGCGCTGATTCCCTGAACTCGCTCTGTTCCTTGGTGCAGCTGGCCAATGAGAGGTTCACAGAATGTGTTATTTTCTGGCCTTTCCATAGGTGTGGCCAGGCCTCACTGCTTTTCCTGACTTCTCCAACCCAGACACTTACCAGTGGTGGCTGGAAAATCTGAACCAGTTCCATACTCGCATCCCCTTTGATGGGCTTTGGATCGTAAGTTCCTCCTTACCTCTGCTGGGTCTGAGCTACAAAGGCAGGGGCTCGCCAAGTTACTCCCTCATGTTCCCCCCAGCATAGAATATATCTCACTCATCCCTGAAGCTTTTGTACCTCACTGAGCTCCTGTTTTTCCAGTTTCCTTGTACTTGACAAGCTCTGTGTCCCTGAAGACACACATACACTGGGAGACACGCGTCATGTGCATCCAGTGTAAACTTTTACTACGCTTGATAAAAGGGCGCTAGGCTGCATGTTGTTCCAGGTATTGAACATCCTGGAGTTTAACAGGTCAGAACTAACGATGCAGTTAGCTTCCCAAGTCCAGGGGTGGATTAGGACTCCATCTCTAAATGGCTCAAGAAGCAAGGACAGCCATGGAGCGGTCCCACTGGGTCATTGTGGCTTTGGCCACATGGTTGGTCCCACAAGGTGTAGGTGAGCAGCATCCGGTCTCTGAGAAGAGATCAGCTCCCAGCTTGATAATCACCAAAACCCTATGAATGAAATTTCAACTTGACTTTCTCTGTCTAGGACATGAATGAACCATCCGACTTCAAGGACGGGTCGGTGGATGGCTGTTCCCCAGGGGAACTCGATAACCCTCCCTATGTGCCTGGTAAGAAGGGAAATAAAATATAGGTTATGCTGGTTAAGCAGGTGTAACTTCCTTTGGTGCCACTGGGAGCTGAGCCTACCTACACCATGGCTTCATCTGACCCATAGGTTTTAGCCTCTGTATATGTGTACAGGTGTGTAGATGTACGTATGTGTGTGTGCTGTCTGTTCTCAGACATGCCTTTAGCGCGGCATTCCCAGCACTCAGGGTTGTGCACATGGGCTCGGGTTTCAAACACAGGAACCTAACTGTGTATTCAGACACCTGCATGACCAGTTTTAGCCCTTACGTGTTGACCAATGGCTGGGTTCCTTAATATGCCCGCAGAGGGGGACAGCTGGCACCGGAACCATTACCAGCTCTGCTGGCTTTATGCCAGTGCGGGGTTCCTCACTGGCTGCTGATAGCCAGAATCTAGCCCTTTTGTATCATATGAACAGTCTGGAGATCTGGCCCAGAGGCTGCTGAATAGTGTGTGAGGCGCAGGTAACTGTATCTGGGTGCAGGTGTTAGCTGGCTTCCGTGCTGCACAACACTTCTTCTCACAGCCTCTCTCCCTCCCCATCAGCCGTGCTGGGCGGGTCCCTCTCTGCAAAGACCGTGTGTGCCTCGGCGAAGCAGAGCACCTCCGTGCACTACAACCTCCACAACCTCTATGGGCTGATGGAAGCCAAAGCCACAGCTAGGTAATGACCAGCGCTGGCTGGGCGTGTGTTGGCCTGCCGACTCCAGTGAACAGGTTCACACCCGGTGTCAATGAATGGCTCCACAGAACGGTGTCTGAGACACCAGTGTGAGGCATCCCGCCCGTGGGGGGCTGGTCTCTCCTCAGTGCACTGGCTCCAGGCTGGAATTTGAGCTCCTGATCCGGGTTCCCTCGCCTTGCCAAGATGTGCTTGGGTCTCAGAGCTGCATTGGGTGTGGAGCAGGGGCTGGCTGCTGCCCCGATTCACTGCACTGGCTATGCCCTTGGTTTTGAGTCTCACAGCTGCCCCGGCCTGGTCCCAGTGCCCAAGTCTCCTCCTTGTCTTCCAGCGCCTTGATCCAGATCCGAGGGAAACGCCCGCTTGTGATTTCTCGCTCCACCTTCCCCAGCCAGGGCAGGTACTCGGGACACTGGCTCGGTGACAACATGAGCAAGTGGAAGGACATGTACTGGTCAGTCCCAGGTGAGTGGCTCTCCCGGCAACAGGCAGGCCTCTCACAGATACCAGCCTTCACCCGCTGGGGACAGGATCACCACTCAGAGACAGGCCTGTGTCCTCCCTGGTCGTGATGGCTCCTCCCTTCCCATGTGCTGGGCAGTGGCTCCTCCATTAAAGAGCCACGGGAAATTGCACCTTATTGCTGGCCTGTAATTGAGATGGGGCCTTTCCCTGTCACCGTCTGGGAGGGCAGCCGAGGGTCTGGAGCCTGCTCCCAGCTCCAGGACTGGCTGCGATGCGAGCCAGCTGCCAGCTCGTAGACATCGGGGCAGCTGTTTGGTCCTGTGGTGGGTGAGATGTAACCCCCCCCAGGCATGTCCCCAGGCGTGTACGTGTCGCAGTCTGTACAAGGGAACAGCACGGGGGGTCCGTCTGAGTGTTGTCCCAAGGAGGATCAGAGCAGATGCTCTCCAGGTGTCCCTGGCTGCTTCTGGACTCCATGCCTCTGTGTTTGTAGGGGTGCTGAGCTTCAATCTCTTTGGGATCCCGCTGGTTGGGGCTGACATCTGTGGATTCTCAGGCACCACCTCGGAGGAGCTATGCACCCGCTGGATGCAGCTCGGAGCCTTCTACCCCTTCGCCCGAAACCACAACACCCAGAAGGAAAAGGTAACGGGGAGGCCCATCCCAAGGGACAGCAGCACCCATGGGGGCCCAGGGCTGATGCAGTCCCCAGAGGGCTGCATTTAAATGGGGGAAGGGCCCAGAGCAGTACGGAGAGGTCACTGCTAGGAGGGGACGGGGGATGGTTGTTGCTGGGAGTGGGCAAGGGGTGTTGGTTGTCCATTCTCCGCAGCTGCCTGGGACAGACTCTGGGTAGAGCTCGTTTGTCCATCTGTCTTGCCTGTTGACACTCTGGTTGTCTGGCCTGCCCAGGCCCAGGATCCGGTGGCGTTCAGCTCGGTGGCGCGGACAGCCATGAAGGAGGTGCTGCTGACGCGCTACGCCCTGCTGCCCTTCCTCTACACGCTCTTTCACCGGGCACACCTGCAGGGCCACACAGTCGCTCGAGCCTTGTTCTTTGAGTAAGAAACTCCTCTTACAGCTATGGATGGTTTCCTGCCCCAGGGGCGATCCACAGCGGGGCACGACCCCCCGACCCCTGGTAGGCATGCCTGCCTCCGTCCCCTCCCCTAAGGGAGCACAGCCCGCCTCTCTTCCCCTGGCGGGCACCCTCTGACCCATGGGCCCCTCCACTCCTTTCTGTGGGTGGGCCTGGCCCTGCCCTTCGACCCAGAGGCAGGATCCATAAAAGCTGATGCCATGGATCTACAAGCAGGCATGAAGTCGCAGACCGTGGTGCCACTAATCTACAGGCAGGTGCCACCCCAGTTGGTGCTGACAGCGAGTGGAAAGTGACTGTGCTGTGGCTTGAATGCCAGTTTGGGGGCACTGGCCCAGTTCAGACTGCAGGGCCCAGAGGTCTGTGTCATCAGCAGCTCAGCTCTGAGGCACCCTCTTCCCACTGTAGGTTTCCACAGGACGTGATCACGTACTCAATTGACAAGCAGTTTCTGTGGGGGCAGAGCCTGTTGGTGACACCCGTGCTGGAGCCTGGAATGGACTCTGTAATTGGCTACTTCCCCAAAGGGGTGTGGTACGATTACTACACGGTAAGGAGCAGTGCATGCTGGGAGGCGGGACAAGGTGGATTTGTGTGCCTTCCCCTACCCAAGGGGTCTGGAGACCCCAGCTGCAAAGGGCACCTCACCTGACAGAGCCCTGCAGCCTGTGAAAGCAACCGGGGTGCCATCTGTGTCAGAAATAAGAGCAGGCGTGGGTCCCTGTGCCAGATGGGATGGGGAGGGAGCGGGGCAGGAGTGGCCGGTGCACCTCCAACCTGCCCTGCCTGTCAATCTGCTCTTCCCTGGGATGAGAACTCACAATAGCCTCCTGTCCTGTCCTCTGGGCTTGGCCATTGAGGAGAGCAGGAATCAGAGGGTCGGAGATGGTCCTTCCCAGTCACCCACAGACCAGCAGGTGGGCACCACTGCCACCATCAGAGACTGCAGGAAAGGGTTATGGCCACAGCCTCGTTTCGGAGCATGCCCTCCTGCCCTGTGTTTGTCTGTGCTCCTGCCTCTGTGCTCCCCCAGCCGTGTGTGTGTCTGAGCCCCGGGCTGGTGCCTGTGATACGTGCTCTCCCCGCTCCGTATGCCTGTGTCTGTGCTCCCCTGGATTGGTGCCCATGCCCTGTGTGTGGTGGGTGTGGGGTGTGCCAGTGCGCATGGCCCATGCTGTGTACAAGTCCCAGGGCCTGTGACCTGCTCTCCCCCTTGCCGCCTGTGTGTGGTGGATATGGGCCTGGCTGGTGCCCATAGCCTTGGGGTGGTTCTCCAGACCCATAGACAGATGGCCTCTCCCTCTTGCCCACTCTGCTGCCCACACCCCGTGTATCTGTTGCTGTCTCCGCAGGGCTCCTCTGTGAACAGCAGTGGGGAGAGCCTGAAGATGGCTGCTCCGCTGGACCACATCAACCTGCACCTCCGGGAGGGCGCCATTCTCCCCACCCAGGTGAGACTGCTCCCCCTGCTGCATCTGGAGCACAGGAATAACCTTGTCCCACACTCCAGATCCCTACATCTGGCTGCCTGCTGCCTGGCTCCAGGACATGTCAGTCACTCGCCCTGCCCAGGAGGCACAGGACTGTCTGCAGCAGCGGGAGACTACCCTGACTGGGCTGGTCTCCATGCTGCAGCCAAGGAGGTGACGCTCCTCAGAGGTCTGGGTCAGGAGCTTTCCTGAGATGCCTCCCTTGGCACAAATGGGTGTGTGTGGGGGGGGAAGGATCCGTGCTCTCTATGTCATTGTCTTCACTCCGTGGTGTATTCACTGCCATGGCCTGCCCCATGCCCAGTCCTCTACACCTGGAGCCCTCAGCGGAGTTCCTGGTCTCAGCAGTTGCTCTCTTGAACCCCAGAAACCCGGGAGCACCAGCTGGGTGAGCAGCGGGAACCCCCTGCGCCTGATTGCAGCCCTGTCCCAGAATGCCAGTGCCTGGGGGGACCTCTTCTGGGATGACGGCGAGAGCCTGGACACCTTTGAGAGGGGTGACTACTCCTACCTGGTGTTCAACGTCACGCAGGTAGGGGGCCCCCGCCTCTGGAGTGGGATGTGCTGCCCTCCCACCCCCGAGAGCCACAGGCCTGCTCTGGCCCCAGACAGCTGGAGCTGCCTGGCCCATTGTGGGAGTGCAGATGGTACAGCATCCTCCTGCCTGAATGGGGCTATGGTGTGGACTCGGGTCTCTGGACCTGGCCAGCTGGGGGAACTGGAATCAGGGCCTGTGGCTGGTGCCCTCTCCTGGAGAGTGCTGGGCTCAGTGTGCTTGTCTCGTTGCCGGGGGGCTGGGGGCTAGAGGAACCGCAATTGCACATATGGGGGCAGGGACTGTGATAGCCAGGCTGTGGCCAACAGGAGCAGTGGAGGGCTGGGGCTGCCCTTGGGCGTGGGGGCGGGTGCTGTAGCTGTGCCTACCGGTGCCCACATAGTCTGGGCACCAGCAGGCCCCACCTCTCGGCATCTCGCCTAGAATGTCTTCACCTCCACTGTCCTTCATGCCAACGTGGAAGCCACCTACATCACTGTGGATGTGCTGAGTGTCTATGGGGTCCGGGAGAAGCCCAGCAGAGTCACTGTCAATGGCAAAGAGAATCCCTTCTCCTACCTGGACAACCAGGTAACCCAGCCCCTGCCAGCGCCTGGTATGCCCATCCTCCGTCCAGCGATGACCGGCTCCTTCCCCTGTCAGTGCCCCATGTGCCCTCCCCTGCCCAGCGATGACTGGCTCCTTTCCCAAGCCACCCACTCTGCTCTGGCAAGGTCACGTCACTATCCTGCGGTCTTGAGTTTGTTGCTCTCAGGCTCTCTGCCTCTGGCTGTGCCATGCAGAAGGGCAGGCACTCCAGCCTTCTCCTCTGCCGCCCATTGGCAGCTGGCCTTGCCCCGCTCTTTGAGCCCCTGGTCTGGAAGTAACCCAGAGCACCTGGTGCTGCTCCCTGTGCTGCACTGGGCCTGTGTGCCGAGCAGAGGGAACTGGGAAATGGGAAGGGCCGTTAGTGGTTAGAGCAGGGCGGTGGGAGTCAGGACGCCTTGGTTCCATTCCCATGCCCCAGGGGGATAGTGAGCTCAGCTTGTTGTTTGCACAGGACTTGGAGGTGCTCACTGAGTGGGCAGGTGCAGATGCTGACGGTTGTTCTAGCCCATTGCCCTGCCCTGCTCTGCCCCTTAGTGCCAGTTTACTCTCCCACCCGACCATCGGCTGTCATGTCATGGAGCAGCATGGAGCGTGCCCCAGCTGTGATGAGGGTGTGTGCCCAGGCCAGCCCAGCGCTGTGTGTTGCATGGGGCCCCCGTGTCCACTTTGAGCTTGAGTTTCTTCCTCTACTGCAGGTTCTCACGGTGAGCGACCTCAACCTCAACCTCAGCCAGGGATTCTCCATCCGCTGGCTGTGACGGCCGCACGCGCCTGGGATGGCTGAGCTGGAGCTGGGCTCTGGAGGCTTCTCCGTCCATCCATGTGTGTCTGTGGGGGGGGGGGGGGATAGAAGTGTGCTTCTGTGCATCCATGTGCGTGCACGCACACACCAAGGCCCCGGCTGTGGGGTGCTGCTCTGGCTGGCTCTGTGTCCCAGCTCAGGGCTGTCTCCCTCCCACAGCGGTTTGGACATAGACTCTGGGTTCCACAGCTGCATCGTGCCTGAGCCCAGCAGGACCGCACAGCCTGCCTTTCCTGGCTCTCCCTGTCCTGCCTTTGCCTTTCCCCACGGGACTACTCCTGCCGGCCAGCGAGACCCAAAAATTGCCCTGCCAGTGCCCCCGAGCTCTGCCAAAGACACTCTCTGCCTTGGCCCTGGACACAGGTTTATGTTTAAAGACTCGGCAGTCCCATGCCCAAGACTGTGGCTCTGGGGGGCTGGTGAGAGGCTCTGGTCAGCGATTCTGTCCGCCTGTCTCCTGACACCAGCACACCAAGGTCTCCTGTGCCCCAGCTTTCACACTCTGCTGGCACGGTGCATCCCTGAGGGCGTCAGTGTGCTGTGCTGCACAACTGGCAGGCTGGGTCAGCGCTGACCTTTCTCCAGCCACTTGTCATGGTGTCAGACAGTACTGCAGCACATGGGGGGTGGGGAGGGAAGCACTGCTGGCAGTGCCAGTGTACACAGACCCACATGGCACCGCGGGAGCAGCCTCAGAGCTAGCACCAGCAGTGGGATTTTCAGAAGGAAGCTGAGAGCCGTCCAGAGCCAGATCTGGCTGTGACGTGGGTGTCAGTGCTGGGAGAGGTTAGGGAAAGGCCCCTGACTGCTCCTCTTGGTGCTGCTCTGTCTGAGATGAATAAAGGCACATGGAGGTGGCTGCTGTCTGGCTGTTGTTTCTGGGGCAGGGTGAGTCTGTCCTGGCATTCACTGCACACACTACCTGCTTGCAGTGTCCCCTCCAGGCCAGGCTGTGTCTGTGCCATGATGGAGACCTGTTCACTTCCCTGTTCCCATGGCCTCCCCTCCTGCCCCCTTTAGTGTGTCCCTTCCGCCTCTTGTGTGCAGGGAGGGCCCAAGCCCTCTCCCCATCACACTGCTATTTTTAGCCCGCTCAGTGGAACAGAGCTAGCACCTTAGGTCTGCCAGAGCTGGGAACGACACCCTAGCCCACCCCATAGCTAAGCTCCTCTGTAAACTGGGGGCAACAGCACTGTCCTGCCTCCCAGCAGGGAGGGGGACTGAGGATTGAGCATCTCACAGTGGCTAATGCATCTACTATTATGGGGGGGTCAGGGGCGACTCCAGGCACCAGCATGCCAAGCATGTGCCTGCGGTGGCAAGCCATGGGGGGCGCTCTGCCGGTCGCCGCGAGGGTCTGCTGGTCCTGCGGCGGGAGGTCCGCCGAATCCGTGGGACTGGGGACCTCCTACAGGCAAGTCGCCGAAGGCAGCCTGCCTGCCGTGCTTGGGGGGCAAAATGCCTAGAGCTGCCCCTGGGGGCGGGGGTGTCTCTGGCTGCAGTGCAGGTGGTGCGGGCCATGCAGGGGCTCCCTGGCCCCGGCTGCTGTCCTGCTCAGTCTCAGGTGGGCGCCCAGGGAGGACCCCCCCCTTCCAGGTCCTGTGGGTTGGAGCTGCCCAGCACCAGGTGGCGCTGCAGAGCTGGCGGGTGGGCGCTGTCCCGGGCTCGCGGCCAGGCGAGGTGTAGGTCACTGCTCTGGCCACCAGGTGGCACCAGCTACGGGCCGCCCTTGTGTGTGTGACGGGTGGGGGAGGGGCCGGTTAGTGGCTGCGGATGCAGCTCCCGCTGCTGGACGCTTGATGGCGACGCGCGGGACCGGTCTCCCGTCACGCCGCCAGGTGGCGCCCAAACCTCCCCGGAGCCTTTGAGTCGTCGGACGGGGCAGGCTCCGTTTTGGTTCCGGGTCATTCACAGAGCGACAGGAGCAGTTTCTGGTTCCGGTGTCAGCGGGCCTGGCTTGGAGCGGTAGGTGGGTGCAGCCCGGGTTCCCCCCTCCGGGGTCACCGCGGGGCTGGGATGGGGGCGGTGAATGCCGAGGTTAGCGGGGGGTTGGACGAGTGGCGGGGGCAGGAGGTGGTTTAGCTGGGGGGGGTTGGACGAGTGGCGGGGGGAGGAGGTGGTTTAGCTGCGGGGGGTTGGACGAGTGGCGGGGGGAGGGGGTGGTTTAGCTGGGGGGGGCTGGACGAGTGGCGGGGGGAGGAGGTGGTTTAGCTGCGGGGGGTTGGACGAGTGGCGGGGGAGGGGGTGGTTTAGCTGGGGGGGTTGGACGAGTGGCGGGGGCAGGAGGTGGTTTAGCTGGGGGGGGTTGGACGAGTGGCGGGGGGAGGAGGTGGTTTAGCTGCGGGGGGTTGGACGAGTGGCGGGGGGAGGAGGTGGTTTAGCTGCGGGGGGGTTGGACGAGTGGCGGGGGGAGGAGGTGGTTTAGCTGGGGGGGTTGGACGAGTGGCGGGGGGAGGAGGTGGTTTAGCTGCGGGGGGTTGGACGAGTGGCGGGGGGAGGAGGTGGTTTAGCTGCGGGGGGTTGGACGAGTGGCGGGGGGAGGAGGTGGTTTAGCTGCGGGGGGGTTGGACGAGTGGCGGGGGGAGGAGGTGGTTTAGCTGCGGGGGGTTGGACGAGTGGCGGGGGAGGAGGTGGTTTAATTGGGGGGGTGGACGAGTGGCGGGGGGAGGAGGTGGTTTAGCTGGGGGGGGTTGGACGAGTGGTGGGGGGAGGAGGTGGTTTAATTGGGGGGGTGGACGAGTGGCGGGGGAGGGGGTGGTTTAGCTGGGGGGGTTGGACGAGTGGCGGGGGGAGGAGGTGGTTTAGCTGGGGGGTTTGGACGAGTGGCCAGGGGAGGAGGTGGTTTAGCTGCGGGGGGTTGGATGAGTGGCGGGGGCAGGAGGTGGTTTAGCTGCGGGGGGTTGGACGAGTGGCGGGGGGAGGAGGTGGTTTAGCTGGGGGGGTTGGACGAGTGGCGGGGGGAGGAGGTGGTTTAGCTGGGGGGGTTGGACGAGTGGCGGTGGGAGGGATGGTTTAGCTGGGGGGGTTGGACGAGTGGCGGGGGAGGAGGTGGTTTAGCTGGGGGGGTTGGACGAGTGGCGGGGGGAGGAGGTGGTTTAGCTGCGGGGGGTTGGACGAGTGGCGGGGGGAGGAGGTGGTTTAATTGGGGGGTTGGACGAGTGGCGGGGGAGGGGGTGGTTTAGCTGGGGGGGTTGGACGAGTGGCGGGGGGAGGAGGTGGTTTAGCTGCGGGGGGTTGGACGAGTGGCGGGGGGAGGAGGTGGTTTAGCTGGGGGGGTTGGACGAGTGGCGGGGGGAGGAGGTGGTTTAGCTGGGGGGGTTGGACGAGTGTCAGGGGGAGGAGGTGGTTTAATTGGGGGGTTGGACGAGTGGCGGGGGAGGGGTGGTTTAGCTGGGGGGGTTGGACGAGTGGCGGGGGGAGGAGGTGGTTTAGCTGGGGGGGGTTGGACGAGTGGCGGGGGGAGGAGGTGGTTTAATTGGGGGGGTGGACGAGTGGCGGGGGGAGGAGGTGGTTTAGCTGCGGGGGGTTGGACGAGTGGCGGGGGAGGGGGTGGTTTAGCTGGGGGGGTTGGACGAGTGGCGGGGGGAGGGGGTGGTTTAGCTGCGGGGGGTTGGACGAGTGGCGGGGGGAGGGGGTGGTTTAGCTGGGGGGGTTGGACGAGTGGAGGGGGGAGGAGGTGGTTTAGCTGCGGGGGGGTTGGACGAGTGGCGGGGGAGGAGGTGGTTTAGCTGCGGGGGGTTGGACGAGTGGCAGGGGGGAGGAGGTGGTTTAGCTGCGGGGGGTTGGACGAGTGGCGGGGGGAGGAGGTGGTTTAGCTGCGGGGGGTTGGACGAGTGGCGGGGGGAGGAGGTGGTTTAGCTGCGGGGGGTTGGACGAGTGGCGGTGGGAGGAGGTGGTTTAGCTGCGGGGGGTTGGACGAGTGGCGGGGGGAGGAGGTGGTTTAGCTGCGGGGGGGTTGGACGAGTGGCGGGGGGAGGAGGTGGTTTAGCTGCGGGGGGTTGGACGAGTGGCGGGGGGAGGAGGTGGTTTAGCTGCGGGGGGTTGGACGAGTGGCGGGGGGGAGGAGGTGGTTTAGCTGCGGGGGGTTGGACGAGTGGCGGGGGGAGGAGGTGGTTTAGCTGCGGGGGGTTGGACGAGTGGCGGGGGGAGGAGGTGGTTTAGCTGCGGGGGGGTTGGACGAGTGGCGGGGGGAGGAGGTGGTTTAGCTGCGGGGGGTTGGACGAGTGGCGGGGGGAGGAGGTTTAGCTGCGGGGGGTTGGACGAGTGGCAGGGGGAGGAGGTGGTTTAGCTGCGGGGGGTTGGACGAGTGGTGAGGGGAGGAGGTGGTTTAGCTGCGGGGGGTTGGACGAGTGGCGGGGGGAGGAGGTGGTTTAGCTGCGGGGGGTTGGACGAGTGGCGGGGGAGAGAAGGGGCAGTGAATGGCGGGTTAGCTGGCGGGGGCGGTAAATGCCAGGGTTTACAGGTGCGGGTTGGGTGAGTAGCGGCGGGCGGGGATGAGGGGATGGCGAATGGCGGGGGGGCGGGTTAGCTGGGGGGGCCAGTGAGGCTGTATCAGGCACAGCCTCGGACCCTGCCCATCCCATGTCTCCTCTCCTGGACCCTGCAGGTGGCGCGGAGGCTCCGGTGGCATGAATCGCCCGAAGCCGGCCGCGGTTCGCCGGCCCAGCACGGTGCCCAAGCCCTCGGGTGAGTCCCAGCCCCTGGTAGTGGAGGGCTGCGAGAGGAGGTGGGCAGGCCGTGCTTCCGGTGCAGCGTGGGAAGAGCCTCAGGCTCCCAGCTTGATGGGTCCCATCAGGGCAGCCTGCGTTGAGTGGGACCACTGGCCACTAGTTTGGGGGGGAGAAGGGGAGGCTCTTATAGTGCCCCAAGGCTAGCCAGGTGGCTGGTGGTCAGTGGGGTTGTTGGTGCCCATCTCCCAGGCCACCTAGTAGGGCTGGCAGCTGCTTGTGAGCCCTGCTCCCTGGTGCCAGCCTCCAAGCGATATCTGCCTTGGCTTTATCTCTGCATTGCTTTGTCCTAAGGCCTGGGGTGCCCAGGGCACCGGGTAGGTTTGTGACTCAAGGGAGGTAATGGAGACTTCTGATTTTGTGGTCTCATTTCTGTTTTCCTTTCGTAGCTCATCCTCCACCAGGAGATTTTATCGCCTTGGGGTCAAAAGGCCAAGCCAATGACTCTAAAGCTGCCGTCACACTGCTCAAGCCAGCGCCAGCTGGATTGCCCTCTGAACGTAAACGGGAGGGATCCGCTGCTTTATCTAGTGCATCCAGCCTGACGGGATTGACCAAACGCCCCAAACTCTGCTCCACGCCTCCCCTGAGTGCTCTGGGACGTCTGGCAGAGGCTGCAGTGGCTGAGAAACGGGCCATTTCACCCTCCATAAAGGAACCATCTGTGATTCCAATTGAAGGTAAAGCAGCGTTGTGGTTTCTGATCGAAGTTGTGTGCTTGTGTGAGAGGGGGTATAGTAGCATCCAGCTCTTCTACGCAGCATTCTCTGGGGTCTGTATGTTGATGCTTGGGGAATTCTGTGTGCTTCCCCAGTAATGCCACTGTTGACATAAGGCTCATAGGGAGTGTAACACTAGCATCCTCCTGTGTTCAGTGCAAAGCAGGTTTCCCACCCTGACGTAGTGCCGGTCGGGATTCCCTCTCCTGAACACACTCATATCTTTCCACATCTGGGCATTGTGTTTTGCTTTTGGCTCGGCTTCTTTTCCCTCTCTCTGCTGCTCCATCTAGTCTTTCACTTCAGGTGAATGTCCAATACCAGCGCTTGAAAGGTCTCTTCCTTGGAAAGTCATTGTCCCCATGTTATAGCTCTTTACCTCTTTCTTGTGTAACTAATGTGTGGGAGAGGGGGCAGCTGTGCATTTTAATGAAAGCTCTGGGAGCCTGCATGTTGTTTTGTAGAATGTCTTTCCGCTTCCTGGTGTTCGATACAATAATGGGGTTAAATTCTAGCAGAAAGAAAGAGACACAAAGTGAGAGAGATCAAGGAATACAAGCAAAAGGGACAGGAGTCTTCAGCAGAGCTTTCATGAGTGGGGAAAAGACTCTGTTCAAGTCTCCCGGGGCATGGCTTTGCTGCAGGGGGATCAGTATTGACAGCTGTTTTCCTGTGATTGCAGTTGTCCCCACGGTGCTGGTGGATGAGATTGAAGCAGCTGAGGCAGAGGGCAATGATGACCGCATTGAGGGGGTGCTGTGTGGAGCTGCCAAGCAGCTGAAAATGAACAGAGCTAAGCCTGACCCCACGTTGTACTTGAGTCTGATGTATCTGGCAAAAATCAAACCCAATATATTTGCTACTGAGGGGGTTATTGAGGTGAGACTGTGTTTGTTTTGATTAACAAGTGTGATGACAGCACAGTGAGGTGACATCTCAACATCTGAGCACCATGGGCTCCCAACGCTGACATACTAGTGCTGGGATTGGCTCTGGGAGCCTCTGAGCACAGTGGCATTGCCCTGGTGCCAGGAATTGGGCTGAATGAATGTAACTGTGAACTGTATGGTGGGTTTCTCTGTGCCTTCCTTCTCTCAACTCTTCACTGTGACTGGATTCTGGGGAGATGCCACCTGGAACTGAGGTACAGCTGAGCCCTCTGTCTCTCCAGTCTAGGTTCCTCTTGCACTGTGATGTTGTGACAAGCTGCAAAGCCCTCCAAGCTTGCACTCTCACCAACCTCCACAGGCAGGAACCACACCCAGCTGTGTTCATGAATGCTCTGGCCTACCACTCATGAACCCACAATAGAGAGGCTACAGCCAAAATACTCCCAGCTCCCCAACCTAAGACCCAGAGCTCTACCATCCTGCCCTGGTCAAAATCCAGCCAGTATGAATTTATAACTCAGTCTGCCACTTCTGCAAAGGAAAGTGGACGTGCACCGACTCTTGTTCCTGAGCTGAGATTTATCCTCTGCACTTCAAGCAACACACAGTGTTTTGGATAAAATATAAAACAGATTTAGTAACTAGAGAAGGATAGCTTTTCAGTCATAATAAATGTTAGCAAACAGATCAAAGTAGATTAGCAGAAGAAATAACACAAAACGCAAACTGAGTCTGTAGTATTACATAGGGTCTGAATCAGTAATCTCTCACCCTGATGGATGATACAAGCCGTCCACCAAAAGTTTCCATACACAGGCTAGAAATCCCTTTAGTCTGGGACTAGCCCTTCCCTCTGCAGTTCAGTCCTTTTCCTCTGGTACTTTCAGGTGTGTTGTTGTAGGGAGAGTGAGGTGCAGTCATGAGGTCATTTTCCCCTTTATATCTTCTTCCAATTTGGTGGAAAGCTCTTTTGCTGTTACCTGGGTCAAACAGTTCCCCCCGTTGTGTAGTGCTATCACTGAGAGGTTTCTGTTGTACACAGTTCCTGGGGTAATCCTTGTGCGTGTGTGTATTTTCTCAATAAGCCATTAACATTGTTTGGACTTTCTGTTCTTCTACCTGAAAGGCTGCTTGTGGGTGTTCTCTACCTCACAACATGTTTCAGTAGAACATACGGAGCTAAACTTCATAACTTCACATACAATCCAACGAGACATTGTCTAGCAGATCAAGACTCTTAGAATGATACCTAGCAAGGCATACTTAGTACTAAATGTAGCCTAATTGTAGATCAGTGGTGAATAAGGCGGTGCCAGGGTGTCACACCTGCCCCCTTAGTTTACTGCAGGAGTGTTAGTCACTGGCTAATAGAGAGGCAGTGGCCTAAGGTTCTCTTTAGGTTTTGACTATGCAACTCCCAAGTGTTACTGAACATTGTAGTGTCACCCACAGGTGTTCCCTTGTGTTAATCTTTTGAGGGATTGATTCTTGTCTGATATCTTCCAGGCACTGTGCAGCCTCCTCCGGAGGGATGCCTCCATCAACTTCAAAGCCAAAGGGAACAGCCTGGTGTCCGTCTTGGCCTGTAACCTTCTTATGGCAGCTTACGAGGAGGATGAGAACTGGCCAGAGATCTTTGTCAAGGTACATCGTAGCTATGGGGAGAGCGGTCCCACTGGGTGATGCCATGGTGGGCGGGGCAAGAGGAGCTGGCCAACGTCATTGTGCTTGTCACCATGTAGGAGAGGGCAGGGTGACATTGGAGAGGAGCAGAGGCCTTGTTGCTGCTACCCTGTGATGCTATAGAGGGGAGAGTGGGGCATTGCTGTGGGGAGATTGGAAAAAGGGAGGTCGCTCTCTGAGGTGGGGGCAGATATGCAACAGGACCAGTGGCTGTGTTGGAAGATTGTGGGAGGTGAAGTCCTTGTTTCTCAAACAGAGGTCTGCAGCTCAGTTTTCATTCAACACTGAGATGCTGCTGCCTCCCCTGCCTCTCTCTAGCGTTCCTATTCTCCCTTCTGAGATACGCTGCCACCCCTGATTGTGCATCCTTGTGCAGTGGTGTTCCTGGATGGTTCATCCGTGGGGCTTGATCTCTGAGTCTAAAAGCACGAGATTCTGCAGCTAGAGCTACAGAGCCAGGTCTGTTAGTTCAGCAGCAGGAGCTGACTTAAATATTTTGAAGTGATCTAGCTGTGAAATGAGGGAAGACTCACAGTTTTGAGGAAGAAAGATTTCCCAGTGGTTAGGATACTAGCCTGGGGTTTGGATACCTGGATTCAGTTCCCTGTTCCCTCACAAGTTCCATGTGTGATCTTGGCCGAGTCTCTCTGGGCCTCAGTTCCCCATCATGCAACAGGGATAATAGCCCTGCCCTACTTTACAGGGCGGTGGGGAGGATAAATACGTGGAAGGTTGTGAGGTGCGCACCTCACATCTCGGTGACCAGGCCACGGAAGGACCGAAGATGGATAGATGTCAACATTGCTCCCATTTATACTCTGCTTCTTGCCCTCCGGCAGGTTTACATTGAGGACTCACTTGGAGAGCGCATCTGGGTGGACAGCCCTCACTGCAAGACATTTGTGGATAACATCCAGACAGCCTTCAGTACAAAGATGCCCCCGAAGAGCATGCTGTTACATGGGGAAGTTGGCCGCAGTGGAGGTGATCTTAGTGCAGGTAAGGAGGTGCCTGGGCAATGGAGCCGAGGTGGTTGAGAAGAAGATCGGAGCCTAGAGATATTTTTAGCTTGATAGTCTAGTAACAGCTCATCAGAGGGGATCCCAGTTAGGGCTTACACAGTTTGGGCAGCACGCTCCTATTTGGTGGGATGGGGCACCTCTCATTGCTCTCTAGTGCCTACTCCTCCCCTTGAGAGATGCAAGGACCACCGGGGAAAAAGGTCACTTTTGGGGAGAAATGGATGGGATTTGAGTGCTCCTCTAAGTACTGCAGTGCCCTGAAAGATCACCTAGAAGATTGTGGGGGAAGCAGTGACAAGGTGTGGCTGAACACCAATGCACTGGTGCACCAGTGCACTTTTACCTGGCGCTGGTAAGAGGACTTCTGGGGAGGAGGCTTTTGGGGGGAGCTATGTGAAGCAGAATCCCTCCGTGCTAGTGAAAGGTCTCTTGGAAGGGGTGTTGCTGAGGAGTTATTACAACCATTCATGATTGTGTGTTGGTGTGTCTGTAGGGAGCAGCCCCCACCCTGCCATGGCAGAGGAGGAAGACAGCCAGAGTGAGCTGCTGATTGCAGAGGAGAAGATGAGTCCAGAGCAGGAGGGACAGCTTATGCCCAGGTACAGTGTCCTTTCCCTTCCCAATCACAGAGCCTTTTGGTATTGCAGCTCTCTGTGCAGACTCCTAATCCAGAAACCATTCTTGCAAAGCTTATAGCGTCCCCAACCAGCTCTCCCATGGCACACCCTAGAGAGAGAGTCTCCCCCAGATACAGCTCAATGACACTGAAATGGTTTGTGCCAGCTCCTGGAGATTGGAGTGTTTTGTTGTCCGTGCTATTGAGTGGCCTGTGCTCTCCAGGGCTTGGTTATGTGTGGGAGGTGTTTCAGCAGATACTAGGTAAAGGAAGAGTTTGGACGTGAGCAAACATGGGATTATTGTGCCTCAGATATGAAGACCTCGCAGAGAGTGTGGAAGAGTATGTCTTGGACATGCTACGGGACCAGCTCAACCGGCGCCAGCCAATGGATAACGTCTCCAGGAACCTCCTTCGACTGCTGACGGCTACTTGTGGCTATAAAGAGGTCCGGCTGATGGCTGTTCAGAGGCTTGAGATGTGGTTGCAGAACCCAAAGGTAAGAGTGTTGGAGGCATTTTCTCCTGACCATCGAGGCTGTAATTACACTGTAACTAGTCTGGAGGTCAGGCCAGTAGGACCAGGAATTTCTGACTTTGTCTGTGATAGCAGTTGGTTGTTGACTCTTTCTGGTCTTATTGTGTAGCTGACCAGACCAGCCCAGGACTTGCTAATGTCAGTCTGTATGAACTGCAACACACATGGCTCTGAGGACATGGAGGTCATTTCCAACCTGATCAAAATCCGTCTCAAACCCAAAGTCCTTCTCAACCACTACATGCTGTGTGTCAGGTAAGCAAGTTAATGGGAGCGTGTGACAGTCTGAATGCAGTATAGTGTTTGCAAAGAGGCCCAGCTTCTGTTTAAAGAACTGGAAGGGAGGGCTGGTTCAGTGCAGTCTCTTAGAATTCCCTCTTGAGGGTATGTGGAGTTCTGAGCGTCACCAAGTGATTGACTGGTAGACAATCCTTTCTGTCTGCTGGAGGATGTGGTGTCTTCCCTTCTTGTCACGCTGTCTTTCTTAGTGCAACTAGAACTGAATGCCCAATAGTAAGAAATCCCTGGTCTATGGGATGCTCTGCTAACTCTGGATTCATCTTGCAGGGAGCTGCTAAATGCTCACAGGGACAACCTGGGCACCATGGTCAAGTTTGTGATTTTCAATGAACTTTCAAATGCAAGAAACCCCAACAACATGCAGATTCTCTACACAGTGCTACAGCACAGCTCTGAGCTAGCACCCAAGGTAGGGACCGTAGCCTTGCAGGTGGTGTGTGTGTGAGTGATCAGTACATACCTGCGGAGGAGAGTGGCTGAACTCGATATTTATTTTAATGGAGTCTCCCCAACTGCACAGGTATTTCCTTTGGTTTGGAAATCTGTATACAGTGTTTATCTGAAACAAATGTGCACGGACATTGTCTGACTCCTGAACCCTTTGGGTATGTGCCTTTGTAATCGGTGGTACTGTCGTCTTCAGGAGACCTGACCCCCCTCCCCCGCTAACTGTGGCTCTCCCGTTAGAGCTCCCCAGTGAATTCCTTCAGGCCTTGGTGTAGCAATAACGCCAGCAGGGACTCGGTGTGTCTAGTCTCTGTCCATGGATGTTGATGCTGAATATTGAGCACTAAAGGGCATCTCTTTTGTGGCCTCAGTTCCTGGCGATGGTGTTCCAGGATCTGCTGACTAATAAGGATGATTACCTGCGGGCCTCACGGGCGCTGCTGCGAGAGATCATCAAACAGACGAAACATGAGATCAACTTCCAGGCTTTCTGCTTGGGGCTCATGCAGGAGCGGAAGGAGGCTCAATATACAGACATGGAATTCAAGGTACCACCTCATCTTGCCGTACCACCTCTGCTTCTCATCCCAGCACTCCAACTGGTGTCCTGAGGGACTCTGTGGCATTCTCCCTTCTCCGATGGCTTGACTCCTCCATGCAGTGCTCTCTTGCTCTCCCTTCTATTCTACATGACTTACCTGCTCTCTTCTCTTGCTTATTTCCCCCATGACATTGCTCAGGGGGGCATGCTTTGTCCCCTTTCCTCCTTGTCTGTATAGCTTGGCTATTGCTTCTTGCAGTTTAGTGGCCACGTTCCAGTCCCTCTTCTCTGTCCACACTGTTTGGACTTACGAGCCCTCCTTCCTGTCTCCTGTCCCAATACCCCCTCACTGGCACCCCTGCATTGCCTCTGCATCCTTCGTGATTTTACAGGCATCTCTGGCAGCGGGTGCACCTTTGGATGATGGGCACTCCTCCTCCAGATGCAGCTGGGATATCAACTGTAGTGATCTTTTTTTAGGAGCGGTTTGTCATCCACATAACTGACCTGCTGGCTGTCTCCATGATGCTCGGCATCACGGCTCAGGTGAAGGAGGCTGGGATTGCATGGGACAAAGGAGAGAAAAAGAGTAAGCCTCCTAACCTGGATTCCTTTGAATGTCGGACATGTGGGGTAGAGAACATCCAGAAATGCTGGCGGGGAGTAGTGAGGCTGGGTGTCGAAGAGAATCCCTAGAATCCTGGCTGGTGGAGTTGGGGTGTGATGGACCACATCTTAATAAATCTACCAGCTGGATGCACAGTCAACATTGGGAATCACTCAGAGCAGAGGTGCTTGTAATAGCCAGAGAAAACAGTGGCTGAGAGACCTGTACTAGAAGGGGGAAAGGGGTACTGAGTTGAGGTGGGAGGGACAGTTCAGAAACCTGGCTTTTGTACGATGGAGCAGCTGTGAAAATTATAAAATACCTGAGAGCCAACTATTTGGACTAACAGGAAAGCTGCTGCCTGTGCGTGTCCTTGTCTCAGCCCTGCATTTCTGCTCAAATGTCCCAGGGTTTATTCTAGTTCCCAAGGGTGGTTCCAGAAAGCCCCCTCTGCTACCAAATGTGTAGTGGTGGGTGCTGATGGTTAGCTGGACTAGTGTGCTGGGCCTCTCGCCAGGTTAGTCACTGCTGACTCCCTGAAGTCATCTGCTTGTGAGATGGCTGTTCATAACATCCACCCCCCAGCTTCCCAGGGGGCTGTGAAGTACGTGCAGAGTTCCTGACCTGAGTGCATGCCTGTTTCAGACTTGGAGGTGCTGCGTTCCTTCCAGAACCAGATTGCTGCCATCCAGCGCGATGCTGTCTGGTGGCTCCACACGGTGGTTCCCTCTATCAGCAAACTGGCTCCGAAGGACTACGTGCACTGGTATGAGGTTCCGGAAACCCCCCTCTTCCTCCTCCCCAACCCCCCTCCCCTGGTCACATCACTGACTCTACTAAACTTGCTACATAGAGACAGTGCATGTGCTCCTGAGAGCAACTGGAGTGTCTCCCCCCATCCCAACAGCCAAGCAGCAGGAACACTCTGCCCTAGTGGTAGGGAGATGGATTTGCTTTCCCTTTGGGATTTCACATGCACTTCTGTACAGACTTTAATGCCAAAGGCTTTAGATAGTATTTCCATGGTATTCACATTCCAATTATGCTGTCAAGGAAACAGCCCCTTTGGCCCTGTGTTTTGATCTGATCAGATAATGGAGGGAAAGGTTCCTAGACAGGGAAGTTCTTGTAGAGAGTGGAGACCAGATAGAGCTCTGTCTCCGAGACTTTCTGCCCTTGGAGGCAAGAGTATACTACAGGGGATTAGATGGTTTGAGGCATTGGTAATGGGACCAAAAGATCAGTCATATCAGCCAAGGTCGGTAATAACTGAAATCTGGTCCCACCTGATGGCTATTGGGGTCTCTTTGGAAGTACTGAAGACGATGTGCATATTGCACCACCCATCGCCATTGCAATTGGTACTAACTGTTCCCCTGGTTAGTCTTGGCAGAACTTTCCTCTTGCCTGAGGAGGGAGTCCTTCTGGGTTGGGGTTGGGGCACGTTAGCAGTGTGAGGAAGCTCACCTGGCTGCTGCCTGTATCATATATTCTTCTGTGGATTGTATTGTGCTCCAGCCCCCAGGGCTCTCAGTTCACACACCGGGGAAAGATGCACTGGGTTTCAGCGAGAGTTGAGAGTTTAGTATTGTTTCTCTCTGCAGTCTCCACAAGGTGCTGTTCACAGAGCAGCCAGAGACCTACTACAAATGGGACAACTGGCCTCCTGAGAGCGACCGCAAGTAAGTGCATGCACCTCGCTTGCAATTGGGTTTCCATGGGCAGAGCTGTGGCAGCAAGGAGAGGAGAAACCAGACATTTCTGGTGCTTAACTAAGCTCCCCATACCTCTGTCTTGGAGACATCTGCTCCGCTGAGGTTTTCATTGTCCCTGTCGGTTCTCACAGAAGATGGAGTTTCTCCAGTCTTCACTTGCCCCCCTTCCCCCTCAACCCCCCATCCCCACACCAGTTAGTGCTGTGGCTACAGGGAGAATGGCCTTGCATTGTGTGTGGTGCTGGGGAGCTTAAGCCTGCCTGTCTGAATCTATAAAATTCAATTGCAGGGGGGCAAACTAAACCATGTTCTGGAAGGGAGCTTGTTCTCAAATGTGACTAAGCTGAGGGATGCGAGCATTTTCCTTGGCATTAAGATGGGCTATTGTGGCTCTCCTCTGCTCTCACTGGTTCCATGTCCAAGCAATACGAGCCCAGCCGCAGGCTGCAATCAGGAAAGGTTCCCCTCTCTTTGGGCAGTGGGTCACTGCCTTCTCTCTGTTTCTCATTCCCAGCTTCTTCCTGCGCCTCTGCTCTGAGGTGCCTATCCTTGAAGACACACTCATGCGGATCCTTGTCATTGGTTTGTCACGGTCACCCCTCGGGCCTGCCGATGCCATGGAGCTTGCTGACCACTTGGTGAAGCGGGCAGCAGCTGTGCAAGCAGATGGTAGGAGTGCTGTGCAGGGCTTTGTGAAAATGATTTGGTGATGTAGCAATTCTTGTCCTGTTGAGAGCAGGTAGCCTGTCACACTCCTGTCCCTCCTTCACGCGGCTCTGAGAGTCTCCAGTGCACGTGTACCACTGTTCCCCCTATATACCTCAGAATGGTTGGAGCAGGTAGTAAGTCCAGCTGCATTAGACTGGGAAAGAACGTTTTGATCTAGTTGTTGAAGCAAATGACTAGAAGCCAGGAACTTTCTGCCACTGGCTCTCTCTCTGTCTTTGGGCAAGTCAGTCATCTCCCTGCCACCGTGAAAATGAGCTAAACACACCTCCACAGTGGGTTATTATTTGCTAATTACTGGCTGTATAAGGGCTAAGTACTGCAATTGTTATTACCCAGAGGAAACTAACGTTTTTACAGGCAGTAATTTAACACTTATGTGAGCATAAAAGTCAAAAATATTCTAAACCCTAAAAAAAGAGTTAAGGTGATTGACTAAAGTATTCTTTTGGACTTGCAGCTTATATTCAGTATTGACCTGTGATAGATTACCTTCACAAATCACCTGGCCAAGCAGGTGTAGTTATGAACTCTGTCAGTGTGGCTATCACTCAGACTAAAATAACCATGTGATTTGAGCTGTACGTGTTGATTGCAGGTGTGTCTGGGGCAGAGTTAAGGGTGGTGTCAAAGCATGTCTCTAAAGCACATAGCATACTCTGGGCATTGAGCAGTAAAAACACAAGTCTAAAAAGTGAAGAAACTAGACTCTGTTGTTAGACACACCAATGAAAACGTGGTCAATCACAAAATATTAATGGTCTAAATGCTGCATCATTTCAAGTCTTGAAACAGTTTTTTGTAAGTTAGAGGGGCACAGAATGGTTAAGACAGCAGACCTGGATTGAAAAAGGGCATTTTTCACTTCTCTGAATTCCTAAACTACTGAATGGATTTACTGTTAATTTTCTTCTAAATCTGTTCCCTAGAAGTAAATAGTGCAGTGCTTGTTAGGTTTGAAAAATGTTTTTCCTAATCAAAGAACTTAAAACTCACTCAATATATATTTAATTATAGAGCTGTTTCTGATCCTGATTTCTCCATAAACTTTGATTGTTCCCAAAGCCTGTGATGATAGAATCATTTGAGGTTAGCCTTTCAGTATAGCTTATTAACGTGTTTCCTTAAGCACTATCAGCCAAGTACCCACGTCTATAACCTGTTTGTTCTCTTCCCACTTTAGATGTAGAGGTCCTGAGGGTGGAGAGAATCCAACTGATTGATGCAGTCTTAAATCTGTGTACTTATCATCATCCAGAGAACATCCAGCTTCCCCCAGGGTAAGGCTTGTAGATGCACAACTCTTAGTTGCAACGTTCTTGCTTCTGCTCACCTTGTTTCCAAGAGTACTGGAACCCTTCCCTAGAATAAGCTGGTAACAATGTCTTGATCTGATGGGAATTTCTGGGGAGCAGAGGGTGGGATCTGTACCTTGGAGCTGATTCCCAGTGACTGGGCATGGTAGGGACTTCCCTCTGGAGAAGCTCTGACATTTGTCTGTGGGAGTATTTGCAGCTGATCCTTCCAGGTCTCTGTGCACACTCACTTGAGAAAGGTATTCACTTGAAATATCTGCAGGACTCTGACAATGCTGAATGCAAACAATGAAAAACTAAGCAGAGAATCAATGTGTCTAGCGCAGTGGTTCTCAACCCGTGGGCCGCATGCGGCCTAATTAGCACATAACTGTGGCCAGCTCAGCTGTGTGCTAAAGGCCTGCCCGCATGCAGGGGTCCACCAGGTTCCTGGTTGCCCCGCCTCCCGGCAGGGTCAGTGTCAGGGCAGCCGGCCCACCGCGCTGGTTCTGGGGTCAGGGCTGCTGGCTGGCCTCATGGGGTCTGGGTCATGTAGCTGACTGGCCAGCGCCCTGGGGTCCAGGGTCGGGATCCAGGCTGCCGCTGCCCTGCCACCTGGCCCCTGCAGCCCAGGTAACACATTATGAGCCACATATGCGGCCCACAGTGTGTAATAAGTTGAGAACCACTGGTCTAGTGGTTAGAACAGACAACTCTGAATACAAATAACTTGGTTCTGCCAATGGCTTTTTCAGGTATCAGCCTCCAAATCTAGCCATCTCTACCCTCTACTGGAAGGCTTGGCCTCTCCTCCTGGTGGTGGCCGCATTCAACCCTGAAAACATTGGTGAGTTATGAGCACTTCTCAGAGTACCATGGCAGCTGAAGTGTGTCACAGGAGGGGCTCTGCTGACTCCTGCTGTCTCAGCTGAAGATGCACATGAGGATTTTGTTGTTGCATGACTCCACGCTGATGCATATGTGCTGCGCAAGCAGAGCTCTGCAGGTTGGGGGCGTGCCTAGAAGGAATTTGGATCAGGTGGTAAGTGGCAGGGCAGGATTTGAGCAGCCATTGCAGAGTGGTTTGTCAGGTGGAATGGTAATGTCTGGGGACGGTGACAGCAAGAGGGAGAGGAGGTGAGTGTGAAGTGCACTGGCTGAGTTCTGGGGCAGCTTGTACCCTGCTCCTGAACCCCCCTGCAGAAAGAACATAGTGTGAGCTGCGGGACTAGTTGTGAGTGCCCCTGTTCTGTGTGTGTGAGGGAATGAGTCTGAGGCGAGTGGGGAGGGAGTATGGTATGCTCTGTGCGCACACATCTCGGCAAATATTCTGACTGAGTGTCTAATCCCCTGACTGCCCTTTTCTCCTGGATTGCAGGGTTGGCTGCCTGGGAGGAGTATCCCACGCTAAAGATGCTCATGGAAATGGTCATGACTAAGTGAGTGTTGTTCCGTTTCATCCCACTCCTGAAGAGAACGGATTTCTGAACCAAGTTTGCACCTGATGGTTTCTTCCTTTCTCTGTCTGAGGGGTAGGGGGAGATGAGGTTTGGCACAAAGCTTATGGAAGTGAAACCAGCTGGACAGCAGCTGTGGCTGAGCCTAGAAAGAGCGAGGGCACCTCCCTCAGCTGTCACTGATGGACAGTGAAGCCAGGCTCTGAGATATCAAGGGATGCATGGGACATGGCTTGTTGGAAAGGGCTTGGCTTTTCATCCACATTCAAAAGGTCCATTAGTATTTTCATGCTGTCTGATTGAACCAAGAACACTCTGGCATTTTGACTCTTTACTCGCTGCAGAATTTATAGCACAGAGGGTCAAATAATTTTTGTGCCTCTTCTTCACAGTAATTACTCCTATCCTCCCTGCACTCTGACGGATGAGGAGACCCGCACAGAGATGATTAATCGTGAGCTCCAAATATCCCAGCGGGAAAAGCAGGAGATTCTTGCATTTGAGGGTCATCTGGCTGCTGCGTCTACAAAGCAGACTATTACAGAGAGCAGCAGCCTCTTGCTGTCCCAGCTCACCAGTCTGGACCCCCAGTGAGTAGTCGTCTTCGCTCTGGTACAATCAGGGAGTTCCCACCCTTGGGAAGAAACAAGGCTGACGATCTCACTTGGAGGACGGGAGCCCCAGGCAGAGGCTTTCAGGTGGGCGAAGGTAGGGTAGTGGTGACTGGCCGAGGTGAGAGGATTTGGTACCTGTGTAGCGCAAATGAGATGTGCCTTCTCCGTTTGGACGGCTTCCTATCCCTTCTATCACACGTGTGGGTTTTATGCACTGATGAGTCAGTGCATGTCTGTATCTTCGTGAGAGTGGGATTAGCTGTGTGTAAAGCTTCCTTGTTTCTCTGGTAGGGGCCCTCCACGCAGACCTCCACCACATGTCTTGGAGCAGGTGAAAAGCCTAAATCAGTCCCTCCGCTTAGGACACCTCTTGTGCCGCAGCCGCCACCCAGACTTTCTACTCAACATCATTCAGAGGCAGGTGGGTTTCCTGAGGATGTGAGAGACTGGAATTGACCTCTCTGTAGCTTGGAGGAAGCATGGGAGCTGCTTCAGGGAGGTATCCCAGTAATGCAGGGCCCTGAAGCCTGGGTTTATGGGACCTGTGGGGGCAGAAAGCAGGAGATGAATCAGATGCAAGGAAAAGTGGCTTATTTCTCTCCCTAGGAGGGGGCGGGGGGAGAGGTTGCCTTCTGCTGTTTGAGAACTAATGGGAGACCCTTACCGGTCAGTGCAATGGTTAATGTGCAGGAGATCCTGGATTTTCCAGCCCTTCATTATATGTGTCCTGTTCCCTAGGCCTCGTCCCAATCAATGCCATGGCTCGCAGACCTGGTTCAGTCCAGCGAGGGCTCCTTGGATGTTCTTCCGGTGCAATGTCTTTGTGAGTTCCTGCTGCATGATGCTGCTGATGAATCTGCCTCAGGCGAGGAAGAGGAGGAGGGAGAAAGTAAAGAGCAGCGTGCCAAGAAACGCCAGGTAAGTGGCCTCCTGGGTTGGTTGCTTCAGGTATTTGAGTGGCCTGGTTCTAATTTGATCCCATTAGACAGATACCGTCTCTTTCCAGAGACAGCAGAAGCAGAGGCAGCTGCTTGGGCGTCTGCAGGACTTGCTCTTGGGCCCCAGAGCTGATGAGCAGACCACATGTGAGGTGCTGGACTACTTCCTGCGGCGCCTCAGTTCCTCTCAGGTGGCCTCCCGAGTGCTGGCCATGAAGGTAAGAAGAACAGACAGTAACTGGTTTGGGTATTCCAGGAATGATGGGCAGAGTCTCTCACTTAATGGCTTCAGACAGCACTGGGGCATGGAGGGGCTTTTGAATGGGTCGGCTGTTCCTCGTTTTCTGCATGCTGCCCTTTAGCTAAAGGCAAGAACCTTGCTCCATCCTCATTTGTCCATTTGAACTCTTCCCTCCTGTTTCCTGGACCTCACAAATGACACTGGTGCTTTGCTATCACCTTTGCTCAGGCAGGGCTGCAGAGTCCTGTCCTTCCAGGCGAGCAGATTGTCCAGCTACAATACAGTAAAATGTGTATTGGAGGCCACCCTTGCTGAGTAGCCTACCTCAAGGTCTCCCTAAATGTACCAAGTTGATTGTTGCTCTTTGCTGTTAAAACACCACCTCTGTTCGGAAGCTGGTTTTTCTTTTGATGTCCTTTTGAGTATGTTCACTTAAGCTGGGACTAAGTTACAGCTCCTAAGTGTGCAGAATCTAGACTGCAGATCTTGAGGCTCTTGGGGAAATCATCCTCTGTTGTTGTCCTTGGGGTTCTCCCAGTGGAGTGTAAATTGGGAAACTGCTACTGACTGCAGACTTCTCTGAACATACATGGTACCACGAGGACAATAGAGAGGTGTTCTCCTCGCCTGTGTTCCATGTTGAGTGGAACACAGGCGAGGAGTACAGTAGTCTGAAACCTCCCCCGGGGTAACTGTTAAGTAGAGAGTTCTTTTGGTTGCTGCTAAAGCACAAATAGCCTGTCCCAGTGACCCGGAGTCCATATTTCTTTCTGTGATGCATACACATCACCTTCAGGTTGTCAGTAGATGGAATTTGAAGCTCTGTTTCCATTTTGAGGTTCTTGGTTTATGGTTCAGTATGAAAATGCTGACCCAGCTGTTGCTTTATATACATGGGCTTTGTCCATTGTACATCTCCCTCTAGGGTCTGTCCTTGGTGCTGTCGGAAGGGGGCTTGCGTGATAGAGAGGAAAAAGAGCACCCTATGGAGGAAGATTCTGGTGACTCTGAACTGCTGCAGGGATACCAGTGGCTGCTAAGAGACCTGCCGAGGCTGCCGTTGTTTGACAGTGTTAGGGCAACTACATCTATTGCCTTGCAACAGGTAAACTTGACTAGGAGCAACTGGAGGTATTGGGGAGGTGGGGCAGGGATAGGAATGGCCTGCTCTGAAGGCAGAGTGTTCTCTTCCCCTATTGATGCTAAACTGAACCAAATGGATGTGTGTATATATTGGGATAAGGGATGTTCCCTAACTTGTTACTGCTTGTTGCTATTGTCTAATGATCACTAACTGGAAAACCTCTTGTTCCAGGCCATCCACATGGAGACCGATCCTCAGACCATCAGTGCTTATTTGGTGTACCTATCCCAGCACGCCCCCATAGAGGATCAGGGGCAGCACAATGACCTCTCTCTGGTAAGGGAAGGAATTGAGGGGTCACATGGAAACGCTGTAGCTCACACCTCTCTGCACGTTAACGACCACAGGCTCATAACTTAAAGATCTGTTAAAAGTGAGCCAGAGACTTGCTGTACAAACTAGCCACCTGTTAATGAGTTTACAAGCCACACGCGGGGGTGTCTTGTTTCTTTCATGTGTCTCACATTGGAAGTCAGACTGCACATGACTTTCTGATTTGGGAGATGGGTAGCCATCCGCAATAGGATGGTGAATTTGAGAATATAGGTTGGTTTAAAAATAATGATGATAATAATAATAATCCCCACCTGAATAGAGCACGCAGTCTCTGGACCCAGCTGGAGAGTGTTTGCCATTAGTACCTAGGTGTATGATAAATTTTGGAAATTGGGAGTGAGGCATAACATGACAAGTTGGGCACATTTTGTAGTAATCAAAGAGGAGTTCTGAATTTTTTAATATCCTTTGGCCCACCTTGGTACTTGGCATCTGCCTTTGTTCACAGATTTTAAAGGGTGCCTTGCCAGCACTTTCTTGCGTTTCGTGGGTGTTCTGTTCTGCCTTGGTGATTTCCCCGTGGTGGGGAGTGGATCTCCTGGAGAATCTATTGAATTGTTCTTTGCCTCCTGGGAGTCATGTGGTCTGGTCCCCAGGCTCTGTGTGCGCGTGTGCTCAGGTGTCTTAAGTTACGATTGTTGTTATATTTTAACAAAAATAATGGGATCGCTGAGTCCTCTAACAACCATGACAAATCTTCCACCTGATTAAACCTGATAAAACCCCTGTGCTATAGGTGTGTGGAAATTGGGATATGCCATAGCAGAGGGGGCATTGTCGGTTATAAGGAAGGAAGATGATTTGTGCTACACCTGCTCCAGTGTTGCATACCTATCCAAAGATTGCAGTTCCATCCATAACATCCCCGTGGCCCTTGTGTGGCAAGATGGACCAGTGGATTGATCCAGGGCAGGGCCAGGTGGGCAAATAGCTTTTCCAGCAATCAAAGCTGGAGAGGACTAGGGAGTGAGGCAGGAGTGCCAGGGTGAGCCCGTGTGAAGATTTTCACAGGTTTTTTCTCCCTGCAGGATGTGGCCAGGCTCATAGTGGAACGCTCCACCATCATGTCTCATCTCTTCTCGAAACTCTCGTACTGTGCTGAGTCAGAGGCTGTGCTGGTTGCTCTGCTCTCCATCTTCTCTTGCTACGTTAAGCGCATGCGCCAGAGCAAGGAAGGGGAGGAGGTGTACAGCTGGGTAAGCATCTCCCTCTATCTTCTTTGGGTCCTTCTCTTCCCTCTGGCTGTCTGCATCTCTCTAGCTCTCTTAACATTCATATTTCTGTGCTTTCTTTCATGGTTACTTATTTTGCCTTCCCCTCCTGTAGTCTGAGTCCCAGGATCAGGTGTTCCTTCGCTGGACTAGTGGAGAAACAGCCACCATGCATATTCTTGTGGTCCATGCGATGGTCATTCTGCTGACGCTGGGACCACCTCAAGGTTAGTAATGTGCGTTGAAACCGATTCACATGAATCACTGCTCTGAGTCATGGATGTAACTTCCTCCAGGCTTCACGATCCTGGAGAAGGAGTCAGCTGGGTCCTCACCCTGCACTGCTCAGGAAGCCAGGACGCTTAGACTCGTAGACTTTAAAGTCAGAACCATCGTGATCATCTAATGTGACTTCCTGCACTTTGCAGGCCACAGAACCTCACTCACTCCTGAAATAGACCCCTCACCTCTGGCTGAGTTACTGAAATCCTCAAATCATGGTTTAAAGTCTTCAAGTTACAGAGAATCCACCATTTGCTCTAGTTTAAACATGCAAGTGACCTGTGCCCCATGCTTGAGGAATTGCCTTCTTGTGAGGCATCTCTGATATTGATTGGTACTCCCTGCAGTGTCCTCAGCTGTCTATATCAACGCCGATAACAAAACCTACCTCTCTTCAAAATTCTGCATACTGCTTTTACAGCTTCACTAGACGCTCCAAATACCTGGCCATGTGGCATATGTGTGGAAGTAACTTGCATCCCACCCTGGTTATTGCTTCTTGGTCATGTCTAGCTCAGTGCTTGCTGTGAAACCAAGGAGCATGGACTGAGAAGTGTGACATAGAGTGTAACATAATATAAGAACGGCCATACTGGGTCAGACCAAAGGTCCATCAAGCCCAGAATCCTGTCTCTGACAGTGGCCAATGGCAGGTGCCCCAAAGGGAATGAACAGACAGGTTATCATCAAGTGTTCCATGCCCTGTCACCCAGTCCCAGCTTCTGGCAAACAGAGGCTAGGGACACCATTCCTGTCCATCCTGGCTAATAGGTCCATCAATGGCTATCTTCCATGAATCTATCTAGCTCCCTTTTGAACCTGGTTATAGTATTGGCCTTCACAACACCCTCTGGCAAGGAGTTCCAGAGGTTGACAGTGCGTTGCATGAAAAAACTTCCTTGTTTTTGTTTTAAACCTGCTACCTATTAATTTCATTTGGTGTCTGTATTCTTTTGTGTTGCTGTTTGTTATAACTGGAGTGCCCAGCAGTGTACAAGGTACCTCACAAACAAGGCATGTATGTGCCCCAGAGAGCTTGCATTTTAAATACTAGACTAGACAACAATTCAGAGCAGCAACCAGAAGAGATTTATGGGGCAGGGTGTGCAGGGCTTACAAATTCACGTTTTTCTGGGCATATTGCGAGCCTGTTAAGATTACAAAGAAACGTACGTGTTACTTTTTTCTCTATTTGATTTAAGCACCTTGTCTTTGCTCAGCAAGTAACACAAAATACCCTAGGAGCTGTTGGGCACATTTCAAATCCATTGTTCAGTTCAGCGGGTTATGTTTGAACATTGTTTTTACTGGCAGCATCCAATTTTAAAGATACTGATGGGAACTCTCTTCCCCAGTGTAGCGTAGGAGCCAGGCCATTTGGCATATGGCTCACATTCTTCTTACCAAATTTAAGCTTGTCTTTCGTTGCTGAAACAGAATGGTTGTTCGTGGCCTCTCAGCAAGGAAGTGACCTGGTTCGTGCTGAGAAGGGTGGGGTATATTAGCATGTATAATATGCACGTGGAATAACTTTTGTAACTGTTCTTGTATGCAGGGGAAGGTGACTTTTGCGCCTTGCTGGACATTTGGTTCCCAGAGAAGAAGCCCCTCCCCACTGCCTTTCTTGTTGACACGTCGGAGGAGGCCCTGCTGCTTCCTGACTGGCTGAAGCTGCGCATGATCCGCTCGGAGGTCCCTCGCCTAGTGGATGCAGGTGAGTGGGGCCCAAGGGACACATGCTGGGTGTTGGGTTGCCAAAGCCAGTGAAAGATTTGGAAATGCTGCATTGAAAAATTAGTCCATCTCCTTTTATTAGCAGTCTTGATCCCATAGGTGCTGTAGATTCCTCTAGTGGGGTCCCAAGAGATGCGTGGAGGGATAGAGGGGAGTATCTATTGTTAGCAGATTTGAATTTCTTTCTTTTCAGCGGAGAGGCTCCAAGCACAGGCCTCTTGCCTTTCTTCACTAGGCTGTTTGCTAAAGGGCTTCCACTGCCCTCCAACAGAGACTTAGGGACTTTGGGCTAGTCCACGCGGGGACGTGTGTAGACCAGTGGTTCTCAGCTCATGGGCCGCATGCGGCCCAATCCTCACACAGCTGCGGCTCATGTGACATCCTCAGGGCTATACAGGTAGTATATATATTGTGTGGCTGCAGCCCACATAACACAGAGAGAACTGCGTATGTGGCCCACAATGGTAAATAGGTTGAGAACCACTGGTGAAAACTCTTCACTTCCCCCTTATATGCTAGTCTGTGTTATCTACCTACAATCCCTTTCTCTTCTGGGGGGAGGGGTGCACTTGTACATGGAGATTAGTATAAAGCATTTAAGGACTGGGGCCAACTGACGTCAGGCTCCCACAGTTCAGTCCAAGTGGAAGGTGAATAAACAGCAGCATTCAATCAAGGGGAGAGAGGGAAGGCTTCTGTAGGCAGCTCTCCACTCCATCCTCAAGCCCCCTGTCACAATGCAGGCTGTTCTTTCTGCTTACCTCTGAGCTCTGTCCATGCCTGTCTTGCGCTGACTGTGGCTTTGGCATTTGCACCAGGCCAGGGAACTGTTAAGCCTCTAAAGTCTTCTTAGGATTGTACTGCCAGCTTGACTATTGAGCCCTGCCACTTATTTTAAAGGGGGCAAGGTATGTGGAATTAGAGGACTTTCCTTTTACTTAAACCAAATGCATTTCTATTCCTTTGACTGAATTAAGCTGCAGAAAACATACAACTGACCACTAGGGCGAGTGCATAGCACATGATAATGCTTACAATGTCAGTAGCAGTGCCTGAATAATATAAGGATAGCTGCATCTTTTAGCATCAGGTGGCTCTTCATTGCTGTCTATGCTTTGCATTCAGAGGTTTTGTCCCTTCCTTACTAATTAAATGACAGCTCTCTCACCAGTGATTGAATTATTTAATAATTCCTGCCTGCGGCCATCAACAGAGAGGGTGGCAGTTATTTTTAATACAAATGATTTGGTTCCTGAGGTTTTGATCAAATTAAATGGAAGATCAAATTAACCCTAGGGTGAATTAACTGGAGAATGCAATAAGAGGGAAAATTTGTGCGGAGTCTGTATAGGGCAAAGAGAAACCCATAAGCAGCTGTCAGTGTTGGCTTGAGGTCCTGTGCAGCCCTGTTAGTAAAGGTGTCACTGATGGCATGTCCAAAACCACATGGACCTGCTAATGAACTTGTCGTTCTATGTATGAGTGAGTCAGAAACCTGAGGATTCTGACTGGCCATGTGTGTGTGTTTCAGCATTGCAGGATCTGGAACCGCAGCAACTGCTTCTCTTTGTTCAGTCCTTTGGGATCCCAGTCTCCAGTATGAGTAAACTCCTGCAGTACCTGGATCAGGCAGTGTCCCACGATCCACAGACACTGGAGCAGAACATCATGGACAAGAGTAAGATCTTAAGATTAGGCTGTCTAGGAATCTGTCTCTTTATAGACCTGCTGTTTAAAACCTCCTTTGTTAGCTTGAATCATTTTGCAGCTTCCTTGTAGGATCCAAGATAGCTCAGCCTGACCTCTGTCAAGGCCGCCTTAGCAGCCATTGCTGTCCGTGGGGACCTGTCTGAGTAGGCTTGGAATGTGTTTCTCAAGGGTGTAGCATTTTCTAGCTTGGCTCGTGAGAGATTGGGGATTGTTTGGGGGTGATTTCTGGTTGTCTCAGAAACAGGATTTGTTCTTGCTGGGGTTTCTCTGCTTACTCGGAATGCAGAGGGGTGTGTAAATTCCCTGCAGAATGGGAGCTGTTTAAATGGCAGCATCTTGTATCTGGCTTCATGTTTTGGCCTTTTTCAGATTACATGGCTCATCTCGTAGAGGTTCAGCATGAGAGAGGAGCTACAGGGGGGCAGACCTTCCACTCCCTGCTCACCACCTCCCTGCCAACACGCCGAGGTATTGCACAACATACACTAATCACTCTCACAACAAAGAACTGACCAATCCTCCACCTCAGCCTTTGTCAGGCCCAGACCCAGTCTGTCTTTCCAAAGTGTGGGTCGCTTTGTTGTCCTTCAGGCTGCTCCCAGGCTGAAAGAGATCAGTCCCCTTCCTACAAACTGGTCCACCAATGGACACCAGCCCCAGCTAGAACTTCCTTATCTCTGCTCCTGGGCTAGGAGAGGAATTCTGGTTTCTCTGAAGGATTTTATTACAACAAATTCTACCCTTGTTTTTTTGCCCATGTTGTTTAGCTCCTCGTGTTTGCTCTAAGGAGAAAAGGCTGCTGTTTACCTTTTCTACTGGTTTGGGGTCTGTAAAACTGGGGCAAATCTCTTCATTTGGGCCTAGAACAGTGTTCCTGTAATCTCTCTGCAGACAGTGCTGACACTCCAAAGCCCAAAACTAGTCCTGAGACCCCACAAGGACAGAGCAGGATCCGGGCCTTGACTCAGATCCGGGTCCTGGGTCCTGAAGATGACCTGGCGGGCATGTTTCTTCAGGTATTGCTACTGCATCTGTTACATAGAGAATAGGTTTGTCTGCAACTCCTCCATTCTGTATCCCTGAGCCCAATAGCTGCAGTGCCTTTTCCAGACTCAACGCCTACATTCTAAGCCTGGTTAGATGAACCCTGACCACTTGCTTTCACAGTGCTTGGGGGGAGGGAGTATCAGTAGTCTTATCTGATCTATGTAGACACTGCTTGGCCTGTTCCTCCCTAGGTCCCTAAAATATTTGGAAAGCAGGTACTGTTAGGTCCCCTCTAGTGTAAACAGTCAGAGCCAAGTGTGATTTCTCCATGTCAGGGAACAACCCTATGTAACCAGTCCTCTGAGGCAGTGGCTGTTAATTGTGCAGATGGCCATTTTGTGTTTGTTCTTATACAAGCCTGCCATCTTTCAATATTCTGTCAGCTGTTCCCACTGAACCCGGATCCCCGGTGGCAGAATTCGAACCCGCGTCCCATCTCCCTGGCATTACAGCAAGCACTGGGTCAGGAATTGGCTCGCATCCGCCAAGGGAACACACAGGTGACAGGGATTTCAGTGCGTCTTCTCCAGGCAGTGGCAGCCTTGATGAACTCTCCACATAGCGGAGCTCTGGTGATGGCCATGCACCGAAACCACTTCATCTCCTGCCCACTGATGCGTCAGTTGTGCCAGTACCAGGTGAGCCATGTGGGAGTGGGCACTTGTCTAGCATGGAGTTGGGGGCAGAGGGGTAGGGAGCAGTTAAGCTCAGACCCTTTAGAAACCAGCAGCCTGTAGCACTGGCAGCCTTGCTCTTCGGGACTGGTAACTGCAGTACAGGAACACCCTAGAGTAGCCTTCAGAGCAGGGAGAGATTTACCTTATGAGATATACTGTATTAGTGAAGGAAGGCATTGAACTAGATCTACGTAGTTCTGCATCCTTGCAAGTGAGTCTTTCCAGATGTGCTTTGGGGAGATGCAGGTCACAGTTAACATTCAGTGAGCTGGGGTTCCAGGTAGCCTGTCTGCTGTATGTGTCCATGCATGCTGCAGGTGTTATCTCCTTGTCATCTTTGTACAAACACTTCCCACCACCAGGACTCCCAGCTACACCTGTAACTTTTGGTGTTCTCTTCCCAGCGCTGCGTACCCCAAGACACCAACTTCTCCTCACTCTTCTTTAAAGTCCTCATGCAGATGCTGCAGTGGCTGGAGAATCCTGCTGTGGAAGATGGGCCTCTGCGTGCTCAGCTCAAGTCCTTTGCTGTGCAGTACTCTTCAAGGCATAGGATCAGTGATGGTAAGAGGCATTAAACAGAGTGGGCATCCCAGAGTGGACAAGTGGGACAGAGAACGGTCAAAATCAGAACCTGATCCTGAGTCCAATGCGGCTGTTTTTCCACCCCCTTTCTGATTGTCATTGTTTCAGCATGTGATGAGCAATATAGAAATGCCCAAGACTGAAAAAGAAAGGGGGAGATTAGGTTGTGCTCGTGTCCACATGTTGTTCGAGTGGCATTAATAGGGATAGGACACAGCCAAAACAATTCATCATTAGGATGATTTGCGATGAAGGCCTATCAGCTGTTGGCTTCTTAGAGAGCAGGCCAGTGGGATTTGGGGGGAATCTCAGGACTGTGGAAATCAGAGTAGTTGATGATGTGTAAGTAGTTGTCCTTGACTGAACACTGGCAAGAGACTGCAAGGTGAAACAGTTCCACCCCATTGTTTGTTTTGCTGGCCATCATCTGGCCAGGTGATCTGGAGAGCACAGCCAAAAGTACAAGCTTGAGGTTTGGACTTAGCTGCCTTTGGGCTGACCATAGGGTCTTCTAGCCATATATGCTTGTGATGCTGGCACCCAGCACTCTCAGTTGGGGATTTTTGATTGTAATGAAAGTGCTCGTGTGTGCAAGTTTCAGATGTTAAGCTCTTAGAAGAGGAGTCACATGAATTGTTTTCATGAAAGAAGCCACAGCATGGCTGACTGAATGATTAAAGGAGGACCCTAGTGTGGCTTAGTGGTACTGATGCTGTGATTCCCGGCAGTTCGAGGTGGGTTCCTGCACCTGGCAGAGGCACTGACGTTCCGTCGTGATCCTGATGTGATCAACTCCACTGTACGAGCCATCATTGCAACCCTGAAATCTGGAGAGAAGTGTAATGTGGAGCCAGAACTCATCAGCAAAGGTATGGCTGTCCTTCCGCCCTGCCTTCTGGAACTGCCATTGGTACTGGGGACAGAACAGAGATGTGCGTGCTTGCTCCAGTGCTTGGTGGGAGAGCAGAGCTGGGGAGGCTGCCTTTGCTCTCCTGGATCAAGGGTTCTGACCCACTGGAAGGTTGCTCCTGTCTCATTTTACCTCCTTTTGTTGCATTCTGTCATGTTGGTTTATAAGCTGCTTGGGACAGGGATAGGAACTGAGGAACACCGCATACTGCTGGGTGCTGCTTCCATAGTGAATAGTAGAGTATCCATAACTTCTGTAGAAAGAGGGCAGTTCCAAGACTGCCCTGTCTCCCACTGAGATTCACTCTAAGGGAGGGCAATACTAACTGGCTTCATGAAAGATACAATCATCTGGCTCCCCAACTCCCTGCTGCCTCCCAAAGCCCCTGAGAGCAGTCTCTCTTTCTCCCTCTGTTAGTTCTTCAAGGTCTGATTGAAACACGCTCTTCTTACCTGGAGGAGCTTCTGACTGTCCTCTTCTCGGTTACCATTGAGACCACAGCCAGGTTCCCTGCCATGAGACCAATTGCTGTGGTGAGTTCTCTGCTACTCCAGGAGAAAGAGGAGACACTTGTGAAGAAGGAGTTGGATAGCAGCAGGTGAGTCTTGGGATGATTGGTATTGGTCACTCGGTCTGGTTTTGGGGCACCTTTCCTGATATTTGTACTGTGCTCTTAGTGCTGAAGCTGCTCGTCTAGGGCCCTCCTCTGGCCTTCTCAATGACTGGCTGGAGATGCTGGACCCTGAAGTAATCAGCAGCTGCCCAGACCTCCAGCAAAAGTTGCTGTTCTCCTGGAACAAGGTAAGAATCTCTCAGCCAGGAATTAATCTTAAACAGACGCCCCTTTCTTTAGTCGCAGCCTTCAAGTCTGAATCCCTCAGTCTGTTCTAGTGAGAGAAAGGGTCTGTTCTGCTCCACTGATAAGAGCACACTGTACGCCAGTGATCACCAACCGGTTAATCACAATCGACTGGTCGATCCTAGAGGATCTTCCTAGTGAGCGGGGCCTCAGGGAAAGGGCGGGGTAGATCCTGGGTTGCCCTTAAATTCAAAAAGTGATCTTGGGCATAAAAAGGTTGGAGACCACTGCTATACACAGTGATGCCAATTCCAGAGCGGGCCTGTAGTGAATTCTTCTCTGGGTGGGATTTTGCACTCCATATCACTGCCATCCTGGAATCTTGGCATTTCTGTAGCCCCCTTCTCCCAAGCTCTCACAGCACTGTACAGATATCAGTTACTTAGTCCACAACAGACCTGTGGCTAGGTTTTCTCACCTTTTTACAGATGGGCAAACAGAGGTTTAGAGAGGATTACTTGCCCAGGAACATGCAGGCCCAAAGTCAAGACTAGAACCCATCAGTCTTGGCTTCTGATCACTTGCTCTAACTGTTAAACTTCACTGCTGCTCTAGTCCTCATTTTTCATGTTCCATGCATAATCTGTATGTGAGCCCTCCTGTGCTACTCCTACCCCCTCTACCTAAGTGTCCTAAAATGGATTCATATTTCCATCTCTCCCTGTTCTCTCCAGACTAAAGGTTATTCCGGGTCTCAGGTGCCCTCTTTTCGCCCATATCTGTTGGCTCTCCTAACTCACCAGTCCAGCTGGACAACACTGCACCAGTGCATCAGGATTCTGCTTTGCAAAAACCGGGAGCAAAGGTGAGTCTTTTTCAGGTACCAACATTATATTCTTCCAAAGCACTAGTGATTTGGAGAATCTATCGACTCAGCTATGGTATCTCTAATCTCAAACCCATTGACATTTTTCTGTCTTCTGGCAGGTTTGACCCGACTGCATCCTTAGATTTCTTGTGGGCCTGTATTCACATCCCTCGGATCTGGCAGGGAAGGGACCAGAGAACTCCTCAGGTAGTGGTTTAAATCCTGCACAGTCCCTCTCAGGATGGGAGAAGGGAAGGTGCTTTTCATACTGCCTGATTTTCCATGGTGTCTTGGGGGACCAAGGGGTATAATAGAAGATTTGCTGCCTGCTCCCCAGCGCGTTTGTAATGTGCTGTGCTGCAGTTACACATGGGGATGGTGATTCACAATTTTGGTTCAGAATTGATGCAAATAAATGTAAATTTGCTCAGACATAAAACTTTCACTGCAGCAAAACAAATTTCTGGTTGTAGCTCTTGCAGAAACTGTTAGGAGTTGTAGTGAAAATGTAGCCACATAGCTACACCTTTGCAGAACTAACTGCCCAGTAGGCAAGTACAGATGGAGTGAAAGAATAATTCCTCCTTTGGGTTGGCAAGTGCAAGCCACCCCCAGTGGGGAGCTCTTTGACCTAGTTTGTGTAGCAGATGAATTGTCAGTTCCTTCCTAGCCAGATGCCAAGGGATGGAAGTAGATGCATTGTGAAAAATTGGGGTACAGGAGGGAGGTGCAAAGCCCGTCATTTTTTGGGGCAGGTGAGGGATTATATTTTGCCTGGTTTCCCAGCCCTGGGCATGGTGCAATTTTTAAGCAAGGTACAAAGGGAGTTTTTGTGATGTAAAAGATTATCTTCCTGTTTGAGAGTGTGTGACTAAGGTTATTGATCAGCCCTTGCCCCAGGACTCACCTTGAGACTGGCTGTGCTGTGTTACAGAAACGTCGAGAGGAGTTCGTACTCCAGTTAAAGGCGTCAGAGTTGATCAGTTTGGTTGAGCTGATCTTGGCTGAGTCGGAAACCAGAAGCCAGAATACAGAGGAAGCCTCCTGCACGCTCATCCAATCACGGCTACCCCTGTTGCTCAGCTGTTGTCATGGAGACCTGGAGAGTATTAAAAAAGTAACAGAGTATCTGACAGGCTGTATCCAGCAGTGGGGCAGCAGGTGAGGATGCAAAAACAAATGGCAGCTTGGCTTGCACTCAGCAGTAATGTAGGTGGCTATTTGGGCAGCCAGGTGACCCAAATGAGGCTTGCCAAGGCTACTTTGCTAGGATTGCTGCCTTTCGGGATGCATCTAGAAACTGCCCGGTATGTTACCTTCGTGTCAGCTTGGAAACATTTTTACTCTGAATGTAACACTATGGGCATCTGTATTTCTCTCTTCTATAATTCAAGATCAGATTGCTCCTTACAAATCAAAAAGTGTTTCTCTAGCTGCCAGCCCTGCAGCCATCCTCCCACCCCCCTGGAACTGGAAGTCAAGTGATGTTCTGTCCACCTGGTACCATTGTCACTGGTAATCCGTTCTGCAGCTGGAACTGAGCTGACTGTTTTTTGATGATTGTGCTGAAGGCAGAATGGAGCCCAGCCTGCTCTCTGAAGCTATACAGGCTCTGCAGTGCTAACAGGAAGAGAGCATATATGTGTCAGTAAATCTAGCCGATCTAAATCCTGGACTTGTCTATGGTAGAGCTGGAAAAGACTTTCTAGGTTATCTGGTCTGTCCCCCTGCTGATGCAGGATGTGACTCAGCCACGTGGAGAGCAGGTGTGCTGAGTCAGAATGGGCCATTTTGTATAATGACTTTTGACTACAATTACTTTTTAAATGAGGGATTCACTCTTTGATGTTAGGATTTGCATTTTTAACACTGATGTTGTGTGGAAACTCTGCTTTCTGGGATTTTAAGAGGGACTTCCTGGTTGCCATATGCCCAGTGGCAGCTTTACAATTGCAGTGCTTTCTGCTAGAGAATCGGAGGCAGTCTCACCGAAAATCTCCATGGAACTGCTCTGAGAAGCAGGCAGCTCTAAGAAGGCTATCGAAGAGTGAAGTGCTATTAAGACAGCAGCACGGTGGTGGTTGTAGTTATTTGCCTCTAGCTGTTCAGTATGTACAGCTGGGGAGGAGCTGAGTGTGGATATTAAGGGCTCTGATATGCGTCAGACACTCTCTCCTGGGCCTAGGGATGTAACCATGTATTGTCATCTCTTTTCTCTTTCAGCTCAGTGGGAAAACGCTGCCAGGACCTTCTCCTGCAGATCTACCTGCAGCTGCCAGAGCTCCTTGTGCCTGTGCCTGAGACACTGCTGACCAGGGAAGGGGCTGCAGACAGCAGTACCTGCAAAGTAAGGAGTAAAGGGACATAGAAGCAACAGAGTTTGCTTCGCCGTTCTTTAAGTCTATGTGACTAGCATTGGAGCTGAGTTGATAGACAGGTGGCAAAAAGAATGAACACACTGCCTTGGACTGTAACTTTCTTCACCTTGATCCCATGTGGAGCTCCCACCTTCCGCTTGCCTTAACTCCAGAACACACTGGACTTTTAACATTTTGTCCTTGTCTAAACCCTGGCAATCTAAAGACTGCAGGTTTTTTCCTGTGTGAAAAAGGCTTAATTAACACGCCAGCATTCTCCCAGATTGTGTTAGGCACCTTGTTGTTATCTGAGAAGGAGAAATGTGCAGCCTTCAGTTCCTGCTTTCATGCTGTTCGGGACTTGGTACCGTAGATCCCTTGCTAGTTGGAAGGTTGATGGCTTATCCCAAGTCTCACCTGAAAATCAAATTTAATTTTTTTTAACCCACTCCCTACTTAAAAGGAGACTTGGAGCCCCACCAATAGACTGAAGACTTGCTCCTCCACTGAACTTTTTTTTCTTACCTGTGATTCTTTCTAGCTTGATGCCCTGGTTCACAGATTCATCACCCTCCTCGCAGAAGCGAGCGATTCCAAGTCAGCTGAGAGCCGTGTGTGGGATGCCAACATGGCATGCAGGAAGCTAGCTGTGGCTCACCCCATCCTTCTGCTTAGGTACTGCCCTTTTGGCCCTTCTGTTCACCAGGCCTGTGGCTGGAGCCTTTTCAGCTGGACCTCTGTGTCAGTATTAGCATTCACTCCAGAACGAGAACGACATTCCCACTGCAGACCTGATTACAGCCTTGGAGCATGCTCCTGTGTATAGAAGAAATTATGTGGGTAGTAGACCCACTCAAGCCATTTGCTGGCTGTCTCTCCTGATGAGGTGATGCCTCTGCTAGTAAAGGAGTCCCTTGGAGGTGGGCAGCAGAGAAGAGAAATGTGGTGGGAAGGGGGATTTGTCTGGTCGTGGGCATAGGGATCAGAGCATGAAATCTTGCAGAGGAGAGAATTGTGGTGGGAAGGGGGATTTGTCTGGTCGTGGACATAGGGATCAGAGCATGAAATCTTCCAGAGGTTGAGGAGGATGAGCTGAATATCTTACGGTTGATTCTGTTACTCAGTTGCTCTGGGAGGGCTTTGGAATTTAATGCTTTACTTTTACATTTCAGACACTTGCCAATGATTGCAGCTCTGCTTCATGGGCGGGTACATCTCAATTTTCAGGAGTTTCGACAACAGAACCACCTGACATTCTTCATCCATGTCCTGGGGATCCTGGAGCTGCTTCAGCCACAGGTGTTCCAGAGTGAGCACCAGGGGGCACTATGGGATTGTCTTCTCTCCTTCATTCGCCTGCTGCTGGTAGGAGAACATTGCCTTTTACAGACTACATACAGCCAGCCAAGCACTAGGGAGAGAATTTGGTGTCTGACCATCTCAGGGTGCTGTGTGTCACACTTTACATGTGTGTATACTGTGTGTGCCTGTACAAATACATGGCAGTGTGCATCAATGGGGAGGGGAAGGACAGCATGTGGATTTCAGGCTCCCCGTGGGTGTTAGTGCTTTCAGTTAAGTGTGGTCTCCCTCCATCCCTCCAGAATTACAGGAAGTCTTCACGTCACCTGGCTGCCTTCATCACCAAGTTCGTCCAGTTCATTCACAAGTACATCACGTGCAATGCCCAGGCAGCTGTGTCTTTCCTGCAGAAACATTCTGACCCGCTCCAGTAAGTGTTCTGTTCTGACCTTACTCCCATTGCTCTGGTGCCTCCCAGCTGTGACTGCCCATCTACCTGGCATTAATTGTCTGCCAGCAAATTCAGTCGTTTTTGGTGATGCACAGGCAAAGGGCCATCTGTTGGGATTGCTGTCCACCTTAAAAATAAATTAATTGCTGGAGTCCGTCTCCTAACCAGATAGGAAACAACAAGAGCAAAGTTACTATTTAGCTTTTATTACAGTGCTTTTCCCCTGGAGATTTCCATGTGCTTTTAAAAGGTACATGAACAATAGTGTCCCTTTTTTACAGGTGGGAAAAATGAGGGACAGGACAGTTCAGAGACTGGCTGCAGCTCACACAGACTCCAGGAATAGAACCTAGGTTTCCTAATTCTCACACATAGGGCACTGCACTGTTTTCAGGCAGGCAGCAGCAGAGTTCTCCCCTAGACTAATGGATATAGGGTCCCATCTTCAAGTACACGGGACACCCCCTTGGAGTGAGGGAACTGGAGTTGCCATAGCTGCTTCAGCAGTTCTGGCTACTGTCTGTTTTTTGTCTCGTCTGCTGATGCCTCTTTGTCCACTGCTTGATTCCGTCTTCTCTACTCTTTATTCTCCTTCCCCTACAGTTACTTTGCTCCTCTTCCTCACATGTTCACATTCATACATGTACCCTCAGCTTGTTCCTTCTCACACCCCCTTCTCACACCCAGATGTTGAGCTGATGGTCGCTGTTTTATGCCAGAGATGCCTTTTCTTTCACCTTAGTGACCTGTCATCAGATAACAGTGACCTCGTGATGCTGAAATCGCTCCTGGCTGGGCTGAGCTTGCCCAGTAAGAGTGGTGTCTTGGACAGAGGCTCTGAAGAAGAAAAGGATGGTGAGTATATGTAACTCTTTGGGCTAGATCAGTGATCCCTACCTCTGTGCTATGCTTTGGAGCTCTGTTGCTTCTATGTGGACTTAATCCTGAGCTCTGCAATCCCAGCCCTAACAGGAGAGTGAAGGGGGGACAAAAAGTAACTGAGAGTGAAGGTTGTGGCCTCATAGACATTCTTGTGAGGAACTGGTCAGCAGTAGTAAAACCAGTGCCTGGGAAGGGGTAAATGAAGACTTCTCACTTGCCATAACTCTTGGAGCTTCCCAATGCAGTGGAATAGTAGCACCAAAGGTATATATTGCTAGGGAGTCTGATCTCCTTTACTTGTCTTCAGGCTATTCCTTCAGGAAGATCTCCTAAGGATACATCTGCTCCTTCCCTGCTCATAGACATTATCCTGACTACTGATAGAATTGTCCCTTAGGAAATTCTGTGGGTGTTACAGGTGCTAAGGATAGTTACCTCTCCCTTTCCTCTCTGAGCAGATGCCATGGAAAGGGGACAGTAGACAGTGATGTAATCCATTAGCTGGGAATGCCAGATTTGCCTTCATTTTAAATGTGCAGAGAATGACTAGGAGTTAACTATTTCTCTCTGTCCCAGATGAAGCAGCCACCGGCTCTCTGCCCCTGGTTAGTGTGTCCCTCTTCACTCCCCTCACTCCAGCGGAAATGGCACCATACATGAAGAGACTCTCCAGGGGCCAGGCTGTGGAAGGTAAGTGGGGACAGCTTTCCCAGAGCAGCTCATAGACTTTACAGACAGGAGTCACTCTGCTCAGCTCCCCTGGGCTGGAACATGGTAGTTGTTCCCAGCCACACTTCCCGAGAATGCTAGACCAGAACTACAGGAAGCATATAGACAAAAAATCACCTGAACCGGTATTTGGCTGGGACAGGAGAGGCTGGCGTGCAGCCATGAGCCCTGTGCAGGGAAGCCGCCCACAGCCAGACAAGTTCATCTAGAATTGAAACCATAGCCTATGGGCTTTGAAACCATGCGGTCCCTGTAAGAGAAGCTGCGAGTCTCCTAAAGCCACTATGATGAAACATGATCTTGTTGCATCTCATGAGCTAAACAAGGTTGTTTGGATGGGAGGCCTCCCAGGACAACTGAGGTGCTCTGGGAAGTGGTGTGGTTGATTCACTGGGTAGTACTTTGCTCAGGGTCAGTACTGAACCAGTGTGCCACCACTGCATTTGGGGTGCGGTGTTGCTGGAAGTGCCGTCTTTTGGATGAGATGTAAAACTTTTAAGTTCCAGCACCCCATTTTTGGTTATCAAAAATCCCTTTGTGCTCTCCACAGAAGTTCAGGCTGTTAGCATAGCATCCTAGGGAGCTACAGCTTGCTTCTCTAAGGTTCTTTTAATATCATTTACATCCAGTATTCTTCACTGTCCTGATCTGTGACATTACTGTGTGGGGTTAGCCCACTGCTGCCCAGCTCGGAAATAGGGGAAGTGAACCTTGCGTGTGCGTGGTTTGCAGATTCGCTTATCAAGATGTTGGGGTATGAGGCCTTATATAAAGATCACTCACTGTTGCAGTAGAAATTGATCCAGAACTGAAACTTGCCACAGACAGCAATGATAGCAGCTAACGCGGCCTCTGCTGGGGCAGTTCTGGAGGTGTTGATCTATAGTACAGAACATCCTTCTAAGATCCTCTTTGGAGCATCATCTCTGTCTTTTAGCTTTGTATGCCAGGTTGAAAGACTTTATAGCTCAGCAGAGGACTCTTGTGTTTGAGACAGATGTTCCTTTTGGGGCTTTGCTGACTTCACTGTGTTGGTTGGATCAGTGAAGGAAGGTTACCCTTTTCCATCTATGGCTTTCCCCCCAGATATCCTGGAGGTGCTGAGTGACATTGATGAGATGTCCAGACGGAGACCAGAAATTCTCTCCTTTTTTGCTGTGAGTATATGTAGCCCAGAAGTTGCCACTGGAAGTTCACTTGCTGTGAGGGGGGATTCCTTGCAGCAGAGTCTACCTTGCACAGTTTATTCAGGTGTTCCCTTCCCTCTGCTTTTTCAGGTCATTATCATGGTGTCTCTGGGTAGGCCAGTTCTGAGGAATTACCTTCTCAGTTAGTTTAGACCTTCAGCTGCCACATGAGTGTGTGCACTAAGCATTTTACACGTGTGTGCTCTCACACATACACGCACACACTTTCCCTTGCCTTCTCTTCATTACGCTGGGTCCCTGTCACCCCATAATATCAGTCTAGAGAGAAAGGGGAACAGTTCTGCAGGAAAAACTTAGTGAGGGACCAGGGAAATGGATATAGATCCAATTGCCTTGTGTAGAGCAAGAGAAAAAACACTCTGGATCCTTAAAGCATTCACAACTGACTGATCTTACAGTTAGAAATCCACTGCACATGACCCTGGCTCAGCATTAACCTGCCAGATAGATGGGTAGCGGGCTGGAGCAATGCCACACGGGTGGTAATGTGAGTCTGAAGGGCTTGTTCTCAGTGTCGCCATGGGATCTCTTGTTGATCAGCTTTTTCTCTCCTCAGACTAACCTGCAAAAGTTGATGAGCTCTTCAGAAGAGTCCTGCCGGAATCTAGCTTTCAGCCTGGCTCTGCGCTCAATTCAGAACAACCCCAGGTGAGAAATGAAGGTATCCATGAATGCCAAGCTTCTCCTGAGTCACTTCCTTCTCTATCAGCCATGTGCCCTGCATTGTCCTGTGGGGATTGTAGTGACGCTGCTATGTTTTGTTCCCAGCATTGCTGCTGACTTCCTCCCCACTTTCATGTACTGTCTTGGCAGCCGAGACTTTGAGGTGGTACAGACAGCGCTGAGAAACCTGCCTGAATACACCCTTCTCTGCCAAGGTAGGTCTAGGCTTCTGCGTTTACTGCTGCACACTCAGCTGTGAGAGGCTGGAAACTGATTTCCCCGAGGATCTCCTTCAACTGCTTTCAATGTCGGATTTATTTTTGTCTGTGTTGGAAACTGGAATTTCCTCAGAAGTTCTCGATAGACATTGGTGCATGGTTCGGTGCTATTTGCTGGCCTGCCCAGTGCCAGTGGCAGCTTCACTCTGAACGCCATGGAAGGGATTTATTTCAAGGAGTCCCCGCGTTGCCAGCATTGGCTTCTCTCTCAAATAGTTCTGATCATGTAGCAATTTTCCTCTTTGAGTTAAGGTGCTTTGTATCCATCAGATACTTGTCTGGAGTGTTAATTATATGCCTGGGGGTGATAGTGTGTAGTTGCTGCCTTTCCCCATTTGGAGAGTTTAAAACTTAGTTTCACTGCACTGATGTTTCTCTTGCTGGGACTAGTCCTAGCGCTTCGTGTGTGCCATATGATTGTTACTGGTTAGACCAGTTCTCTTACCCTTCTGTTTTCCCCTTCACAGAGCATGCAGCAGTATTATTGCACAGGGCCTTTCTGGTTGGGATGTATGGACAGATAGACACCAGCTCGCAGATTTCAGAGGCCTTGAAGGTTCTGCATATGGAAGCCATGATGTGAACATCGATGCCCTGGGAACTGATTTGTCCGGTTGAATTGAATTGCTGTGAGGAAGCACTTGTATTCCAGCCCGCGGGCTGCGGGGGACAAGAGAGAGTGACCATGGATTGCCGGCCTAAGCAGAAGAAGGAGAGCTCATGCCCGGGGTCTGATTGAAGGAATACAGGGATAGATCCTACTTAGGACATCGCTTTGGTGGGAGCAAAAGGGCTTCTGTGCATGACGTATTACAGGGGACCACGTCCTTGGGATCTCGGATGGCATTTACCACTTCCTGTTTGGCCCTGGCTATGACTTCAATCACCACCTTGCATCCAGGAGGCCATAGCATTTGGCGTAGGGGAAGGGAGAGTTGCCATGGGGCTCTCTAAGCTTAGACCTCTGGATTGTCCTTTGCATGCTGGAAGGAACACAGAAATCTGTACAGAGCAAGAGACTCATTGTTACTGATTGTGATTCCTTTTTAAATTAAAACTCTTCTAATTCCCATTAGGCTCCCTTTCTCTGCTCCCTGCTGGCATTACTGCTTCTCGGCGTTAGGCTCGGTCCTTCTCTGAGTACCTCTCTAGGCTCTCTCTCCATCTTTTCTTTGGACGGCTGTTCCGCAAGACAGGACATTTACAGAAAACCTGCTTGCAGCCCTCTACAGCCAAAGCTCTTCTTCTTTGCCAGAAGGGTTTGTTTGCTCCTTGTTCCTTCTGCACAAGCAGAAAACCATTCTGGAGGATATGGAGGTGGGCCCAGCATCTGTTGGATTGACCTTCTGTGCTTGGGCTGTGGCAGCCAGCCACATTAAGGATTCCTGTTCATTATTATTTTTGTATGTCAACAAAAGGTGCCTTGCTGCACCCACAGAAACACCTCCATGGCATCAGAGTATACACAGAAAGCATCTTTGATGACCCAACAACCATTTTCCCTTGGACTCAGTGCACCAGTATCCCTGCAGACAGACTCCTTATCTCCAGGTGGGAGGGCAGGCCATGTGGCTTGATCCTTCAGTGTGGATTCCTGTGACAGCAGGAGCAGAGAGTAGTAGGTTCCCCCTTACCCTTTCAATTAAACACATCTCCTAAGTCTCTGCTTAATAGGCCGACTGTCCTATTTCCTTCCCCTTGGTCTCTTGCTGTACCCCAGGAATGGTGTCAGTGCAGTTTGGCTTAATGCAGTGTAATCAGTAATGACCAAGGTATGGCTCCATTCGCCTCTAGGTCTGCAGGTGGTAGAGATGGTCATTGTGCTCTGGTTGCTGTTGGGCAGTGAAATGCACTGGTGGGACAAGGATTGACAAGGATGCACATCGCAATTGACTCATTTGTTAGCATTCTCAGCAGAGAAGCCAAGACCTGAGGGTCTGCACTGCAGAAAAAAGTGTTTTCTTAACCCAAGTGAACTAACCAGAGTTAAGAAGGCTTTTTACAGTGCAGACATCGTCTAAATTACTCTCCCTCTGTCAGGGCTGAGGCAGCAGAGGGGAAGCCTGTACTGCCACTGCCTTTTCTCTGCCTGCTCTGAGGATAAGTAGAAGACTTTGCTCTCCACTGCTGTTAGTCTGGCCTCTTTTCACGTGCCCTGGGAAAAAATGTGAGGCACCTTTTGGTGTCTTTCCCCCAACTTTCTTCACTAGTTGGAGTTCATAGGGAAGGGGAACCCACTAAGAGAAGGATAAAGTGGGAGTATCTAAAACCCCAAACAACACTAACGGCAGCCAGTCATTCTCTTACCTGGCCTTTTAAGTAAAGAGATCAGAGCCATCAGTTAATGATGCAGTGTACTCCTGTGTTCCAGAGCATCTGCTTTACAACCAATGAAGGGGCTGTAACAGTTAACTAGAAATAAATTAAGTGAAGAAACAGCTGAAGAAGATCAGGTCAATAAAATAGTTTGTTTTTTTCCTGAAGGTCTCAGTGACAGTAGGATTAATGCCCTGAGTTTGCGTCTGAAGGGTTACAGATGAAATCTGTTGGCTATTGTGAACTTAGTCCCTTTATTGAGCATCGTTGAAACCTCTACACAGTTCATCACACTAAGCAAGTGTCTCCCCCAGTGGTATAGGTCAGGAATAGTCAGGAGGCTGCAGGGCAGGATTTGAGCAGCCGTTGCAGAGTGGTTTGTCAGGTGGAATGGTAATGTCTGGGGACGGTGACAGCAAGAGGGAGAGGAGGTGAGTGTGAAGTGCACTGGCTGAGCTCTGGGGCAGCTTGTACCCTGCTCCTGAACCCCCCTGCAGAAAGGAAATTTCACTGGAAATCCCAGATGCGTGGTTGGATCTCAAAGTCTTTAATAATGCATTTGAACAAACATTGAAATGGGCGAAACCAAACACCATGTTGTTGGTCGCATTTGCTAGTTTGCCTCTATTCAAGAAACAAGGTGTCTCCTAGGTGTGTTTGGCAAACAGCCATGTTGCAGGCATCCCAGTCTGGAGTAGCAGAAAGGGTTTCCTGGCCACACTCTGGGTTCATTGGCAGAGATGGGTGCATAGACTTTGTGCTGTGGACAAGCAAGATTGCTGGTAGACTGCAGTGGGGGCAGCTGCGTTGCATGTGCCTGGCTTTGAACCATTCCCTTTCGAGACCGGCAAGTTAGTTCAGAGGTGGGGGGAGTGTGAGAGGAAACGTGGGTGGCCAGGATGTGAATGATGCAGTTACTTGATCTGGCAGGACATTGGCAGCCCCTCTAGCCTAGCTGGAGTTTGTGTTTATCTCACTGAATAAGAGGCATCACTTACGACTTGCTGCCTTCTGTGCATTCCATTGAATCAACCCCTCCTGTGCCTAGATCCTACGGTGATGGACACATTATAAATATTTGGAGCCTACTAGAATTACCTAGTTAAATGTTCCAGCTGTGCTCCGTCATCGAGGCTGTGAATGCAGCGCGGCTGCTGCGGCAGGAGACTAATAGGATCACTAATGCATGCCAATATTAATTTTCAGGTTGAGTTCCCAGTGCTTTTAATTTGGGGGCTTTTGTGTGAGAGGTTTGAAGGCGAGGCACCTTGAAGTGCCGAGACAGCTCAAGGCGGGGAGTGTGTTGCCACTGGAGTGGAATGCAGGGATGATGGGCCTGGAGCCCAACCCCTCTTATCTGGGACAGGAGAAGTGACAGTTCTAAAATGGTTAGCAGCAGCATTACTGATGGAATGACACTGGCCCGCCTTGTTTATAACTGTTTCATCTCCGTCCGGCTGAGCTGGTTCTCTCCTCCCCTCCTCCAAGAGGGAGTAGCACAGCTGAGCTAAACTGACAGCACTATACACTGCAGGCCTTGTAAACCCCTCCTCTGCTTTGGAGGAGAGTGAGCTAAAAGCTCCCTTGACAGAGAAGTGAGGGGAGAGGTTTATAAATGGTTTCGTTCATTGGAAATGGGATAGATGGATGGTTACTGAAGGAGCCCAGGGTGGCCACAGTGGAATCATGACCATGGTTCATCCGCCTTGGGCTGCAGGTCTCTTCTGAGCAAAAATACTAGAGAGGCATAGGTGCCAAACCAGCATCCTTGAACCTTTGCTCTATGGCATAGACAATCAGGAGCTGAGTTTGCTGCCTTGTGAGTGCTGCCAGCCTGGAGAGAAGTGTCTGAGCTACAGAAGAACTCCCCTCCCATGTGGGGCAGCCACTAGACACGTGGGGCTAGGGAGAGATGCTCAGTGACTTACAGACCACTAGCATTTTACCTGGTATATCCCAGCTCTGTGCACACGAACACTTCACTAGAAACTGCGTCTGCACCATACGTTTGTTCAGTAGATAAATCCTTCTGAGCCCGTCCCGTGAGAGGCAATCCAAGCTGGATTGCTTTCCCCGGGAAAGCAGGGGTGTTTGGTGTCTGGCCATATCTGTTGTGTCCAGCCCATCGCTGGGTGCTGTGGTACCAGTGACGTGTAAACTGCTGGTTAACAGGTGACTAGGAGGCTTTTAACTGGCCCAGTTCTGAGCAAACCAGCTGCCTCCTGACAGGGGAGAAGTTTCTGGGTATTGTGTGTGTGTCCTTCTGCACGCCTGCCTGCTTTGCCTCAGGCTGCCTTAGCTCTTCTTCATCAGGGGTGAGCTGCTCAGGCCAAGCACTGCTGGAGGTGAGCTCCCCTTGCTGGTTGTGTTTACTGCTTTGAAGTCATGCCTGAGTGATTTGGGTTCCCTCCTTCCTCTCAGCCCAGTCGGCTTTACTCTGCAAATGATCTGGGACTGAATGCAGACAGCCCAGTGGAGAGGGATCCAGTTACAGACAGTCTTGAGAACACACAACTGGGAGTGCTTCCTTGTCTCCAAGAGCTATGACTATCTGTTATCCAGGGACCTGTCGAGAAGAGCCCCACGCTGGATGTGATATGGAAGTGGATAAGGATCTTTCCTAGGGCTCCCTGCCACAGTGAATTAATGCATTAAACGTCCATCCAATCTGGGGTCTGGGTTTAACTGTGGAACCGTTGTAAAAGCCTAAGGAGGGTGGTGGTCTTGTTTTAGTCTCTGCCATTGCAAATGCTTTGCAGAACTGGCAGTGTCCTAAGGAGAGACCCCAGCCTGGAAGAGCAGGGACCGAAGCAGATCAGGCGTGAGGAGCAGCAGTAGAACTGGGGGTCTGAATTGGCAGAGGTGGGGTGCTCCTGGTCAGGACTGAGGTGCATTGGTGGCAGGGAGGAGGATACCTGTCTCGGGGGCCAACAGGATTAGGGGCCAAAGGGGGGGGAGGCAAGAAACACCTCAGCCTCCCCCTGACTGCTTCCTCGGGGATCACAGCAGGGACTGGAACCAAGGTGCAGGTCTCCAGTCTCCTCCCACACCACAAAAAAGTAGAGGAAGAAGAAAGAACTTCGCTCTCCTGTCTCCAAGCACTGGGGAGAGCTGCTGCTGCTCAGTTCCTGCTCTGCCTTGGGGCTGGAGCTCAGTTCTTGCATTAGTCCCAGGGCACCCTGGGGAAACACTCAGTTCCCACTCCCTCACTGATACACAAGCATGACCCTCCTGGATTCAGGGCTCCTGAGGACAGGATTCGTTCACTTACCAGCCTGAGTAGCTAGGATTGCATGTGCCCATAGGATTTCCAGGTGGATTGGGTGGACGTGGTCAGTCGGGACTAACGGGCAATGGTGGGAAAAGAAGATGCAGGTCCAGACATTCCATGTGCCTTTCCTGTTTGAGGAGCGAGACTCTGTGTTGAGAGAGCCCTCTCCCGTCTTCCCTGCAGCTCTCCCACTGCACATCCTTCCCTAGCCCCCTTTCCACCCTGTGGCTTCCGGTCCTTGCACCCATGCCTGTGATTTCAGGACACCAGCCCCTTCCTTCATGCTGTCACTCTGGGCTGACCAGCCCGCACCTCTCCTTGGCAGCGTTCCAGTTTGCTCATGTACCTAGGCTTGGTTGTGTGTCTGCTCCAGGACAAGGGTCTCGGTGTGTGGTCCCGTAACGTCCTTGTTTGCAGTTGGCAGAAATCCCATAAAAGCCTGCAGGCCTTTTTGCTTTCATAGGTTAGTGGGAAGAGACAGTCTAGTGTAGGCATTAAGCAGGGAGCGTGAGCGCTTTCTCATTGTCCTCTAGGACACATACCAGCCTAACTTCTGTGCAAGCTGCTTTCCCTTGGGGGACAGGTAATGTTACAGAAATCTGCACCATCGTTGTTCTGCCTATACCCCTTTGACAGTGGCAAGGACAACCCGTAGCTGTCGTTACATCTTGTTGTACCTGAGCAGGCACAGATGCTCTTGCATTTAGTGGGCTGGTTTCAGATGCAGGCTGGGGCCTAGGTGGGGTGTCTGAAGCTCACTGTGTGGGGTTTCAGAGTGGAAAAGGTCATGTAGGAAGCCTCCCTGTTCTGTGGCATGTGGAGGGCAAAGGGGGTTGAAAGAGTGGCAGGTTTGAGGTGCATCCCCTCACTCATTCTCACAGGGCGATTGAAGCCTGGTGCTTGGCCCTGAGAGGCCAGAGCCCCTGCCAAAGGAGAAGAGGCAGGATCACTGCTGGCAGGCTTCCTCCTGTACCTTCTGCAGTAGCCACGCTAACAATAAACCAGACCTATGCCATGGCACTCAGCTCTGCCGTAGCAGAGATTTCATGTGGAGGCTGGCAGTGGTTGGGAGCAGGCTGAGAGAGACTGCTGGGAAGCCTGCTCCCTCCTCTGTTGGAGAGAGACTCTCCACAGGGACTCGCTTCCCTCCCATGGCCTCCCAGTCAATAGGACACAGGCTGCTAAGAGAAGTGCGAGCCCCACAGGCCAGTGCCAGTCCATGCATAGTCCCCTCAGTCTCCCTCTCTTACACAGTCAATCTCTCTCGCTTGCACGCACACACACACACCCTTCCTCTGCTCCTTTTCTCTCCTCTTCCCCACCCATTTCTCCTAGCTGTGTTCTTTCCAATCTGCCATGGCCTCCTTCCTGCTGTATCTCCCCCACATCCTCCGACTGTCTTGCCCTCTGTTCCCTTCCCCTCCGTTCCTGCTCCCTCTGTCCAGTGTTTCTAAAGTCTCACTGATTAGCAGGACTCCCTGTTGCCCAGCTCAGTTTTCAGCCTGTGTCCTTTCAAAGAAAGGCAAATTCCTTCTCCAGAAGACCATGTATCGCTCCTTCACTGTTGCAGCAATGGTGGGGTTACAGATCTCTAGAGAGAAAACTAACAGTAGTTTTTATTAGATGGTTCACTCCCACTGCAGCTTCAGAGTGTGGTGTTAGTGCCCACAATAGGATCCAAACAAAATCAAAGGCTAATCATTTAGACTGTGCTGGTGGCTGAGCATTTGTACAAGCCTGTGCCCCTGTTACTGCCCTCCAGCCGGTTCCAAAGCCCAGTGAGTGAGTGTCATCCCTCAAGCTATAAAGATTTACTGGCTTCAAAGCAGAGCCTTCTCTGCAGCTTCCCTGCCCTTTCAGCTGACTGAAAACACCCATGTGGAGTTAGGGTGTCGCAATATGGTGCATGCTCAACACTTACATCCGTGGTGTGGTTGTAGCCATGGTGGTCCCAGGACAGGAGAGGAGACCAGCTGGGTGAAGTTATATCTTCTGTTGACTCAACTTTTGGTGGTAGAAGAGACCAAAGCTCAAAAACTTGTCTCTTCCACCCACTTGTGTCCATGGCGTTCAAGGCCACCGCTTTGGGAGGCGGTTACTTTCTGCTGTTTGGTGTTCTCTCACACTTATATGGGCTTTGCTTTGCCTTCTGCATTCAGGGTTTGTTTCTGCTACAACTGGGATCCCTTCCTGCCTGAAGACGGCACCTGTCCTAGTAGAGAGGAGGCTTGTGGGGGGGAACAAGGAGTTAAATTGTGATCAGTCCAGTGGCCTGACCTAGCGGCTGGAGAATATACTATGTATTCCCCGCATTGGAGCAGTGTTACAGCTCAGGAGGATACTCTTTCCTCCCTTCTCCAGGCTGCACTGGCTTCTGAGGGAGACTGAAGGGACTATGCATGGACTGGCACTGGCCTGTGGGGCTCGCACTTCTCTTAGCAGCCTGTGTCCTATTGACTGGGAGGCCGTGGGAGGGAAGCGAGTCCCTGTGGAGAGTCTCTCTCCAACAGAGGAGGGAGCAGGCTTCCCAGCAGTCCCTCTCAGCCTGCTCCCAGCCACTGCCAGCCTCCACATGAAGGGAAGAAGAAATCATCCATTGGTCTGATTTTATCAGTGAAATCTCAAAGTTCTCCACCTCGTAGCCATGGGAAATGGCAACAATCCACTAGGTCACCTGGTCCTTCCTCCTCCTGCTGCTGCAAGATCCTTTGCTACAGAACATGCCCAAGTTCATTCTCTAACTGCTTGGAAACGTCCCAGATGAGGAAGCTCCCAGTGCTTCCCTTGGGAGACTATTCTATGGGCTAATTAGTCCAGGAATGGTATCCAGCCTTCACTCCACTCCCCAATCCTGTATGTGGTACAGCATTAATCACCCCATGGCCAGAAGTGGATTGCTTAGACCTGCGGGGAGGCTGATAGCACAACCATGATCTTGTGGTGTCCGGGAAACAGATGTTGCTCTGAATACAGTGGGAGATGTGGGGGAGCCAAATGGGGTGAACAACCGGGGGAATGGGCCAAGAGATGGGGAGGGGAGATCTCTGTAATCGAGAGCTCTCACATTAGCAACCTGGCTTGTGCCTCCACCTCAGGCCACCACACACATTTCCTCTAGTCAGATGTGGTGGATCAATTGTTCCCTGGCTGTTTAGCACCTGGCACATTTAAAGCCCTGCAGCTATGCTCAGAGTGGGCAAGTGACCAGCTTCCTTTGGTCAGCTGAGGGCTGTCATTTGTTCCTTGGCAACTGGACTGGAACAGCCGGAGGAGGAAGGTGCTCTAAACAGGTACTGTCTTGTACTGCTCTGAGGTGGCCTGGAGTTAGCGGGACAGAGAAAGGCCATCCGTCTGTCAGCAGTGGGGTGTCCATGCCAGGGACAAGGAGGGGAGGCACCAATTTGGTAAATGGAAATAATTGAATTAGTGGCTCTCAGCTGCATGCTGCTTGGGATGCGGTTGCAGACCAAACTTTGCCCGAGCGCAAGGGCACTCTCCAAGCTCCAGGGAAGTGACCCAAGCACATTCAAAGGCTTTCAGGAAGGGACCCTGAAGGCAGATGGCGTGGCGTGGCAGTTCAGAAAGGGACAACTACAAGAGACAGACAGATCCTTGTGGCTCCCTGTGCCTAGGGGACTCTCTGGGGAAAGGCCCTCAAGCGGCTTGCTGGCTCTGACGCCTGTGTTCAGTTCTGGAGAGACTCTCTAGCCCAGCAGAGCCAGCTGAGAGAAGTAAGCCTGAGTCACTGCAAAGCCTCATTTTTCACTGAGAATAGCCCTCACCATGGAAAGGAAGGGCAATTCTTTGTATGATGATCAAGCAAACCTGAATGGTTGGCCCCTGGACCCAGCCCTCTCTAGAATGCTGGGAGCCCCAGAAGTCCAGGTAGCTATGGCACATCGTTATAACAGCACAAAGATTGATACCAAACAGTCCCCAAGGCTCTCGTGTGCTCCCTAAGGTGCTGGCACATTTCATCTTGGGGACATTAAGAATTTAAGCTGCACTAACCAAATGGTTCAAAGACCAGTTCCTCAGGCTCCAGACACTGTAGTCCTTAGCTGTAGCCATCCCAGCGCTTTGAGGCATGTTTCCACAGGCATTGTTTTCCTGGTCACATTCCCATTCCTTTGTCCCCAGATGCGTCTGCCCCATAGACTTGGGCTGCATCTGGGTCTTGCCTTAGCCAGCCTAAACCACATTCTCTCCTGCTTGCTACTTTTTGGTCTCCCATCTCTAGTCACAAACACCTCGGGGGCTGTAGCTGCACCCACGCCCTGGCCTCTGACTGCTCCCAGGCCTTTGCCTCTGTAATCCAGTGACCTCTGTTCTCAGCTTCTGGTTCCTCTAGCCAACCATGCTCTTGGTCCTCTATTCATACTCCTGAGTTTCTTCTCCCTCTGCTCCAATGAGCTCTGGTCTCCACTGTCTCTTGTCTTCATTTCTAGTCACCAATAGTTCTTTCTGTCGAACACACTGTTATTAGTTGCTTTTTTAACTCTTCCTGCAAATCCACAAGAGCAAAATTAATACCGTAACTGTCGGAGAAGCTGAGCAAAATCCAACTGTTCTTGACTGGAAAGCTTGGGGCTCTCCCTCCATAGTGAACATGATACCATGTAAAGTGGAGGTAGCTTCAGATGTCTCATTTGGCTCAGCTGGAATCTTGTTGGCAGTTCTTCCTGTCTCCTATTTAGAGAGAGCTCTGTGAACTCCTCATGTAGGTGAGACAGCTTTTCCGGGTCACTGCTAGGGAGCCATTAGTGGGAATATTTACTTGGAAATTCAATCCTGGCTCATGCTCCCCTCTAATTGAGTGAAGAGTTTCTTTGAAGTGAAGAAGTTAATTTAGTGTCTGAATGCGGGAGGGGAAAGGAGGGCCTTGGAAAAGAGGCTTCAGGTAAGAAGTTTCTTTATTTCACACCTGCTGGAGACAAGTGGGTGATCAGAGACTCTATCTGCAGTTCTCCTATATGGACACACCTGGGAAAGTCCAGACCAGCTCTAGGTTTCACTGGATTTGTCTGGGTCAGCAGAGACCCCTCCCTGACCACCACAGTAATTTAATTGGAACCTCTCATTAGTTTTTGGAGCAGGAAAGAGAGCAGGGCGAGGACCAGTCTCCACTTTGTTCCTGGACATACCTGGATTAACAGAGACAGCTCAAATCCACCAGTACACCTGAACTCACCTGTCCAAGACTCAGCCATTTCTGCAGATCTCTGAATCACTCTGTGCAGGTAAGATGGGAAAGATTTCAGTGGGGAAAGGGTGCTGGGGTGGGGGGGGAATTCCCAGTGTTCTCAATGTCCTGCCCATTGAAATTCATTTTCCTCTACAGCTTCTGTGACTTCAGACCCATCTGGAGCAGAGTCTGGTGCAAATTGTGTCAAGATTGCCATGTTCCTAATGGTTGTTCCCTTCTTTGGGGCTGACATAGCCTCTCAAAAAGGAGGTGTTCCTTGCAGTGCTAGGGGCAGAGGGAAACCTGTTGGTTCTGGAGTGGGACTTTACTCTCCTCAGCATAGTAAATGTTCAGGAGTTGCAATGTACTCTTAATGCTGAGAAGTGAAGGGGTGAAATTAGCTTTGGAGAGGGGCATTTCCTTTCCCTGCCTGTGCAGAGGAACTCATTTGTCTTTCTCTTCCTCCCTCCATCTTCTAAGCTGGTAACGTATCCTCCCTGAATTCCATGTCGCTGGAGAGTGGAGTTTGGGCTCCTTTGTGGTCACAGTGTAAACTATTGAGTGACTATCTGTAGTCACCTAGCATGCTGTAGGTGCTATGTAAGTAACAAACAAAAATTGGCACGGTTTTCTTTAGGGATGGGCAAGGTGGTTTTCTTTAGGGATAGGCAAGGCGGCCTGTCTGTCTCTCCCTGCTAGAAACCTTGAATTGACCCCAGAAGTGCTCTGAGGTTGAAGAGATCTCTCTTCAGCTTTAATATTCCAGGTGTACTGGCTTTGGCTGGGCCCTGAATACTGCAGTATTATGAGTCTATTCTGATGTCGCCTCTGAGCCGACAAGCAAGCAGGGTCTAGTGTGCAGACAGGATTCTCTGACAGCCATGAGCTCCACAGAAGTTTCAGGTGAGCAAGGTCTGGTTCATTGTGGCTGCATCTGACCATCAGACTTTGAAGTCTGGTTGTCCCAACTATGAAGAGCCAGCCAGCTCACCAGGACGTCAGTATGAGCCATATACTGCAATCTCAATCCTTCATTCAAATCTTGGGTGCAGTAATCCTGCTCAGCCCTCCGGCCTTGCTGAAGGTAGCTGGTGCTCTCATTTGGGGGAAACCAGACAGCAGGCTCTGAAGTCTCCTTCAGGATCAAGAAAGTCTGTGGTCTTCAGGCTTCTAAGCCAGCTCTCCCCAATATCCAACCACCCCCCCACACACAAAAGAGAAGCCCCCTCCTGCTTCAGAGCATGACCCACCTCTAGCTGATGGAGATCAGGGAGATACATTCCCCATGGGAAAGTAATTCCAGAGTGTCTTTGTTTGGGGCTTCTCATTCCTTTCTCTGCAGCATCTGGCTACTAGAACAGTGTCTCCCTGGTTAATCTGGACTGCAGCCTAACTGGAGTCTGGTCTCCCCAATGGGCAAGGCTCGTTCACGTTTCCCTTCCCTGCTGGTGGATGAGTGGGATTCTCATGGGCCAGAAAGTCAGGAATCCTCCACCTGTCTCCTTTCCACCCAGGTGCAGCAGTTCTGCTCGTGTCCCTAGTGGAGGATGTTCAGCTCAGAATATGTGGTGTCCTCACTCCCAGCTGCATCTCACTTCTACAGCCCTGCTTTCTCAGCCCAGCTCGCATCCACTCCTGTCTGCAGCCTCTTCCTCCCAGCTCCCCTTTTCAGCTGCCAGCTCTTCCCGCCCTGCAGCCCTCCGGAGCCCTGCAAACAAGCACTGCTGCTGGCGAGCCAAGGCGCAGGTTTGGGGGAGCAGGGAGACTTCTCAGGTAAGCTAGACAAAGGGACCCCACGGGACGGGGTAAATTCCCCAGTGTCCAGCAGGTGCACAGTCCTTGCTTTGAGCCCCTGGAAGATCCAGAGATACCGGAATTTAAAATCATTGTGATGCGATTGTGTAGGAGAGGAGTTCAGTTTAGAGACTTCTAAAATGTATTGGTTTGTTGTTATCCGCTCCCCCTAGGCCTTACCCAGCTGGCCCCCAAGTACTGTAGCAAGTGATAGGGTACAAAAAATAGTCCTAATAAACCCCATCCTGCCTTAAAAGATTTCTTCACTATGTATTGTATGCAAAGCACATGATGGAGCGGAGTGGGATGAAGATGTGACTGGCCCCAGGAACCTGCTTTGCTCACTGGTGGTGTTAGGCACCCCTCTGTCCCCAGGCCAGCCCTTCTGCCCAGCCCCACAGCATCCGCTGCCATGCCCAGGCTTTTCAAAGGGGGGGGCCTTATTTCCTTAACGGAGGTTAGCGAACAGCCAGAAAACAGCCTTTTAGCTCATTCCTTAGCCTTAGGCTTCACGCTGTCTTGCTCCTGGCAGTTTCCCTGTGTCAGTCAGTTTTGCTGGAGCAACAGCCCCAAGGCTGCTTCCTGGCCCCTCATTCTGGGGACCCACCACAGGAGTTAGCTCCACCCTAATGTGGCTTTCCTTCCCCAAGGCGCAGCCTGTCTCAGTCCCTCTGCCCCAGCTACCACTAGCAGCCCTTGATAGGCGCATCTGTTCTGGTCCAGGGGCACTGGGCTCAGTGTATCCAGGTCTACGGGAACCAGCTGCCCTGTGACACTCGCCCAAGTGCAAGCAGGACATCTTTTTGTTCTGTGTTTCTGCAGCCCCTAGCACGGTGGGGTCTTGGTCCCTGGCTGGGGTTCCAGGGCACTACCGCTAAACCGAAGATAACCTCAGTGCCACCCATCCCATCCTAAATATGTTTGAGATCATGAAGCACTCAGACACTACCATGAAATGGCCCAGACAAAATCAGCTGAATGAAATCTAGATACTGAGGAGTGAAGGCTTTTCAGACTTAAAATAAAATGAACAGCAAGTCTCTCGAGGGGTCTCCTCTCCTCATGTGATTGACTGAAAGGTCTCGGTCTCAATGTTGAGAGACAAAGGCCCTGGTAAGGGGACAGGCTGTGCATGGGAGGGCATGGGGCTGGTTGTGAAGAGAGGGGTGGAGGGGGCAGGGCTAGCGTGGTGCCAGTGGAGTGCTGCCCACTCTTTGTCCCCTAAGTTGGTCTGGTGAGTGGTACTAGTTCATTGGGGATCACTGTGGCTTTTCTCCAGAGGAAGCTCGCCCGCAGAAGCAGAGACGCACCCGAGCCAATTACAGCAGCTGGCAGCTGGAGGAGCTGGAATCAGCCTTTGAGACCACACACTACCCTGACGTCTTCATGAGGGAGGCCCTAGCCCTCCGGCTAGACCTGATAGAGGCCAGGGTTCAGGTACCAGATGCTCATGGGGTACTGCGCTCCAGGGTAGTGTTTGGCAGTAGCACCTTCCCCTTGTCTGCAGAGCTTACAATGAATTCCAATCCCTGAACCTCTGGCCGGGAGGGCAGCTCATTGTATCCAGCCTCTGAGGCTGCTGAGCAGGGGGCTAGGACTCTGCTGCAGGAGGCTCTGTCACCTCCTGTTTGCTCTGAACTTCACTGTGCTTATTCCAAGCCCCATCAATGGTCCAGCCCCATTGGCATTGGTGCCTGAGGAACCTGCTTCGGGCAGGGGAAGGTAAGAGGTGGGAGGGAACCTTTAGATGGTGGGTTCAGCTCTGCCTGCCTGTTGACTCTGGAGACAGTAACTCTGCAGCCACAGGTCGTGGGGGAAAGCTGGAGTAAAGATCAGGCTCCTCTCAGGGGTAGGAAATAGTTGAAGTGGGGATTCCGCCTAGCATGGCCCCCACTCTCTATCCTGTGTTTCCCCTCTCATCACCTCTGACACCTTTGACAGCTGCCCTGCTGTTTGCCATGTCTCTGGAGAACAAGGGTGGTGGATCCCTCCCATTTCTGGAGGGTCTGGGGTGAGGAAATAAGGCTTGAGACCCATTGTCAGGCTCAGAGTAAGAGAGCTGCTCATGTCCCCTGGTTTCTGTGCAACCCCAGCTCATGAGGGAGGGAGAGGTGCACAGGGAGCCCAGGTGACAGTGTCTGGTTCCCTGGTGGAGGGTGAAAGGGGATTAGGATTCTCCCTCTAGAACTGGCTGAGGGAGGAGGAGTGTCTGTGTGTGCTGAGTCTGACTTCCTTCCTTCCTCTGCAATGAGATTTTCCCTCATTATGTGTCATGACCTGAAATGTCTGTTGTGGTTTAAAACCTTCACTTGTGTAACCATCTCTCTCTGGATTCCTGGAGCTACAGCTCTCCGAGAGGAGCCTGGGGAGACTGATGCAGGACAGATGCTTTATAAACCCCCATGCTTTCCAGTTTGCCAGCAGCACGTAAGAGTGCAGGCAGGCAAAAAGATGGTTTGTTAATGCCTGTTTTCCTTTGGGTTTCCCTAGGTTTGGTTCCAGAACCGCAGAGCGAAGCTGAGGAGACAACTGAAACTTCAGGGACGAGCTCTGGACCGAGCCCTCGCTAGGGACTCGTCTGCCTCAGAACACAAGAAGCCCCAAGCCCCCCAGGAAATGGAAGGTTCAAGTAAGAGCTCTAGAGTTGGAACACTGGAAGGAGACCCAGATCAGTGGCCAAGCACTGGCTCCGAAGGGCAGCCTCCTCCTGGACCTCCCCTGTACAGCAGAGCTGAGGCCACCGCGGGGGACAAGGCCAGAGGAAATTTGCTCCTGCAGCACCCCCAACTTGTGGGTCAAGGCACAAGAGCATGAGGCTGAAAGTGACTCCCCCCACCCTGCAGCTCAGGAGCAGCCTGACTCGGAACCAGACCCAGCAGGGCTCTGGGCACACACAAATAGTGCCTGAAACTGATCCTGACATCAGTCCCCCTTCCCGTACCTCTCCAGCCTCAGCCTTGGACCTTCTCTCCCAAACAAACACTGCAACCATTTCTTCAGGGAATGGAGCAGGGAACATCAGGAGCATTATAGGGGCTTCCCAAGCCCACCGAGAGCCATTGTCCAGCCTTATCCATCTCTGAGCACCGTTGGTGCCTCCCTATTTGGTAGCTGTTGCCTGAACTTCTTTTCTCTGATTGGCGTCTGCATTACACTTCTCAGTACCTGCACTCAACTGGGACAACAACCTGTGCAGAGACTCTGGGTCTAAAATACCCTAGTTAGAATCCTTCCATATTTAAGCAGGGACAGACCCATCCCCTGCTCCAGGCTTATTTCTCAGGATCCCTTCACTAGAACACATGCATTCGCGCATCGTTAGCAGGGGGATGTCGCCTCTCTACTCTGGGTTGTCTTCTTCAGATTAGGCTATTTTTGTCAGAGACTCTGATCCAGTGAGCCTGTGTTTGGTAGGGTTGCCAGTTTTGATTGGACGTATTCTTGGAGGTTTCATCACATGACATAATCTTTAATTAAAGATTAATCTTTAATTCCTGGAGACTCCAGGGCAATCCTGGATGTTTTAGCTGGGGCCTTGAGGCCCTTCCACAATAGAATGGGGGCCCTGAGCGGTGTGACAGTGCAGAAGTGTGAAGCATGCAGACTCCTGATCTTCACACTAGCCTAGCAAGGCTTTTGGGACCATGTGGAGTACTCACCCGCTATCCAGAGCCAGGTAGGCTAACCAGATATCCTGATATTATCAGGCCCATCCCATTACTAGGGGCTTTGTTTTATATATGCAACCATACCTCCCCGTGGGGAAAAAAAAAGTATCGTGATTTTTCACACTTGCTATCTGGTCACCCTAGAGCAGGGGTAGGCAACCTATGGCACACATGCCAAAGGCGGTACACGAGCTGATTTTCATTGGCACTCTCACTGCCCAGGTCCTAGCCACTGGTCCAGGGGGCTCTGCATTTTAATGAAGCTTCTTAAACATTTTAAAAACCTTATTTACTTTACGTACAACAATAGTTTAGTTATATATTATAGACTTGTAGAAAGAGACCTTCTAAAAACTTTAAAATGTATGACTGGCACGCGAAACCTTAAATTAGAGTGAGTGAATGAAGACTCACTCGGCACACCGCTGCTGAAAGGTTGCCGACCCCTGGTCTAGAGCTAGGGATCCCTTTCCATTCTTCAACTCTGGTGCTTTGCGGCTTCCTGGCTAATCCCTCCACTCTATACCTCCCGTGACCGCTAGAGGGCCTTGAGGTTCTGCAGGTGTTACAGCTCCTTAGCAGGTGCCTGGGCTGTGTGCACTGCAGGAGGCCACGATTCCTCAGTTCACCAGTGGCTGGACATTTGTTTCTAGTCAAACCCCGTGAGGTGCTGGGTCAAACCCAGTCAGCCCACTGTCTGCAAAGGGTTGGGGGAGTATCTGAAGCATCTTCTGAGGGTGAGGGAAGGGAAACAAAAGTCTAACTTCTCTGCGAGCTGGCTGAGATGATGTCGTTGGTCCTAGCATAAGGCTAGTGGGTGGGGGGAAGGTGACCCTCTTTGTTCCCATCAATTCTTTCCCATCAGTCTGGACAAAATGCTCCAGCGTAGCGACAGACAGAGGAGACGGACTGTACTGTGAGGGTCAGTTCTGCGTTGGCTGTGAGGACCAGGTGACCGTTTCACCCCGTAGAAGCCTTTGCATCTCTAATACTCATGATCCTGTGATGAATGGAAAGGGGCGGGAGAAGTAAAGTAAGACGAAAGAGGGAAGCACAATGCACGCTCACCCAGACTCAATGAGCCGTCACTCATCCCTCTACCACCAGCTTTCTGGTGTCAGATGTGGAGCAGAAGTATTGGATTGTTAGAGATGCTGCTGCCTTTAAAGCGATTTGCTTTTTCTTCCTGTTGGATTATGATCAAATAAGTCCTAAAAAAGAAACCAGTTCATAGAACTGTTGTAGAGTCACATGGTGTATTGTGGAAATTCCCTCTTTGTCCCCCACTGATCAGAGAGCAAAGACACTAAGCCAGGAATGTGAGTCAGACGTGGGCTAAGAATCATGTGTTCCCGTCTCAAGTTGCCCAGTGCACAGAAGTGAAGAAATGCATTTCCAAAGGCAGAGTCTGTGGGAGAAAGGAAAGTTTTGAGCTGAGCAATGACAACAGAGCAGCCAGTGACACTAGTTGCAGGATATACGTGCTGATTTTACACATGCTGTATGAGTGGCATTCAGTGCCCAAGAGCCAGGTGGCCAAATGATAACAGAGCTCATTATCTGTGCACATGTAATTGCCTGTGTGTGCATGTATAGGGGAGTGTCTGTCAGCATGCATGTACTCGTATGTTTGCAGGCAGGCACAGGCACACACATGTAAGCATATCAGCAAGCTTCTCCTTTCAGGGCCTGAAAGTATGGGGGAAATCTGTGTGCTGGGGAAAAGATCCACACCGGGTTTTACTGCTATTGTGGCCTGGCCTGTATGAATCTCTTCTCAATGCTTAGATTCCCAGTCCATAGGCTGTTGGACAATCGGCCGGGCAGGGACTGTCTCTTGGTTGTGTGTTTGTACAGTGGCCAGCACAGTGGGGTCCTGGGGGGGAGGGGGCACTATCTCCATACAGCTAATAAATAATAGGAACCACTGCTTCAGCTTCAGTCCTTTTCTTGACATCTTCTGTCTCTTTCCCCACATGTCTTCCTGCCCTTGGATTGTCAGTGCTGGCTGCTATGTGGCTGTTCTGGTGTATTTGCTTCTTCGCGCCAGGCCAGCTACGTTTGCTGCTGTATAACTGCAGGGGAGATCCCTTCGGCTCCACTGTCTCAGGACCAACCCTGACCGTTTGAAGGGTGTTTCCGTCTGATTAGTTGTCCATTGGCCAAATATTCAAATTCTGACCTCTCTTTGTGCCCAGGCAGTCACTTGCATATGTGAGGGCAGGGACAGGCAAATCCCACTTGTGCATATTCATCCAGCGCAGATGGGTTTTACAAATGGAAATTCTGCTGCTTGTGTGTGTGAGAGTGAATACATAACCAAAATGTTCACCTTGGTGATGACGTGCAAAAGTAGAGACCGGACTGAGGCTCCTTTGAAAGCTGCACTTGGAGTCATTCTCTTTCCCACAGCTCTATAGGCACAAGAGAAGAGTATATACTACCTGGGGTGTGTGTTACATTTTGTGGTGTTGCCAACTTTCATGATTTTATTGCAAATCTCATGATATTTGCTGTTTTTCCTAAAGCTTTAGCTCCTAGGCTCATGGGATTACATGAGAAGTGTTGCCAGTTCCTGCAATTTGATTGCAAGTCATGTGATACTTGATGCTTTTCTTAAAGCCCCATCTCCTGGAGTCATGTTATTACATGGGTTTCTCAGCTTTTCTTTTTCTTAAAATTAAGTCTCTAGCCTGTGGAGAAAAGCTTGAAGACAAGACCCCAAAAGGCTCAAACACCAAGAGATAAGCACAACAAACCTCAAACGTATTTATTTATTTTAAAATTCTCTCTTTTTTGGGAGGGGGGACTTGACTCTTAGTTTTTTAACCCTTGGGGTTGCCAATACTGATATTGTGTATTTTGTACTGTATATATGTTGTGTGCTGTGTCATTCTCAGCATTGTGTATGTTGGGGTGACTCTTGTGTGTGATGTTTGTGCATCTCTCTTAGCAAGTTTATCTGGCAAGAGGAGTCTCTTGTGCTCACTCTCTGAGGTGTGTATTTGGGGTTTGTCTTTAGCCTAGGAGTGGCAGCTTAGGGGGCTAGTTTCCAGAGGTACTAAAACTTGTTGCTGCACACTGGAGGGGCTGCAGAGAATGAGCTGTGGGGAATGACTAACTCATGAGCTGCATCTGTATCTTTGTGATTCAGAGCGTGGCCGTCTCTGAACATACGCTCTGACAGGGGAACTAGAACATAGCGCTATCAGTAATACAGGCTACAGATGTGATGTGATGTGATGAAGTGGAAAGTAAAGGCTGCTCTCGGAACCTGGTACTGGTAACAGCCAGCAACCTGGGATTTCATGTTTAAAGGCACCAACATTTTCATTCTAACCCTAAGGAAGAAAAAAAGAGACTTGTGTGCGCAGAAAGGGGATGAGAGACCCCTCTCTTTCACTTCCTATCTGCCCCATATAGAGAGAGAGAGAACTGTTCCCATGGGTCTGTCCACCGCCTGCCATAGCCTAGTGTGATGAAATCAAAGCTCAAGGCCGCTTGGCTGGCACAGTGAATCACATCACTTCACTGTGGGCTACCATTGTAAATACTTTTGCCAGTATAGGGCACGTGAACCAGCCCAAGTCCCCTCCTCAACATGTTTTCAACCTGCATCACCTGACAGCAACGTTTTCCTAGGATGAGTGACTCCCTTTGAAAGGGAAAACAGGAAGATGGATTTTGGGGGATGGGAAAGGGTGAAGTTGATCCTAAAGCAGCTAAGTCCAAAGGTTTCATTTTCTCCCTTTTAAGTAAAAATGACCTTTTTATAAGAACTCCCTTCTGTCTCGGCACAGTAACCCCTCTCATCTCCCCTTTATCCTCGTCTTGGTCATGTGAACAGCGTCTCTAATGGAAAAAGAGATTGGACAGAAGAACCTCGGGACCCCCAGCTACAATTAAGAATTTCATTAAAATACAATAGGCCAGTTATTGCTGGCTCATTATTAAGCTATAATAATTGCTAATTGTCTTATTAGCATTTAACAATTATGCAAATAATTTCATAAAAGTAATAAAATTGCTCTTTTTTACATCAATAGTTTTAAAATCTAAAGTGATGATGATTTTGCTCTCTGGGGTTTATTGGAAATTCCTTTAAAGGGGAGATAAACCTTTAATGATGCCATCCGCAGAGCAGTGTTGAGATTGGATAGGGCACACAGAGGTCTGGTCTATACTACAAACCTATATCGGTATAACAACATTGCTCAGGGGTGTGAAAAATCCCTCCCCCAATTGACATCGTTATACTGACCTAACCCCCTGCATAGGCGGAGAAGCTCTCGGGGCAGTGGAATAATTATGCTGATGGGGAAAGCGCTCTCCCGTCGGCTTAGAGCGTCTTCATTAGGTGCTACAGAGGCACCGCTGTACAGCGGTGCCGATGCAGCGTTTGCAGTTTAGACGTGTCCTGAGCTATGTGAATTTCTGCTCTCAGTGCAAGGACTGAGACTGTTTCCCTTCCACTTTCAAAGGGGCCGTGTGCACATGTTGGTAAAACGACGTTTTTCCTTTTTGGAGCTCAAGAGAGAGGTTATGGGTTCTAGCCTAGGACTTGGGGCAATGGCATTCAGGCTACTGCTCCACCAAAGGCTTCCTCCTGTGTGACACTGGGCCTTCTCTTTCCCCCCTCCTCTCATTGCTTGCTGTTCTTCCCCTCTCTCCCCAACCTCTGTTTCGGGTCGGGAGGGACTTGCTTGTGAAGCCGGAGCTGGAAGCTGCATCTACCCGATGCAGGTAGGTGGCAGCCCTGGCTGAGTAGGGGTTGGCGAGGGTGATGGCTTGGTGCCTCCCTGCCCACAGTAACCGGACTTCAGGTATCTGGTCAGTAGATCTGACCGGACACCATCAGGTCCCTTTTTGACCAGACTCCTGACTACCCTAGGCCTGAGGCTCAGATCCTTAGGTGTATAGTTCCCATTGAGGTGCCCTAGATACCCTGAGGATCTGATCTCCATCTGTACAATGGAGATAATAGCATTTCCCCACCTCAACAGGGGGTCCTGAGGATAAATACCTTACAGGGTGCTCAGAAATAACAGGGCCAGATAAGTTGATGTCCCTTGGGTTTTTCCCTTCCAGGAAAGACAGGACTTCCCTAGAAAGTTCTGGAAATGTAGTTTAGAGCTAGGGCTGATACAAGGTACTGGCTCTGATCTCTTGCTAATTCTATGTGGTGGGGACTTATCCATCTATTAAATGCAATAGACTGAAAGAGGTCAATAGAAAAAGTCTTATTGAGCAGACCTCAACTCCAGGGCTTTCTGTTATACTTGTCTCTCTAAATAATAGACTCTAGCTTGACAGAGTTATGGGTTGTATGCAGGAACCACTTGGTAACATCTTATGACCTGGTAGGAGGTCAGGCTGGAGGATTGTAACGGGCCCTTCTGGTCTTAAACATTCATGAGTCTATGATTAGTCATCATTGCATTGTGATTCTGTGGTCTGGCTATTTTTGGCTTGGATTTGCTGATGTTTTGATGTGATATATATTTTCCATTAATCATCTAGATGATGCCTGGGTATTTAAATCTGAATGAAAATGTCAAAATCATGCTTGTTTGCAGTGTTGTTGTAGCCGGGTTGGTCCCAGGATAGGGAGAGACAAGGTGGGGGAGGTGAAATCTTTTATTGAACCAGACTTCTGTTGGTGGAAGAGACCAGCTTTCGAGCTCCAGGGAGCTGAAGAAAGCCAGGAAAAGAGCTCTATGGATCTCAAAAGCTTCTCTCTTTCACCAACAGGAGCTGGCCTAATAAAAGATAGCACCTCCCCCACCTGGTCTTTCTAAAATCATGCTTTGCGTTGGGCAGGACCCAAGGTGACAGCAGTTCCTGCTTTGAAGAGTTGACAATCGAATATCCAGTAAATGAAATTTAACTTGACTCTCTCTGCGCTTGGCTCATTTTCCTTCCCTGGTCTATTTTCACAACGCAGAGTTCCCAGCTGGAAGAGCAAAATGGATAATTCATTGCAAAGCTGGTGCCGATGCTGCTAGATTAATGCATCGGTGGCACGTGGTGTTTGTAAAGAGGTGAGTTTTGCTAGTTCTAGAGGTTGCCAGTCTGCTCTTCCCAGCACCTGTGCTACTGGCACAGTGCTAGGTTTAGAAATAATTTGTTTCATACTTTGGCTTCCAACTTGGAGGTTTGTAGAGAAAAGAATGTGGAAAAAATAGCTAAAGTTGGTATTGTGCCGATTACATGATGGTCTCCTAAGCAGCCACAGACGGAGACCAAGACATCCTGATTTCTAACTATAGCTCTGCTGCTGATGTGCTGGGAGAAAGACAAGGTGGGGGAGGTGATATCTTTTATTGGACCAACTTCTGTTGGTGAGAGAGAGAAGCTTTTGAGCCACACAGAGCTTTTCTGGGAAAGGTACTGCTAGCTTCACAGCTAAATGCAGGGTGAAACAGATTGTTTAGCATAAGTAGTTAGCACATATCTAAGGGACCATTCAAGATCGAGTGGCCTGTTAATAATAGGACAAAAAGAGGGGGTTGGCAGATTATAGATTGTTGTAATAAACCATAACCTGAAATGCTGTGTCAGTTAACTTGTGCCTCAGGCTATGTCTACACTACCTTTTATGCCGGTATAACTTATGTCGCTCAGGGATGTGAATAAGCCACCCTCCTGAGCGACATACCGTAAGTTACACTGACCTAAGCGCTGGTGTGAACAGCACTGTCTCTGCAGGAGGGCTTGTCCTGCTGAGATAGCTGCTGCTGCTTGTGGGGACAGATTGATTAATTGTCTTAGAACTGCTACACTAGAGATCTTACAGTGGCACAGCTGTAAGCTCTCTAGTGTAGCCATAGTTAGTTTTCCAGTATGTAAAGCAAGGATAACACCCATTTACCCACGTGGCCTGGGCTTGTGAGGGTTAATTTGTTAATGTCTGTAGCATGGCTTGAAGAGGGAACGTGCTATCTAATGACTGACAGACATGATCAGTTCAGTTCACCAGACTTTAATCTCTGCTCCACTGATAACAGGCGAAAAAATCAAAGGATGGCAATGGCAAACCAGTTTGAAGGAAAGAGTAAAACTGGGAGGGGTATGTTCCCATGGTGATCCATGATAAGGAGAGGGTACCGCACCCAACCTAGCATGTTCTAGTTTGAAAACCCAAGCTTCATTTTCGGTTTCAGCGATACGCAGTAGTAAGATCTCTGAATTCTCATGTAACCGGAGTGTTGTTTCTGTTTATGACGGTGCAAAGATCACTGTTTATTTCAGTCTGATCTGTCGGAGAGGGCCTCTAGTGCCTTTTGGTCTGGGCTTGTCACCTTTTAAAATAAATTGTCCTGTGTGTCAAACTTGTTGCATTGAGTCATGACCCAGCATAATCCTGTCACAGCCCCACCATATATTTCTGGACCCTATTAATGTCCTGCTTACCTCATTTGCAGGACACCTGATACTTTAGGACTCTCCTATCCTAGAGAATTGGAATAGGTGACTGTCTCATCTGCAACAGCTGAAGTCTCTTGACTCCATGTGTGAGAAAAGAGGCAATGGTATTAGAAGAGTGGAGACAGACCCATTCACCATGAGGGGCAGAGGGAGCCCTGGGTGGGGGTGAGGGTCAGAGACCCACCCCCCACATATGAGATCCTTTTATTTATTTATTTTGACGGGAAATCACTTTATGCATCAGGATAACTGGATGTCACTTGCTCCTCATGCTCCAGATTCCTTACTCCAAGGTTGTGAGGTGTATTTCCTCTTGAGAAGCACCCCCAATGCACCCAGCAGAGGGATTTGCAGACTGACTATATCCTGTGGCTGTATCTTATTTCCACTTTCAGCTTCCTTAAATGTAAAGTCATGTTTGAACTTGAATTTTCTCCAGGCACTTCACAGGTAAAACCGCAAACTGGCCTCAATTATGGGTGATTGGTTTGGTGTAGTTTGAAAGCATTTTTGAGTGGCATGTAGAGCTATGAAATTGTTCTTTGTTTTCTCTGACCTGGGCCTTTTAACTATCTGAGGAATCAGCCTGGCCGACTTCTGGTACGGCACAGATGATTCAGCATGTTACAGAGGAGACACGCACACACACACTGTTCTCTCATGGATACTTCCTTCCTGTCTTGAGTCCTTAATCTAAACTAAGTCATTAATTTTGAAAGCCTAAGAAAAACATGCCCTTGCTAGTGTTGGGAGAAATAACAGCCATATATATAAGCCTTGTTAAATGCCAAGTAATTTTACAACATGGGTAGGATAAGATTTTCCTGTCCATGAGATAGCTTCCTCTTAGCCATGCCAGCAAATTGTAATCTTCACCCTGGCTCCAAAGGTCTTGAAATGTATTGAGATATCAGTATTGCTAACCCTGAGTGTTCAAAAATAAAGAATCAAGACCCTCCCGGAATCATGAGATGGGCATAAACATCATGATTTTTTTTAAAATGGGGTTTTTTTTTAGTAGCCTTGGGTTTTAGTGCCTTTAGGATGCACTCGGGTCACATTTCCAAGGTTTTGTCCACAACAAAGAGGACTAGAAACGTATGTTTTATAATGAAAGCTGAGGTTCTCAGGTAATCACAGGATTCCAGAGCTAGGGCTTTAAAAAAAGCGCCAACTATTGCAAGACTAATGATAAAATCAGGAGAGTAGGCAATCCTGGGATAAAGTGTATGGAAACTGAGATGAGTTTAAGAAGTGACAGCAGACAGTAGTGCCTGGAGCTGATGTCAGTAGCGGTGGGGTACAGTCAGGGTATGCTTGGCACATGCTCGCCAGATCATGCTGTTATTTAGAACTAAGTAGGTGATGAGTTAAAAGTGCAGCATTTTTGGTCAATAGTGACAGCAGATATATAGCTTTGTGCTTGTGACTGGCTGCTGCTGCTGCTGATCAGCCAGTCAGCAATGTTTCCAAGTCCTCCAAACTGTTTGTGGGCATGTGTTAGGAAAGAATCTCGGCAGGTGTTTATTGTGCTTGTGGAATGAACTCCATTGCATTTGAGAGGTTAGGCACCACTGGACTTTCATAGCAGGGGCAAATGAAATTTACAGAGGCCTGGCATCAAATCCAGGAAAATGGAACTTAGACTGAAAGAGCATGTCATAAACAGATAGCTAAGGGTTAATGTCTCTTTCACCTGAAGCACCTGACCAGAGGACCAATCAGGAAACCAGATTTTTTCAACTTTGGGTGGAGGGAATTTTGTGTCTGAGGTCTTTGTTGTCTGTCTGCCTGCTTTCTCTGAGCTTTGGAGAAGTAGTTTCTGCTTTCTAGTCTTCTGTTTCTAAGTGTAAGGACAAAGAGATCAGATAGTAAGTTATATGGTTTCTTTTCTTTGGTATTTGCATGAATATAAGTGCTGGAGTGCTTTGATTTGTATTCTTTTTGAATAAGGCTGTTTATTCATATTTCTTCTAAGCAATTGACCCTGTATTTTGTCACCTTAATACAGAGAGACCATTTGTATGTATTTTCTTTCTTTTTATATAAAGCTTTCTTTTAAGACCTGCTGGAGTTTTTCTTTACTTCAGGGAAATTGAGTCTGTACTCACCAGGGAATTGGTGGGAGGAAGAAATCAGGGGGAGATCTGTGTGTGTTGGATTTGCTAGCCTGATTTTGCATTTCCTCTGGGTGAAGAGGAAAGTGCTTTTAGTTTCCAGGACTGGAAACGGAGAGGGGGAGTCACTCTGTTTGGATTCACAGAGCTTGTGTCTGTGTATCTCTCCAGGAGCACCTGGAGGGGGGAAGGGAAAAAGGATTATTTCCCTTTGTTGTGAGACTCAAGGGATTTGGGTCTTGGGGTCCCCAGGGAAGGTTTTCCAGGGGGACCAGAGTGCCCCAAAACACTCTAATTTTTTGGGTGGTGGCAGCAAGTACCAGGTCCAAGCTGGTAACTAAGCTTGGAGGTTTTCATGCTAACCCCCATATTTTGGACGCTAAGGTCCAAATCTGGGACTAAAGTTATGATAGAGCACACGGAGAAAACTAAGACCCAGAGCAAAGTAGTTGTTGCTTGTAGTTTGAAATGTTACACAATATTATCGAGTCGTTAGTAATAATATGGTATGAGTTTACTATCTCTCATATGTCATTACCATCATCTTTACCATGTAATGGGAACCAAATGCCTGCAGTGTACCAATGAGCGTCTCCAACCTAAATTTTGCTCAGTGTACACAGCCTAGAACCAACTACCAAGGGAAGTGGTGGATTTTCCATCTCTTGAAATCTTCAGCTCAGGACTGAAAGACTTTGCAGAAGATTATATGCTTTAGTCAAACACAAATTATTGGGTTCAGCACTGGGGTAACTGGGTGAGATTTAAGGGCCTGTGTGATAGAGAAGATTAGACCAGGTGATGAAGGGCATGTCTACACTGCAGTTAAACACCTGCAGCTGACCTGTGCCAGTTGACTTGGGCTGTGGAACTATATAATTGCAGGGTAGATGTTTTGGCTTGACTGGCCCTGGGGTCGCAGGGCTAAATTCAGAGCCACTATCATTTTCACATTCCCAATGCTGAAGTAGTTGTACAGCAAACATTGTGGAGGAATGCTTATCTCCACAAAACCCTGTTTTCACTGTATTAAAAAAAAGAAATCCCACAAGTGATTTTTTTAAAATTTGTCGCCTCCCTCCTCCTCATTTTGGCAGAAACTACACTTCCCAAACTCCCTGAAGAGGACTGAGTATGATGCCCTAATGTCCATGGTAATGAGACCATTGCCTTTTGCAGATTTGCAAGAAAATGGAGGTTAAGAATTGGTTTGGCTAATCTAGATTTGATTGGGCCAGAATTCTCTGCCATGGAAGTTTCTGTTAACATTTGCCCAGAAACTGCACCTTCGTTTGCCACACACCTGTCCAAGGGGGTGAAACAATTCTGGTTTTATGCCACATTTCTTCTGACTGACCTCATCCAGGGCTGATTCATTTCTAGCGTAACCTGAGAAGAAACAGATGTTTGCCTTCTGCTCCTTTGCTGAAGCCACACAGCACTAGAAAGCTGGCTCAGAGGGTGCAATATTTCCTATCAGCACCAACTTTCTATTGATTGTTTTAGCTGTAGAGCAACATATGCTAAGGCCTTATTACAAGGGATTCCTGTAAATGGCACACAGGATTAATAATGTATTTATAACACAACTTTGTTTTAGTATAAAATGATCTATAAACGTGTAATAAATGTTTTATAATGGTTTTGTAGCCTGTTATAAATGATAAATGGGAGACTATAGATGCCACATCAAATATTGATACTGCATTGTGTTCATCTTTGTGCTGTTACTGTTCAGGAAGCCATTAATAATAAAGTGAATGGAGATATAAAAGTTGCTGACATGCCCAGCAAGCCATTTATAATGAAATGTATAATCCTTCCCATAAAGTAAATACATTGGCTGGTGATTGTTGATGAAATGGAAACACCCTGTGAATTATTTGTAAGGTATTTATATATTAATGTATATTATCCATATCATGTCATAGGAATGCCATTAATATATTATATTGGACGTATTAATTCTTTATACCTAATTTCTAGGCAGCTCTTAGAAGAAAGCATTATTTTGTGTCCTTCACTGCTTCGTCAACTATACAAATACATTTCTTGTGAGTTCCTTGCTTTTCCAGGTGTTTCTTTTAAGTTGATAATGTTAATTGATGCTAACGGTCACGATTCCTTCCTTCTGCCTACCCTTGGTGTAACACACTGAGGCAGAGGCTCGCCTGAAGATGTGCCCTCCTGCATCTGACCAAGGCCCAGATTCACAAAGAGACTTAGATATTGCAAGGTCGAGCAGTGTGGTGCCTAACTATTACACACGTAGAAAATCGCAGGACCACCATGGTGCTCCTAAAAACCTGAATTAGGTGCCTAGGCATCTCTACAATGAAGTAGGAGAGGTAGGTGCCTAAGAATGTGCTCCACCAAAGCCAGCATGCCAACAAGAGAGGCCAAGGCAGTGGAATGTACTAAGCCCTGTCCTCTCACCTAGGCGCCTATGTCTGGACTGCGGGGCAGTACCTTTCTCTGACTGAAGATCTACAAACAGGAACTGGTCTGTTGGAGTCAAGCTCCTAAGGCATTTCATGTGGGAATGATTCAGGCACCTGCCTCATGTCACACAAAATGGACGAAGTAGGAAGTGGTAGTTATAACTTTTAGCCCATTGGTTATAGAGCACGTTCCTGGGATTTGAGAGACCTGGATTCAATTCCCCCCTTAGCCAGAGGAGGAGAGAGGATTGGAACACTGATCTCCCCTGTCTCAGGATGGTGCTCTAACCACAGAGCCAGGGGATATTCTAATGAAGGAGGGTCCCCCAGTCTCATATATCCATGGGGAACAACTTCAACAGAAGAAAGAGTGACTGGAGCAGGGGGACCAGACCAGATCCAGGATTGCCCACCTTCCAGGTGTGTCCCCCAACCATTGGGCTGTAGAGCCATTCTCTCTCTGGCCCACTATTTATCTTCAAGGGAAGAGGCATTGAGAGAGTGGCTCTGTAGTCCAGTGGTTGGGGCTAACAGTTATAGGGTGGCACCACCACTTCTTCCTCCTCTGACCAGCATTTGAATGGGACCCAATCAGGTACGTGGCCCCTGAGCACATCCAGCCAATTGGGTCCCACATGGGACATAGGCAGGCAAATGCTTGTTTTCCCTCAGTTTGTGAATCACTCTGAGGCTGAAGCAGGAGTTAGGCATCTGGATGCCTAGAGCGAAGCAGTAGTGTGCGTGCCCAAAAGCAGAAACATAGGCAGCTAGGGAGCTTTTACCCTGAAAACTTAGGTGCCAAGAGCATTTAGACACTGATGGGGATGAAGGGAGTTTTGTGGATAACAGTGGAGCCAAAACAGGGACTTTGGGATCTCAGTACCTTTGCGGAAGGAGGTTCAAGTCACTAACTGCTGACTGAGTGTAAAAAATGGCCTAAATTCAGATGCAACGATCCCTTGTCAAATTCTCTTTCAGGCACTAGCCTTTGTGTTCTGGATCCAAGATTCCTGGGAGTTGCTTCCTCCAGCAGCTCCTTCCCTTCTGTGCTCTGATTTGCTGTCAGCTGCACTTGTGTGAAGCTGTGTCTGGGAAGCAGCAAACCCACTCTGTCCCCACACCCTCCTTTCATTCGAGCTCCCTATGCCTGATCTAGGCTCCGTGTTAGCAGAGAAGGCTCTGCTCATTCAGTTGTGGGGAAGCATGAGAGAGACATACAATGTTCCTCAATATGGGGTTGCAGGTCCTGTCTTGCATATACCTCATTCTCCATTTGGATGGCTGGTTTGAGACCTCCAGGCCCAATTTGCTGAGCCTTGTGTACTCATTTATTTACACCAGTGCAAAGGAGATACAAGTCACTTTACATCCACTCTGCACTGGGGGAAAGGACAACACAAAGGGCAGGGTAACAATGAATGGACTGTAGAGCTGTTTATCATGGCATGTTTTTACAGCATTCTATCTGCTCCCCCACACCTATTCTAGACTCTGCCCCCTAAATCCAATTGTATTATGCAGTAGAAGTAGCTTCCCAGCTCTAATGTATATTGCTTCTGTTTGCTACATCCTCTTCCTTAAATTTCCTGCCCTGATCCTTCATCACCCAGTGCCACCAGCAGCTTCCATTTTACTAGAGTTTTGCAGGATGAATACAAACAGAGAGCAAGGACGTGCAGGTAGTGTTTGGAAGAGAATGTTTGTTCTTCAACTAGAAATGCAGGCTGCCTCTGCCTGCTGAACTAGCAACACCACCCTGGTAACTCAGCAAATATGTACGTGAATTTCAGAGTGCTAAGGCAATGATACACTTACACCCTAGAGATGGGCTGGAGAGAAATTAAGTTTGAGCCAAACATTTCCAAAGGGAGGAAGTGTTCAAGTTTACAGCTTTGGTTGAGGCTCCTTTCTGAGGCACACCAGTCAGGTTTCTGCAGTGGGCCTGCTCAGGGTGTGCATGCTTACATAGAACTGTGACATGCCTTTTCATTAGAAACATGCATGGGCTGAACAGGTCTCAGTCTGCTAAAAAATCAGGGGGATATATAAATGTATGGGCAGATGGGTTATTGTATCAACGGGGCAGATGAGGAAAATGGCTTCAAGATATTTCTTCACTTAGCCAACTTGTCTTGACACCTAACATTGTCATCCAAACAGACAAGGATTCAATTATGGCAAACGAGTAGATAATGACCCTGTAGCCCAAGTGCTCCAGCGATCTGTCACCTACTACTTGGTGCTGCACAGTATATGGCACTGCCTTCATCAACTCTGCCCCAGAGTTGGAGACAGGATAATCAAGTGGGGCTACTTCACTGTCCCAAATGCCTGTGGCAGAAAGCTTCAGAATATGGTGCATCTCCTAAGATGCCAGCTGCTTGAGCACCAATTTTCTGGCAATCACATGTGCAGGGAGGTGGTGGGAAGCAGCATGAGGACAGGACAAGGAGAAGACTCAGCTAATGATTCTGAACCATCATCTGAATGGTTCCCCACAATTGCCCCTAGCAGCTTTGCAGCAGAGATGTCCTCTGCACTCACACATGATGGGAGAGCAGAGGGATACATGGGTGGAAATCTGCTGAGTCCTATTAACTCTGCCCCAGAGGATGGTTCTACACTTGACCCAAACCAGGATAGAAAAAGCCCAGCTCAAGGGGTGTGCTAGCTCCAGGATTGGCTAGGGAGACCAGACAGCAAGTGTGAAAAATCAGGATTGAGTGGGTGGTAATAGGAACCTATATAAGAAAAAGACCCAAAAATCAGGACTGTCCCTATAAATCAGGACATCTGGGATCTCCCTAGGATGGGCTGAGCTATCTCCCTGATCTTTCCACACCCAGGGTTATGAGCCAGAGGAAAGCACCTTCCCCAGGCTAGGTCGATTCATTCACTGGCTCCCCAGGGGCTGGTTCTGCAGCTCCATAGTCTCCACTTAGCTTGGGCCAGGGCCCGCACCCAGCGCTCTCTGGGTGTCCCCCAAGGCAGCGACGGAGCAGAGCCCGAGCCCCTGGGCAGCACTCCCGCCCCCAGCGGGGCTTGGCCTGCACAGACGGAAGAAGGTTTCTTGGGGCCCTGGGCCAGAGCAAGTGAGGACCGTGGGGGACCCTTCCCCACCCTTCCCACTTGCGGTCCTGCCCCCGTTCAGCTCCTTTCAGACTCTTACTGGTGCACTACCCTGTCTGCACCCCCCGCCCGCCGCAGCTACTTCTGCCGGGGGCCAGGGCCAGGGCCAGGACGCTGCGGCTGCGGCTCCTCCCGCCCCGCCCGCAAGGCGCTTCTGCTGCAGAGCGGGGTCGGGGAGGTGGCCGCTTCTGCCGGGCACAGGGTCTGGGGCGCTGGGCTGCAGCTTCCCCCCGCCCGGCTACGTGCCCCGGACCCTGCTCACCCGCGCCGGGGCGGAGCATGGCCGCGGCTGCTCCCTGCCCCAGGGAAGGGGCGTCTCTCCCGGTGGGGGGCGCCCGGCTCCCTGATCCCTCCCCCGCGCTCTCCCGCCTCCTCCCCCCAGATCCGGCCGCGGCGCGGCTCCTGCCCGCACACCCAGCAGGCTGCAGCCGGGACTCGCTGGCGGGGGAGGGCAGCGAGCCGCGGGCACCGGAGCCGGGCTGCAGGACAAGCTGCGCCTTGGGCGGCGAGCGGGAGTCGGCGGCGGCGGCTCCCCGCGTCTGGGGCTGGGAGTCGGGACGCTCCTGACACCCTCTGGGGCTGCGGCGGGCTCCCTCTGTTAGGCACAGCCGGGCTGGGGCCAGCTTCGTCGGCACCCACCAGCAGTGACCAGCGTAAGTGTGTGTGTGTGTGTGTGGTTTGCACCAGCATCGCCTGCACCCCTCTCCAGCAGGGAGCGGGGGGTCTTGCACCAGCATCGCCTGCACCCCTCTCCAGCAGGGACCGGGAGGTCTTGCACCAGCATCGCCTGCACCCCTCTCCAGCAGGCACCGGGGGGTCTTGCACCAGCATCGCCTGCACCCCTCTCCAGCAGGCACCGGGGGGTCTTGCACCAGCATCGCCTGCACCCCTCTCCAGCAGTGACCGGGGAGGTCTTGCACTAGCATCGCCTGCAGCCCCCAGCAGTGACCGGGGAGGTCTTGCACTAGCATCGCCTGCAGCCCCCAGCAGTGACCGGGGAGGTCTTGCACTAGCATCGCCTGCACCCCCCTCCAGCAGTGACCGGGGGGGTCTTGCACCAGCATCGCTTGCAGCCCCCACCCAGCAGTGACGGGGGAGGGGCAGGAACTGGCCTTGTCCACACACCCCCAGCATCGCCAGCGGTGGCTGCAGCATTCCTTTTCTTGCCTGCAGAAGCAGCCAGGCAGGTTGGTAGCAAAAGCACTTTGCAGCGGGTGGAGGATCTGGGTCTATAACGGAACCAAGCTGGTGGAGTTTGGGACTCTTCAGTTCCTGGCATTGCCAAGTGCCGCTCTGGATGTCAGATTTTCCACTGGGAGCATCGCTGCAGGGATCTGCCTCGCCTCTCCTGTACCTGCCTAGCCCCTGTTTCTGACTGCCCCCCTACCCAGAATGGCAGCCATCAAAAACTTGCAGCTGTGGTGCAAGCAGCAGTGTGAAGGCTACCGGGATGTGAGCATCACCAACATGACCACCTCTTTCCGGGACGGCCTGGCATTCTGTGCCATCCTTCATCGGCACAAACCAGACCTCATGTGAGTAACAGGGAGCTTCGGGTGCTCCTGCTCCTGGGTGTTGGTTCCTTCTAGTATCTTGCATTATGAGTTCTCCTGTATTAGATCCAAACTCTGTCTCCCATGTAAATCTGGTGGCCTCTCACTTGTAAATTATTTAGGCCAGAAACACTGAGGAGTCATGAAACTGAGGTTATAGAAATTGTTGCTTATCTTAAAGCAACTAAGAGTCATTTAAAACTTGACTGGAAAAAAAGCCCCACAGAAAATCCTGGCAGGAGCATGCACTGAATGACTTAATAGCGGCTTCAGGCTTCCCAAGCACAATTATGTTTCTCAACACTCAGTACTGGATCTCTTTTCTGTAACACAGGGGGTTTGGTTGGCTGGATGTTGGACAGGGAGCTGCAGGGATGTATTTCTGTGCTAGGTATCATGGCCTTTCACGCAGAACTTCAGTGCATAGTACCCACCTGAGTGCCACCTGGGCTGTTGGAAGAAATCAGGCTGTGAGTTAATTCTCTGTCCTGCTCTATTGCACGGGGGCAAGGGAGACTGGGTTGGCATGTGAGTCTGGGTCCCGAGGACCATGGCAATGGGGGAAGAGTCAGAGTGTAGTGTCCCAAACCATTAACTGTGTCTCAGGCTGCCCTTTGAGCATTGTGGCCTTTACAGGGTGGGAGCGCTGTCCTGCGTGCCATCTCTTTCAGCTCCTTGAGGTGCTCTCTGGTGCAAGATACTATTTTAGCTCAGTCCAGGTGTGTGATTAAACTAAATGCCAAGTTTTGCCTAGCGCGGGGAGTTGCAGTGTCCAGTTAATGGCAGCGCCTGGTCTTGTCCAGTTGGGCCTGCTGCCTGTGTGGCTGGGGCCTTGCTGCACTGGAGTGATAGAATGCTTAAGCGGTGCACCCTGTTGGTCCCAGGCTAAGAGGGAGACAAGGTGAGGGAGACCGGCTTTCGAGCTTACACAGCTTGTCTTCAGATGTGAAGCTGGTCTCTCGCCCCAACAGAAGTTGGTCCAATAAAAGATACCACCTCCGCCACCTTGTCTGTCTACAATGCTCAAGTGTAATGGATGGCACTGGGGCTCCCCTCCCAGATGGTGTCCTGCTTTGGCAGTCCTTTCACTGAATTAGTGGTGCTGTCCTGCAAGCAGAAAACTTCCAAGCCAATGGCTTGTTTCTCCCCATTCACACTCCTTTCTTCTCCTCTGCCAGTGGTGATAGGTTGGGGCTGAGCTGTAAACAGTTGAAACAGATCCCTTCTGTTGCTAAACAAGTTCAAACACCAGTTGGGAAATGCTTCTTTCTTTGCAGTGAATGTTTGTTTAGGCTCCACTTTCCATGCTGTGCCAAATGGCAATTTCATCAATTATTAGCTGGCCAATAAATGCTCGTTAAATAAAACAACAACAACAACAAAAAACCCAGGAATTTCCAGGCAGGATTCCATGCTTGGGAGCTTAAAGTAGCCAGCTGGACGAAAACTACTCCTTCCATTGATGGCCTCTTCACCCTCCCCCGTCCCACTGCCTCTTCCACGCAAACAGACAGAGTGGCTGCTTTCAGAAGAGCTCTTTATCAACCCCCAGACAGCGCTCAGGAGCTGCCTGCTTGTCACCAGTTGCTTGTTTGCCGATTTTAGAGCCCAGGCCTGTGAGGAAATGGGAGCCCTCAACTCTTAGTAACCTCATTATGCACCAAGGGCATCTCCAGGAGGCCAGGCCCTGCGGCTGGTGGGGTCTGACTCACCAGCTGCATTCTGCAAGGACGTGCTGAATGCTGCCCCTGAAGTTGCGTTCTGGGTTCTTTTCCCTGTGTAACTTTAGCTTGACGGCTAGTAGCACAAGAAGTGTGAGAACAGAGCAAGGGGGCGGGGAGAGAATTTCTCTGTCCCGTTGATTGGAGTACTTGGGTCCCCCCTGGTAGGATGTGTCAGTCTGGCAAGGAATTAGGTTGTCTCTTCTATTTTGGGGCTCTTCTCCAATTCCTTGGACTGTGCCCTCCTGCCTAGGCTGTCCTGTGTGGTGTGTTCAGTGTTTTGTGGGGCAGCCTCTCTTACAGGTGTCTCTCTTCTTGCTCAAACCTAAGGCAGTGGCTGTCCGTCCCCTCTCGCCTCTCTCCTGTGGCCTGTGGGTTTCCGTGAACTTTGCTTCTGGGATTTAAAGAGGCTGCTACCCGCGAAAGAATGGCTCGTTTGATCGGCAGGGGCAGCCACCCAGTCCAGGGCGGTCTTTCTGAAACTAGTTTCTCCTCCCTTATTTGATCAGGTGCCATTGCTTTCCTTTGCTCTGTTTGCTTCTTGCCACGTCACCGTGTTTACTGCCTTGGAGGTTCTCTGCAGGACTCAAAATGTTCCCCTGCCTGCCTTTAACCCAGAGTCAGTAACACGGTAAATGCCTGGGGCAGCGTGTTATGTGACTTCCGGACACTCAGAAAGTACCTGGCCTTGTATCAAATGTGTGTCACACTGTATCAGACATGGACGCGTGGGCAGGGGCTTGGCTACCTGAGCTCCAGGGAAATGTCCCTGCTGGCCAGTAGAGTGGGTGGGTATAATGCTTAGGCCGCATGTCTAGAGCAGGGGATAGACACACTTTAAATAAATCTTTCTCTTCACTAGAGCTGCAAACACCTGTGATTTCTCCCTGTTTTTTTTGTTGTTGAATTCTGCCCCAGATCATTTCAGGTGCAGCCATGCTCAGACAAGCGCAAGTGAAATTATGACAAGCCTTTGGGTCTGGTTGCCTTGTTCATATTAACAATAGTAGAGTCGCACAACAAAGCAGCTAGTGTACAATTGGCAGGTTGAGGTGCTGCTGGGTGGAGATGATACCTTTACGTGCTTGCTGTTGGAAGTTGCAGGAGGCCATGGGAAGCTGCAGTAGCTTGGATCTTCTTTTAAATTCATGCGAATCTGTGAGCTCGGGGCTCTTGCAACAGAGCTGATTCGTGTCTATAAATCACGGATTGAGTGTTGATCTGTAAATCTGCAGGGATTATTTTGCAACACGTTTTCTTCTCTTGGTTTATGCAGATGACATCTTAGCCCTGGAGATACGCTATGGAGAGGGGGGATCTTGCTCTGGGAGGCATGGGGAGTGGCAGGAGACTTCAGGCAGTCAGCAAACCACAATGTTGTTAAAGGTTTTCTATTCTGGGGTTTGCAGTCCATAGGTCAGGGGGGAGGCTGGTATAATGTCTTTTCCCCTCTTCCTTTTTTCTGGCCAGAAAACACGCGAAGGGAAGGATAACTTCCAAATTTAGCTGAGGTCAGACAGCCGTGGCAAGAGGTTCTGTGCTTTCTGTGCACAGAGCAGCCTACATACAACTAGAACTGCATTCCCCACATGCTCTAGGAGGCTAGGGCACATTGGACTCTGTTAGGGAAGAAGCCTAGGACTGAAAGAATTTGGAATTAAATTCCCCTTTCACTCCAATAGATTACAATTTCTTAACGTCCCGCATACATAGTGCATACCCCGCTCCAGGCAGGTTTGTGTCCATGGTGAGTGGGGAACGAATACAGAGCATTAATTTATTCTCCTCAGAAGAAGGTGAAGCTTCCCAGCTGGGGGATTTGAGATGTGAACTCTGCGGTGTTCTCACCTTGGCATCAGCTTGAGGGGTATGATGTTGCTAGCCCTGTTAGTGGGTTTGAGTCTGGAAAAGCAGAGAAACTCTGCTCTGTCGTTCGCGCTCTCTGGTATTAATTCCAGATGTTTTAGGGACGTTTTCGTGGAAAGGTTTTGATTAAGCTCTGTCTTCTTTCTTTCCCTCTTCCCCGCTGCCCATGGGTGATATTCTTTCCTAGGTTGCTGTCTGGTAATAGGTCAGCATATAGGAATTTAGAGGGGGTATGAAATCCCCTGGCAGGCTGGATAGAGTTGGATAGCTGGTGAGCTGTGAACAGTAGCTGTCTGCTCTTATTCTCCGGGAGACCTTAGTATGGTCGTTACCAGCTAGCTGGAATGAGAGCAGCCAGGCAAGATTGCTCTGTAGGGGACAGCAAGTCTTAGGCCTTGGCTACACTACAGAGTTGCAGCGCTGGTGAGGGAGTTACAGCGCTGCAACTTAGGATGTGTACACACTTGCACAGCACGGCCAGCGCTGCAACTCCCTGGTTGCAGCGCTGGCTGTACACCCGGTCGAGCCTCGGGTGTAGAGGATCCAGCGCTGGTGATCCAGCGCTGGTCAGCAAGTGTAGACACCCACCAGCGTTTTTATTGACCTCCGTGGCATAAGCAGGTATCCCAGCATACCTTAGAAGCCTCTCTGGTAATCATGCAAACTCCACTGCCCTGGGCTCACCTGACCCCTCCTTTAAATGCCCCAGGAATTTTAAAAATCCCCTTCCTGTTTGCTCAGCCAGGTGTGGAGTGCAATTAATCAGTCAATCACTCAGCGACCATGCCTCCACGCACCAAACGAGCCCCAGCATGGACCAATGCAGAGCTGCAGGACCTCATAAGTGTTTGGGGAGAGGAGGCTGTGCAAGCATAGCTGCGCTCCAGAAGGAGAAATTTTGATACCTATGGGCAGATATCGCAGTCCTTGATGAGAAGGGGCCATGAACGGGACGCGTTGCAGTGCAGGGTCAAAATTAAAGAGCTGAGGAGTGCTTACTGCAAAGCTCGTGAGGGAAATCGCCGCTCAGGAGCTGCCCCCACGACCTGCCGTTTTTACCAGGAGCTGGATGCCATACTTGGGTGTGACCCCACTGCCAATCCTAGGAGCACGATGGAGAGTTCAGAGCAGGGAGAAGTGGGGGAGGTTGTAGAGGACGGCGACAGTGAGGCTACTGGCGTGGAGGGAGACACCCCGGAGTCCCAGTACACATGCAGCCAGGAGCTCTTCTCAAGCCTGGAGAAGGCTAGCCAGTCGCAGCAGCAGGAAGTTGATGGTGAGGAAGAAACTGAGGATCGTGCTCGGGGTAAGTAGATTTTTATGTTTTGGGAGAGGAGGGTTTTGGTTATGGCTGCCTGCATGCATGCCTAAACGTGGAATAGCCCATTGATTTGCTCTATCATGTCTCTGTAATCTGCCTCGGTAATCTCTTGAAAAGTTGCATCAAGAGCGTTTGCAATTTGCTTTCTCAAGTTGATCGGGAGAGCCACCGTGGTCCCTGTCCCGGTCAGGCTAACTCGTCTGATCCACTGTGCAGCGAGGGGTGGGGGGACCATGGCTGCACACAGGCAAGCTGCATAGGGGCCAGGGCGGTATCCACATTCCTGTAGAAGACCCTCCCTCTCTTCCCAGGTAACACGCAGCAGTGATATGTCTGGGAGTAGGAAACCCTGTTGAGAATTTAGGGATACTTGAGTGCAGGGCGCCAGGTTCGCGTTTCCCCAGCCCATGGCACTCTGTTGTTAACCCTCCCCCCTCCCAGCACGTATCCAGCCACGCGGTGTGCTCCGGTGTTATGCACCCCCCCTTCCAAGCAGGCATCCAGCACCGCGGTGCGCTCCGGTGTTCCCCACCCCCCCTCCAAGCACGTACGCATCCACGCGGTGTGCTCCGGTGTTATGCACCCCCCTCCAAGCAGGCATCCAGCACCGCGGTGCGCTCCGGTGTTCACCACCCCCCCTCCCAGCATGTATCCAGCCACGCGATGTGCTCCGGTGTTATGCACCCCCCTCCCAGCACGTATCCAGCCACGCGGTGTGCTCCGGCGTTATGCACCCCCTCCAAGCAGGCATCCAGCACTGCGGTGCGCTCCGGTGTTATGCACCCCCTCCAAGCAGGCATCCAGCACCGCGGTGCGCTCCGGTGTTCCCCACCCCCCCTCCAAGCAGCCATCCAGCACCGCGGTGCGCTCCGGTGTTCCCCACCCCCCCTCCAAGCAGGCATGCAGCACTGCGGTGCTTCCCCCCCCCCTCACCAGCAGGACGGCGTGAATGCGGACCAAAGCCCAACCCCCCACTTCCCCCCCCAAGCAGCTCACCACCTTCCTGTTCACTACTGTCCCCTCTTCAGGACACCAGCTACCTCCTGTACCCATTGCAGATAAACCCCAGTGACCCATTGGTCAATTCCCACTCCCAAGGGGAAATCGGGGGAAAACCACTCACCCCATTGCTCGCCATGACTTAGCTTCCCTGCCCTCTCTGTGTTATGTGAGGTATGTGAGAAGGATGCTACCAAAAGTCTAAAAAGTCCTTCACTGTGTGATAATAAACAATGTAGCCTCTGTGTATTACATGGTTCTATCTCTCTTTTTTCTAGTGACCTTGACTACTGCAGCCGGATCACCGGCCTCACGTAGGTTGCAGAACTTGAGACGGAATCCCAGAAAATCAAAAGAGGAATTGATCAAATCTGTTATGAGTCACTATAACAGAGAAAGTAGGAAGACACAGGAAAGGAGAGAGAAAATGTATGAATGGAGACAGAGTGTACATGAATGGAGGCAAACAGAAAGCAGGAGAAAGGAATTGTCTGCCAAAAAAACCACAAAGCAGATGATAAGCCTCCTGGCTCGCCAAACTGAGTCTTTCGAGTCTCTCGTAGCCATGCAGACAAATATGTACCGTTGTCACCCACAGCCCTCTCAATGCCCTCTTCCTTGTTCCCCAGTATTTCCACAAAACAACTTTCTCCAGCAGCCAGTTCCTTATTATCCCCAGCTGCCCCCAACACCTGTACGATCACCTACCACCCCTGATAACTATAATTCTTACCCTGTTCACTCAACCCCCATTATCCTGCAGCATAGTAATCCTGAAGTGCAGCAGACATTGAATAGTGATCAAAATAGGACATATTCAAACCTGTGAATGTACAGTCCACCACCCCAACCCCCTTGCCTTTTATGTACTGTATGTTGAATAAAGGATTTTTTTTCTTTTTCACTACGTTATATTATTGCTGGAAGTGGTAAATATTGTACACCAAGGTAAAGCAAAGCACATCAAATGCATCAAACATTACTGTTGGCTCTCAGCATCAAATTGCTCCCTTAAAGCATCCCTAATCCTTGAAGCCCTTTCCTGGGCCTCCCTATTAGCCCTGCTCTCTGGCTGAGCAAACTCATCCTCTAGGCGTCGAACCTCGGAGGTCCATTCCTCACTGAATCTTTCACCCTTCCCTTCACAAATATTATGGAGGGTACAGCACGCGGATATAACAGCGGTGATGCTGCTTTCCCCCAAATCTAGCTTCCCATAAAGACAGCGCCAGCGGGCTTTCAAATGGCCAAAAGCACACTCCACAGTCATTCTGCACCGGCTCAGCCTGTAGTTGAACCGGTCCTTGCTCCTGTCAAGCTTCCCTGTATATGGTTTCATGAGCCAGGGCATTAACGGGTAAGCGGGGTCTCCAAGGATCACAGTGGGCATTTCGACGTCCCCTACTGTGATCTTGCGGTCTGGGAAAAAAGTCCCGGCCCTCAGCCTCCTGAACAGGGAACTGTTCCTAAAGATGCATGCATCGTGCACCTTTCCAGGCCATCCTGAGTAAATGTCAGTGAAACGCCCACGGTGATCCACAAGCGCTTGCAGAACCACGGAGAAATACCCCTTGCGATTAACGTACTCTGATGGCAGGTGGGGTGGTGACAGAATAGGAATATGCGTCCCATCTATTGCCCCTCCACAGTTAGGGAAACCCATTTCTGCAAAGCCATCCACAATGTCCTGCACGTTCCCCAGAGTCACAGTTCTTCTTAGCAGGGTGCGATTAATGGCTGTGCAAACTTGCATCAGCACCATTCCAACGGTGGACTTTCCCACTCCAAACTGGTTCGCCACCGATCTGAAGTAGTCTGGAGTTGCCAGCTTCCAGATTGCAATAGCCACCCGCTTCTCCACTGGCAGGGCAGCTCTCTGTCTCGTGTCCCTGCGCCGCAGGGTAGGGGCGAGCTCAGCACACAGTGCCATGAAAGTGGCTTTTCTCATCCGAAAGTTCTGCAGCCACTGCTCGTCATCCCAGGCTTGCAGGACGATGTGATCCCACCACTGAGTGCTGATTTCCCGAGCCCAAACGCGCCGTTCCACGGAGCTGAGCACGTCTGTTACTGCCACCAGCAATTTAGTGTCTTCACAGTGAGGCGATTCAATATCATCGTCTGACTCCTCACTGTCACTGTCACTCTCACTTTGCAGCTGAAGGAATAGCTCCACTGCCATGCGTGATGTGCTGGCAACATTCATCAATAAGGTCGTCAGCAGCTCAGGCTCCATTTATAACAAAAATTGCAGAAAAAGCGCTGTAGAATCACAATGCCGCCAAACTGCTCGGAATGTGTAGCAAAGCACCACGGGGCGTTGGAACAGGAAGCGGAAAGACACTCACACTTCCTTCCCCTTCCCACAAGCCACAGCGCCAAAATGGGACGAGGTGCTCTGTGGGATAGCTGCCCACAATGCACCACTCCCAACAGCGCTGCAGGTGCTGTAAATGTGGCCACACTGCAGCGCTGGTTGCTGTAAGTGTGGCCACTCTGCAGCGCTGGCCCTATACAGCTGTACTAACACAGCTGTAACTACCAGCGCTGCAAAACTGTAAGTGTAGACATGGCCTTAGAGGCAGACGGGAATGGAGTGGGTAGGGCAAGGGGAGCCCAGTCAGACTGCAGCAGCAAATTTGCATATAAATGCAGAGTCATAAAATTTGCTTGTGTCTTCCTTGTTACCTGGAAAATCAACAAACCACAGCATTCCTGGAGCCACTAGACCAGAGAGACTAACTGCCAGTGTCCTGGCAGAAGCAGTTTCTCTGGGCTGCTCCAACAGAAGATATTACATCACCCATACTTGTCCCTCCATACCAGGGGCCAGCAACCTTTCAGCAGTGGTATGCCGAGTCTTCATTCATTCACTCTAATTTAAGGTTTCATGTGCCAGTCATACATTGTAACATTTTTAGAAGGTCTCTTTCTATAAGTCTATAATATATAACTAAACTACTGTTGTATGTAAAGTAAATAAGGTTTTAAAAATGTTTTAAGAAGCTTCATTTAAAATTAAGTTAAAATGCAGAGCCTCCCGGACTGGTGCCCAGAACCCAGGCAGTGTGAGTGCCATGGCAAACTAGAGGATGGGCATGGATTGCACTTCAGCACCTTCCAGGTGCGCTTTGTTTGTTCATTGCATTTTAGGTGCTACTCCTTAGGGCTGACCCAAGGCCACACAGAGCTCTAGGCAAAGTAAGACTTGTTGGGTCCACCTGTGTCTTTTTATCTGTAACCGATTCTCCATCACCATATCTGTGGCCTTTGAGCTGGTCTGCCAGTAACTTGGTGGTTGATCGGTCCAGTGTATGTGTGCACGTGCATGGGCCCTGTCATGGTGGAGGGAAGCTTGCCTGGTTTGGCTGGGGGTAACCATTCCCACTCTCTTGGCCTGCTTCACCTGGTTGGCCAAGTCTTCCCCCAGTAGCATGGGGATAGAATAATTGTCATAGACTGCAAAAGTCCACATTCCTGACCAGCCTTTGTACTGGACAGGCAGTTCAGCTGTAGGCAAGTCTACAGCTTGTGACATGAAGGCGTAAATTGTCACTTGGGCCTTTGGGTTGATGAATTTGGGGTCGACGAAGGATTGGTGGATAGCTGACACTTGTGCCCCCATGTCTCTCCATGCGGTAACCTTCTTTCCGCCCACTCTCAAATTTTCCCTTCGCTCCAAGGGTATTTGAGAGGCATCTGGGCCTGGGGATCTTTGGTGTGATGGGTGGTGTAATGACTTGCATTCGGTTGGGGTTTTTTGGGCAGTTAGCCTTTATATGTCCCAGTTCATTACACTTAAAGCATCTTCCAGCTGACTGGTCACTGGGTCGAGGTGGGTTACTGGAGACTGGTGAGGTGGAAGAATAGGGCGTCTGTGGCTTTCCTTGGGTTGTAGGTGGGGTCTTTGGCTGCCCTCGGTTGTAGGGTTTATTGTCGGTGTGCCCTCTGGGGTATTCGTTCCCCTTGACAGTAGCTTTTTTCTTTTCTGCCACTTCCATCCATTTGGCTCCAATCTCCCCTGCCTCGATTACTGTTTTGGGTTTCCCATCTAGGATGTACCTCTCTATTTCCTCAGGAACACCATCTAAGAACTGCTCCATTTGTATGAGGTGGTGCAGCTCGTCCATATTGTTAACCTTTGTTCCTGATATCCAGGCTTCATAATTCTTTGCAATGTGGTAGGCGTGTCGGGGGAATGACACATCTGGTTTCCATTTTTGGTTTCTGAACCGCCGACGGGCATGTTCAGGTGTTATCCCCATTCTGTATCTGGCCTTGGTTTGAAAAAGTTTATAAACGTTCATTTTCTCCTTAGGCATTTCAGCCGCCACCTCTGCTAAGGGTCCACTGAGCAGTGGCCTCAATTCTACCATGTACTGGTCTTCAGAGATGCTGTACCCAAGGCAGGCTCTTTCAAAATTTTCTAAGAAGGCCTCAGTGTCATCACCTGCCTTGTAGGTGGGAAATTTCTTGTGCTGTGGAACAATTATTGGCAAAAGGTTGTTAGGATTGGCTGGGTTCTGTTGCCTAGCCTTTTCTAATTCCAGGGCCTGCTGGTAGGTCTCCCTCTGGAGTTCCAGCTGTCTTTGGTGGTCTACATCTTTGGCTGCTTGCTCTCTTTTGTAGGCCGCCTCTCTTTCTCTTTCTCTCAGCTCCATCTCTTGTAGTTTTTTGCCCATGTCTCGCCTGTGGTCTGCCTCTTTGATTTGTTCCTCTGCCTCCACTTTTGCCCTGGAAGTCATGTTTCCTGCTTTCTTGTGCTGAGGCGCCCTCTGGTGTTTACTGCCTGAAATGCTGGTTCTCTGTTGGCTTCCTGGGGTTGCTTAGCAACAGAGTCCTTTTTAACTTACTAGCCTCTCCCGAAAGAGTTAAAAAGCAAAAGAAAACTCTTTCATTTACAAATGTGTCCTGGCTGGAGTGCGTTGCTGACCACTTAAGGCTGCTTTGTTTAACAAACGGCCCTCGTTAAACCTTAATAGCCCTCCCTATGAACAGGTAGAATGGAGCAAGGAAAAAAAAATTCCTCTGGCTGCAGTTTAAAAAAAATAAACCCCTTCCCTCTGCTTATAACCAGCTAGCAGAGAAGCAAATTAATAATCTTACTGGCTTTTGGATTCTTATCTATCCCACCGCTACCACCATGTCATAGCATTCCCTCTCAGATCTGAACCTTAGAGTTCAGAAAATGAGATACTAGCACCTGAATCCTCTAAGCTTAATTACCAGCTTAGATTTGATAGCACTGCCACCACCCAAAAATATAGTGTTTTGGGGCACTCTGACCTCCCCAACCTTCCCTGGGGACCCCAAGAACCCAGATCCCTTGGGTTCTTAAAACAAGGAGAAATAAACCATTCCCCCACCCAGAATTTCCCTCCCTGGGCTATCCTGAGAGATACTGATCCAACCTCTTAATTCACCATACAGAGAAGCATCTCCCTTCCCTTCCACAAAGAGGCAAACAGATTCAAGGAAATCAGAGAGAGATTCTATCTCTCTCCCCTCCCGTCTCCCCCACCCGTCCTGGTGAGTTATCCCAATTCCCTGGAATAAAACAAGGGAAACAAGAAAAAAAAATCAATCAGGTTCTCTAAAAAGAAATCTTTTAATAAAAGAAAGGAAAAAGTAAAGAATTATCTCTGTAACTTCAAGATGTAAATATTACAGGGTCCTATAGCTTACAGACACCAGAAAGAGACTTTCCCCCCAGTACCAATACAAATCAAAATATTCCCAGCAACTACACGTTATAAAAGTTAACCAGCCAGAGCCACAATTGCAAATAGAGTAAAACAATCAAAAAGCCTAAACCACCTGTTTTTACTTACTATTTGGAAAGAAACTTAGAGAGCCGGTAGTAATGTCTGGTCTCTCTCAGACCCTCCGAGAGAAGAAAACACAACGGATAAAGAACACACACAAAAGCTTCCCTCCACCCAAATGTAAAAGTATCTTGTCTTCTGATTTGTCTTCTGGTCAGGTGTCCAGTTCCCTGCTTGTAACCCTTTACAGGTAGAAGAGACATTAACCCTTAACAATCTGTTTATGACAGGCCCCTGTGCATGGGCATAAACCTAGGGCTCCACTGCCCTCCCTGTAGCCAGCACAAGCATGTCATATGTGGAAGAGCTGGCTGCAAAGAGATGGTCCTGTCTGTGCAGGAACAGGTCAGGTTTCTCCTAGGTCTGTGCTGCCATAGGGCCTTTACTACTTGCAAGGGATCCTTTGCACTGAGAAGGTTTCACTGTTCCCAAGGAACCCCATGTAGAGACTTGGGGGTGTTGTCTGGACCTTTCTCCACAGGCAGCCTTTGGGTTGCTTCCTGATCTCAGTCACAGGGTGAGCAGCTGCGGAATCCCATTGTGTTGTTGCATCCTATGGCTGGCTTGCAGGAGCAGACAGGATCTTCCCCGTGGAAACACCTGTTACAAATGCTGTAAGCTGCAGCTGTGTGCAGATGGTAGGGCTGGAGTGGGGGTGTGCTGTCGAGCTCCTTGGGAACGGGCCATCTCAGCCAGCTGAATGAAAACTTTGTTCAGGGGCTCAAAACAGTGCTTTCCTGAGCAAACTAAATCCATTCTTCCCCACTGCCCCAAGCCTTCCACCAGGGTCTGGTAAACGCATCTCTTCACTTCCCAATAAACTGAGTTCCCCTTTGCCTTCTCAGTGGAGAAATCATGGGCTCTGGTTTAGTTCTCCCTTTGTGTTAATGTTGTTCCTGTAGGATTATAGATAAATTGATCCAGAGAGCAACTGATACTACAGACTAGAAAAAGCATTAGCAAGATCAACTCCCTAGGGAAAATTTCAGTGTAATCTTGTTAATAAGAGTAGCCATTAAGATGACTAACCAATGAGGGAAACGGTGTTTGGGGTACATGGCACGAAGAGGAGAGACGTCTTTTAGTGAGGATCTCTAGGTGGAACAGTCGCCAAGCAGCCTGGCTGTGTACATTCTCTTCAGAGAGAATGGCAAGCAGGTTTCTCAATTCTCCTTCAGCAGAGAGAAACCCAAATTCTTCCCTCCAGGCACCATCCCACAAAGCCTTGATGTTGTCTCCACTTTCACGGGTGTAAATGGAATTCAGAAACGCAGCCTGGTGAGATGGAGGTGATGGGGAATGTGACTGATGTCAAATCAGCGAGTCCGGCGTTATTTTAAACCTCTGGCACGGTTTTTTCTTTTGCATTGCCCACATCTGTGCTTTGGCAGGTTGAAAGATACAGGGCGAAGCCTGGGTTTGCCCTGGCTCCGTAGTGCCTTTCTGTTGCTCAGTGCAGTCTTCTTGAACTTATTGTGAGAGGACACGTTCCTTGAGCTGCTGCTCTCTCTCTCCTCAGCTTCCTTAAAATCAGAGAAGCTGGGGATGTAAAACAATTGCTAGGTTATCTTGTCCAGCTCCTGCCTGTGCTGGGGGGTTTCTCTATGGTATATTCTTAAGTGCTTTGTCCAGCCTGGCTTTAAATGACTCGGGCGATGCGTCCCTTTAGCAGATCACTCCACGATCTAACAGATTTTGATGTTAATCTTTCATTGATCTTTGTAGTTCCTGGGGGTGTGAGCAGCGAACAGCCTGCGGTGAGGGGAGAGTTGGCTGTGCATGGCACAGAGCTGCCTGTTGTTTTCATAGGCATTTTGTGTGTTAGTTATGCCGACTGGCATGATCCAAGCTCTTGCTTGGGATGTGAATGACAGAAGGGCTTGAACTGACTGGCTCACTAGGCGGGGTTAGGAGGGACCCATATGGTTTGTCTGAGGTGAAGCAGGATGATTTTGATTGTTGTCTCAGTGATGCAGTCAGCTTCCTTAATGCAGAATAATAAATAAAATACTCTTTTTAAGCCACTGTTGTAAGGCAGGAAAATCCCCACCCAGGAGCCCACTGGGAAAAAGACTTGCCAAACCATCCCATTCATTCTTTCTCCATTCTCCAGCCTGGTGGGTGGAGGATTCTGGGTTGCTCCTTGTCTTTATGCACTTCTTGGGGGCGTTGAGAAGTGGGATTTCGCCATCAAGTCCCAGCTCATTCTCCGTCTGCCCAGCTCACCAGTTCCCATGGGCAGGGCCGGATTTAGGCCTATTCCACCAATTCCCCCGAATCGGACCCCGTGCATAAGAGGGGATGCCGCACCCAGTGAGAATCCCTTCCCTGGCTAGAGGCGCCTTTTTAATTTTTACTCACCTGGTGGCGCTTTGGATCTTCAGCGGCACTTCAGCGGCGGGTCCTTCACTCTCTCCGGCTCTTCGACGGTAATTCAGCGGCGGGTCCTTTGCTCACTCTGGGTCTTCAGCGACACTTCGGCAGCGGGTCCTTCAGTGCCGCTGAAGACCTGAAGCAAGTGAAGGACCCACTGCCGAAGAGCCGCAAAGACTCAGAGCACTGCCTGGTGAGTACAAGCCCCACGTGTTTTTTTACATGTGTTTCTTTTTTCTTTTTTTTTAAGTCATCCCTGCCAGGGCCCCGTCGAAACTGTCTGAATTGGTCTCACACTTCCTAAAGCCGGCCCTGCTTAGGAACCCTAACCCTAGCTCCAAGTGCCCTACCATTAGCAACCTTAACCCTAGCTCCAAGTGCCCTACCATTAGCAACCTTAACCCTAGCTCCAAGTGACCTACCCTTAGCAACCCTAACTCTAGGGCAGGAAGCCCTACCCGTAGGAACCCAAACTCTAGCTCCAAGTGCCCTACCCATAGGAATCCTAACTCTAGGGCGGGAAGCCCTACCCATAGGAACCCTAACCCTAGCTCCAAGTCCCCTACGTTTAGGAAACCTAACCCTAGCTCCAAGTGCTCTAATCTTAGCAACCCTAACCCTAGGGCGGGAAGCCCTACCCGTAGGAACCCAAACCCTAGTTCCAAGTGCCCTACCCATAGGAATCCTAACTCTAGGGCAGGAAGCCCTACCCATAGGAACCCTAGCCCTAGCTCCAAGTGCCCTACCCTTAGCAACCCTAACCCTAGGGCAGGAAGCCCTACCCGTAGGAACCCTAACCCTAACTCCAAGTGCCCTACCCTTAGCAACCCTAACCCTAGGACAGGAAGCCCTACCTGTAGGAACCCAAACCCTAGCTTAAGGTGCCTTACCCCTAGGAACTCTAAACCCAGGGCAGGAAGCCCTACGCATAGGAACCCTTACCCTAGCTGCAAGTGCCCTACCTATAGGAACCCTAACCCTAGGGCAGGAAGACCTACCCGAAGGAACCCTAACCCTAGCTCCAAGTGCCCTACCCTTAAGAAACCTAACCCTAGGGCGGGAAACCCTACCCTTAGCAACCCTAACCCCAGAGCGGGGCATCCTACCCTTAGGAACCCTAACCCTAGGGCGGGAAACCCTACCCTTAGCAACCCTAACCCCAGAGCGGGGCATCCTACCCTTAGGAACCCTAACCCTAGGTCAGGAAGCCCTACCCATAGGAACCCTAACCCTAGATCCAAGTGCCCTACCTATAGGAACCCTAACCCTATCTCCATGTGCCCTGCCAATGGGAATCCTAACCCTAGCTCCATGTGTCTTACCCTTAGGAAGACTAATCCTAGGGCAGGAATCCCTACCCATAGGAACGCTAACCCTAGCTTCAATTTCCCTATGCTTAGGAACCCTATCCATGGGGCGGGAAGCCCTACCCAAAGGAACCCTAACTCCAAGTGCCCTACAATTAGGAACCCTAACCCTAGGGCTACAAGCCCTACCCATAGGGACCCTAACCTTAGCGCCAAATCCCCTACCCATAGGAACCCGAAACCTAGGGCGGGAAGCCCTACACATAGGAACCCTAACCCAAGAACCAAGGTCGCCACCCTTAGGAACCCTAACCCTAGCTCCAAGTGCCCTACCCATAGAAACCCTAACCCTAGCACCAAGTTCGCTACACATAGGAACACTAAAACCAGGACGGGAAGCCCTACCCATAGGAACCCTAACCCTAGCTCCATGTGCCCTACCCTTAGGAACCCTAACCCTAGCTCCATATTCCTTATCTGTAGGAACCCTAATCCTAGGTTGGGAAGCCCTACCAATAGGAACCCTAACCCTATCTCCATGTGCCCTCCCCTTAGGAACCCTAAGCCTGGGGTGGGAAGCCCTCCCCTTAGAAACCCTATCCCTTGATCGGGGAGCCCTACCCATGTGAACCCTAACTCTAGGTCCAAGTGTCCTACCCATAGGAACTATAACCCTAGCTCCAAGTGCCTACCCTTAGGATCCCTAACCGTAGGGTGAGAAGCGCTACCTTTAGGAACCCTATCCTAGCTCCAAGTGTCCTACCCTTAGCAACCTTAGCCCTAGGGCAGGGCGCCCTGCTCTTATGGGTGAACTCTCAGTTGTGCATTGAAGGTGGGACTCTGCATCCAGAGGGGAGAAAGAGAGAAGAGATAGTGGTTTGTTCCTTGGATGAAACGCAATTATTTAAAAAACAACACACTCTGATCTGTTTCACATCTGCAGTCAGGAACTGGGGTTTTAAACCCCATATGTTATTGAAGGACAAATCTCACTGTAAGTTTGGAGCAGGGTGGTTGTCCTTCACGTATTTTAAGGGACGTCTCTTATTTGGTGCCTAATGTTCGTGTCTTGTATTAAGTATATAAGGGACACACTGTGACGGTAGCTACCATAAGGCTTCTTGGAAATATTCTTAGAGTATGTTTTATGCTGTAACATATCTCAAAGGTTATGATCTACTGAATGTATTAATCCTATTTGTATGCATGTATCATTTTTGTATTCAAAGTTATGAATGTTGGCTGTGTACTGGCTTAATTTCTCAATAAGCTTAGTAGAGCATTTGGTCAGTTCCTGGAGAAAGGAATGTTAAAAATAAGCACCTAATCAAGAAACACTTAAAGAACAGTGGAGCTTGGAATGGTCCAATCCACATAAGTCGTCTACTTGAGGACATTCAAGGTAGCATGTAAACAATGGATGCTACCTGTAAAAACCGTGAGTCATGCATGGACATGTGACTTGCCTAGGTGACTGCTAAACGCCATCTTGGAGTTGGACTTTGCATAGGAGTGAGGAAGGGGTCTCCACCCACAAGAAAGTCTATGTAAACTCCTGGGAGACCCCTCCATTTTGTCTTCAGCTGGCTAAAGAGAGAGCCTCTCCACCCCTCAGGATACTTGAAAAAAACTGGAACAGAGGACAGTGTGCAAGGGGTGTGAGTGATTGCTGGGCCCAGGCTAAAAGGAGATTAGTCTGTAAAAGGGAGCATTCTGGAACTGGTGAGGATCTTACTTGTATTCAGTTTGATTAGACATAGATTTGCGCATTTTATTTTATTTTGCTTGGTGACTTATTTTGTTCTGTCTGTTACTACTTGAAACCACTTAAATCCTACTTTCTGTCTTTAATAAAATCACTTTTTACTTATTAAGCAACAAAGAGTCCTGTGGCACCTTATAGACTAACAGATGTATTGGAGCTTATTAATTAACGCAGAGTATGTATTAATACCTGGGGAACAAACAGTCATGCATATCTCTCTATCAGTGTTATAGAGGGTGAACAATTTGAGTTTACCCTGTATAAGCTTTTTTAAAGCGGATTTATTTGGGTTTAGACCCCATTGGGAGTTCAGCATCTGAGTGTTAAAGACAGGAACACTTCTGTGAGCTGTAAAAGCAGCAAAGAATCCTGTGGCACCTTATAGACTAACAGACGTTTTGGAGCATGAGCTTTCGTGGGTGAATATCCACTTCCTCAGATGCATGTAGTGGAAATTTCCAGGGGCAGGTATATATATGCTAGCAAGCAAGCTAGAGATAACAAGGTCAGTTCAATCAGGGAGGAAGAGACCCTGTTCTAGCAGTTGAGGTGTGAAAACCAAGAGAGGAGAAACTGGTTCTGTAGTTGGCAAGCCATTCACAGTCTTTGTTCAATCCTGAGCTGATGGTGTCAAATTTGCAGATGAACTGAAGCTCAGCAGTTTCTCTTTGAAGTCTGGTCCTGAAGTTTTTTTGCTGCAGGATGGCCACCTTAAGGTCTGCTATAGTGTGGCCAGGGAGGTTGAAGTGCTCTCCTACAGGTTTTTGTATATTGCCATTCCTAATGTCTGATTTATGTCCATTTATCCTTTTCCGTAGAGACTGTCCAGTTTGGCCAATGTACATAGCAGAAGGGCATTGCTGGCATATGATGGCGTATATTACATTGGTGGATGTGCAGGTGAATGAACCAGTGACGGTGTGGCTGATCTGGTTAGGTCCTGTGATGGTGTCGCTGGTGTAGATATGTGGACAGAGTTGTCATCGAGGTTTGTTGCATGGATTGGTTCCTGAGCTAAAGTTATTATGGTGCGGTGTGCAGTTACTGGTGAGAATATGTTTCAGGTTGGCAGGTTGTCTGTGGGCAAGGACTGGCCTGCCACCCAAAGCCTGTGAAAGTATGGGATCATTGTCCAGGATGGGTTGTAGATCCTTGATGATGCGTTGGAGGGGTTTTAGCTGGGGGCTGTATGTGATGGCCAGTGGAGTCCCGTTGGTTTGTTTCTTGGGTTTGTCTTGCAGTAGGAGGCTTCTGGGTACACGTCTGGCTCTGTTGATCTGTTTCCCTATTTCCTTGTGCGGGTATTATAGTTTTGAGAATGCTTGGTGGAGATTTTGTAGGTGTTGGTCTCTGTCTGAGGGGTTAGAGCAGATGCGGTTGTACCTCAGTGCTTGGCTGTAGACAATGGATCGTGTGATGTGTCCGGGATGGAAGCTGGAGGCATGAAGATAGGCATAGCGGTTGGTAGGTTTTTGATATAGGGTGGTGTTAATGTGACCATCACTTATTTGCACCGTGGTGTCAAGAAAGTGGACCTCTCGTGTAGATTGGTCCAGGCTGAGGTTGATGGTGGGGTTGAAACTGTTGAAATCGTGGTGGAATTTTTCCAGAGTCTCCTTCCCATGGGTCCAGATGATGAAGATGTCATCAGTGTAGCGTAGGTAGAGAAGGGGCATGAGTGGATGAGAGCTGAGGAAGCGTTGTTCCAGGTCGGCCATAAAGATATTGGCATATTGTGGGGCCATGCGAGTGCCCATAGCAGTGCCACTGATCTGGAGATATATATTGTCATCAAATTTGAAATAGTTGTGTGTAAGTATAAAGGCACAGAGCTCAGCAGCCAGTTGTGCTGTGGCATCATCAGGGATAGTGTTCCTGACAGCTTGTATTCCATCTGTGTGTGTGATGTTTGTGTAGAGAGCCTCTACATCCATGGTGGCTAGGATGGTGTTTTCTGAGAGGTGACCAATGCATTGTAGTTTCCTCAGGAAATCAGTGATGTCACGGAGATAGCTGGGAGTGCTAGTGACATAGGGTCTGAGTAGAGAGTCCATATATCCAGACAGTCCTTCAGTGAGAGTGCCAATGCCCGAGATGATGGGGCATCCAGGATTTCCGGGTTTGTGGATCTTGGGTGGTAGATAGAATAACCCTGGTCGGGGCTCTAGGGGTATGTTGATTTCTTCTGGTGTTAGTGTAGGGAGTGTCCTGAGTAGCTGCTGTAGTTTCTTAGTGTATTCCTCAGTGGGATCTGAGGGAAGTGGCCTGTAGAATTTGGTATTGGAGAGTTGTCTGGTGGCCTCCTTTTGGTAGTCAGACCTATTCATGATGACAACGGCACCTCCTTTATCAGCCTCTTTGATGATAATGTCAGGGTGGTTTCTGAGGCTGTGGATGGCATTGCGTTCTGCACGACTTAGGTTGTGAGGCAAGCGATGTTGTTGTTCCACGATTTCTGCCTGTGCATGCCGGCGGAAGCATTCAATGTATAGGTCCAGACTGTCATTTCGACCCTTAGGAGGAGTCCATGTGGAGTTCTTCTTCTTGTGCTGTTGGTGGGAGGGCACCTGTGTATCAGTGCACTGTTCAGTGTTGTCCTGGAAGTATTCTTTGAGTCGGAGACGGCGAAAGTAGGCTTCCAGATCGCCACAGAACTGTATCATGTTGGTGGGGGTGGCAGGGCAGCCACTGTGAGCTGCTTTCAGTGAAGCCTGCAGCTTTGGGGCAAGTAATTCAAACCCTGGGTCTTTGCTGGAGCAGATGGGCATGTCTGGCTCAGCAAGACAGGGTGCTGGGCCCCAAGCTGTTGGGGAAAGAAGGGAGCAGAAGTAGTCTTGGCACATCGGGTGGCAGCTTCCAAGAGGGTTTCTGTGATCCAACCTGTCACACACATTGTCCCATGTTTTCAGTAGCAGTCATGCAAATTATCCTATGTGTGATATAAACTCATGCATTTTTGCTATGAATAGAGCTGTATGTGGCAGCTTTATCCTGGATTTTTCATATAATTGTCCTTTATTCCCTTTAAATAGAAATGGTTGCCTGAGTTTGGGAGGTGAATTGATGTGTGTTAAGGGGAGGCTGTTTAAGAATATAAGAAAACCCAAGTTTTTGGCCAACATTTTTGCAAAAGCCATGTGAATAATTCTTTATCTTGTAATTAATGAGAAGTTCCACTTCATGCTATAAACATTCTACTGCAGTGTTTCCAACCCCAAAACTATTGCATGGTGTTAACTGGAGAGAAAGTGACTAGCAATAAAAATGGCACTGGCTAGTCTGGTGCCACTGTCCAGGTTGAGAAGAGCAACAGCATCACTGGTAGAAAGCGAACTTGATTTCTGCTTTCTTAATCTGCATGTTGTGCAACAGGTGAAAATATTTCTTGCTCAGGCCCAAGTCTGGTACAGCATGTAACAGCAGAGAAGGGATGATAGTGGGGGGCAGGATTTGAATCCAGAGCTTGGACCTGCTGCTTCCTGAGCTCACAAGAGGTGGATGTATTCTAGAATTGCATGATATTCACAGCTTTCCTGGAGGAGGGGATGACTCTTGCTTCCAAGGCTGCTGGAGGAAGAGCGCACTGGAGCCAAGGCTCTTCTGAAGTTAGAAGTGTGCTCTGTCTGACAACAGCGATCCTTGGGGGATGAGGGGAAGGAGCAAGGATTAAACGAAGACAGGAGATAAAAGCCTTCACCTCTCTCACACTGCAGAAGCCATGAATCTGTGCAGTATGTTTGGCAGATGTAGGATAGCCCACTCTGAGGGTGAGGAGGCCCGCACTGGAAGATGGGGAGCTGAAATGGTGCTCCAGTCACAGATAGCAGGGAAGTCCCAGCTGTGCTGGTGGAGTCTCCCATGCTGAGCTCATACCTTTGTTCCCAGGAGGTATGGCAGTGCCTTTACCGACAGGAGTCTCAGGGCTTGTCGTAGTTAGCTACAACCTCGCGGGAGGTGGATTATGTCAATGGGAGAAGCGCTCCTGTCACCGTCGCGCTGTCTACACGGGGAGTTAGTTATACCAACCTAAGTTGCTCGAGGTGTGGATTCTTCACACCCATGAGCAATGTGGCGACACCAATATAAGTCTGTAGTGTAGACCTGACCTCCGAAGGAATTTCTGGTGTATGTTGGGTGGCAGTCAAAGTGGAAAGGAAGCTGCCACTCTCCTCCCAAAGAGCCAGGCTGCGAGGGTCTCGGGGAGCTGGAACGGAAGCAGTGTGCTCTGGATTACCAACGCCAAGCTAAACTCTTTCTCATCTTCTGTGTTTCAGAGACTTCAACATCCTGAGTAAGGAAAACATTTATGAGAACAATGCTTTGGTAAGTGGGATTTGCAGTTCTGCTTTCTGCTGTTAATCATGATGTGCTGTGCCCAGGGCAGCCCCAGTTCCCCTGTGGTGTCGTGTGGTGTGCTTTGCATGGTGTGCTACTCACCATGACTGGAGCGGATCACAGTTAACCAGTGGTAACTCAGTGCATGGAGCGTGTTTATATGACACGCTCAAACCCACTGGCATATTCTACATGCATCTGCTCCGGTGACTCAAGCAGTAGTTTTCCATCTTCCCCTGCTATTATAAAGTACCAAAAGGCCATTCAGCTTTCTTAACTGGCTGTGCACTGTCACTTCTGTTTAGACAGGGGTCCCCAGACAGGGGCTTTGTCATCTTCTGTGTCTTGTACAGTACGGAGCGCTCTGCCAGCTCGCAATGAAAAGCGGGGCAGCTTGCACAATGGAACAGCCTATCAATTGCTCCATCCTCACTGGCTTCTCAGCGAAGGGGATTTCTTTTATGGAGCAAGCAGAGATGAAAGGCACTTTGGAAAGGCCGTGTGGTGTTCAGCTCTCCGCATTTGGAGTGCTCATAGATACTATTGCAAGGAGTAGAGGAGGCTAGAGAGAGAGAGAGACACACACACATGCATGCGCACGTGCCTCGCCGGTGGTAGAATGGCAGCATGTATTGCTGCTCCTCGAGTCGAGTCAGCACGTTTTAAGGATGTGCTCTGTGCCTGGGGCACGTAGGACTTCTCTCTTGTAACTCAGCCAGTGCTCAGGCTTCAGTTGGAGACTAGCCATGCTACTGTGGGGCCTTTGAAGGAGGCAGTGCAGGAGGTGCTCTGCCATGGGGAGTTGGTTGGGGTATGGGAGCCGAGAACTACGAGGATGACTGAGCTCCCCTCTGCCACAGGCTCTTCAATAAAGGTACTGGTAGGAGGGCTCCTGTTCCTGGCCTCTCTGGGAGCTCTCCCCACATCCATCTCGGACAGGCTTTGTGGGTGGTGTGCTCTGTGTAACGAAGGAGCGGGCCCACGTTTCCCCGTTGCCCCTTGTGTGTCTATGGGGCAGGTGTGGATGTGGACTCCCTTGCTGGGGGCAGAAGGTCCCCCTTGCCCTCTGCCTGCCCGAGCGGGGAGACCACAGAGCCTGGGGGGGGGTCAAAGGAGGAGATGCATTAATGTATTGGCAATGTGCCGCTTTCAAGAGATCAGAGGGGGACTGGTAGGTAGCTTGAGGCAAGAGAGGGTAAGGGGGTCCCTCCGCCCCTCCCCCTGCAGAGTTAAGTGCTGAGGGAAGATGGGGCAGCTCTAGAGCCTTTGTCCCAGCTGGATTTGGTGCTCCAGCTTGGGAACAGGTCAGGCTGGGGCTGTGGTTTCCCTCCTTCCTCCAGGAAGAGATAGAGCTCGGCTCACCCACTCACTCCCTGCGCTAGCGCCACAAGCCAAGCGTGGGATGAGCCCTTGAAGAAAGGAATTTTTTCCTGCGTTCCTCCACAAAAGATGGGCTGCGGATACAGCTGCTGTTCACTTCAGGGCTGGCACGGGCCCATGCTTGCTTCACTGCTGCTTGGAGTGAGTCTGAGATGTGAACAAACACATCTCTTGTTCTCTTCTGAGTCCAAACGGCTGCCTCCTTTTCGAGTGGCGCCTGGCCCTGCAGCCAGGACAGCAGAGGTGGTGATCAGTGGCCCACCACAGTGTCTAGCTGATCCTACTCCCCTGGAAATTGTCCCCGGATGTCCTTTCCCACCTTTACTCCAGGTTTCTCCCACATCCAGGTGTGATATGAGCTGCTGGGCAGGGGACAAGTACTCTGTGTGTGTGTGTGTGTGAGAGAGAGAGACACTCAGGATCCTGAGGGAGCGTGGCGGCATGGGGCGAAGGTTTCCATGGGGCTTAGGAATTAGTAAGGGTGTTTAAATTATGGTTTACCAGAAGCATTGTGCCTGTGATGGGGTGGCCTCTCCTTAAAGCTCTGGGCTCACGTGAGGTTGGAAGTCATGTCTAAGTCTTTCGATTCCACCATCTCAACCCTTCACGCCCTGTATCTCCCTCCATCAAACCATCACCCTCTGTTCCTCTCTGTCTCCACTCCTGTACATTCGGCTGTGTCCCGCAGGGCAGGTAATTCTCTTGTTTCTGTGAGGGTGCTGTGCAGTATCTTAGCAGGGTTTCCTGGGAACCAGCTGCTGACTTATAGCGGTGTCAGGCTGGCGAAGTCGCTCCTCCCCATTTAGTATTCGCGCCAAGCTGCGTTTACAGATGGGACTGGGGCTGAGCAAGGATGTTCTGAAGTTCTGGAAGGCTGTTAGCTTCCTGTGCGTGGCTGATGGCTTCCCTTCCACAGAGCAACGTGGCTGTTTTCTGTCTGTCTTTCTGTGAAATGAACTGCTCAGGCTGCCTCAGCTGGTTTTATTAATGAAAATGTCTGTATGCTCACTGGGTCCATATTATCTCTTCTCTCCCATGTCCGTCTCCCCTGCTGTGTCTTTCTCCATGTCTTGGTCTCTGCCGTCTTCATGTCCTTTATTTTTCAGTCTCTCCTCACTCCTTCCCCTGCTGCTATAAGATACCCTGTCCCCGTGCTAATAGGACACTGAGCGGGTGGGAAGTCCATGCCCCTCTCCACCACCAGACTGGCTCTCTTTGAGCTTGTAACTGTCTTGGGACACATGTGGGACTAACTTCTCCCACAGCTGTTTCCTCTGCTATTGTTCAGATCTTGCTGCTGCTTCGCTGCTCACAGGGTTCATTACAAAACTGGAAAAATCTGTTTCAGGCTGGAACTTTCCATACAAGGTCTTGAGGCAAGGAAGAATGTGGCTTTCACTGGATGCCAAAAATTATTTGTTGGGCTGTTTTTGTTACTAGACGTGAAATATATAAATAAGAGGAAGATGTTTGTTCATTTTCCTTCATTATTACTGGGAGGCAGTGTGGTCTAGTGGAGAGAGCGTGCACTAGACTGGGACTCAGGAGACCTATTCCTGGCTCTGCCACTGGCCTCCTGGGTGACCTTGGGCAAGTCACTTCAGCTCTCTAGGCCTCAGTTTCCCCATCTCTGAAATGATACTTCTCTCCTCTGTAAAGCACTTTGAGATCTACTGAGATCTATTAAACCCTCTTTTCCCAGGAAGTTAGTTGGAATAGTGGCAACTCACCTTGGGTTGTGATCTTGTTCCATCTCAGTATTAGGAAGGGAGAGGGTCAAGGACCCTCCTCCCACCCCCCCGCGCTGCAGGCAGTGGCGACACTAATTCCCTCTTATGCCCCATCTCCAGGAAGTACAGCTGTCTTTGTGTCTCTCTTTGTAATGCTCAGAGCTGATCTAGTTCCAACAAACACTGGTGTGTCCTCTCAGCATCTTTTTGTTTCCCAGCATGAGCATGCACCAGCAGCGTTGATACACCTATCGCACGGCCTGTCTGTAACAGTGTGTCCTGGGACAAGCTAGGCAGTTACCCCAAACAGCCCCAGGAGCGGGACTGTGTGTCTAGAGGACCTGCGCACGCAGGTGGGGGCGGGATGGGGGAATACTCTCAGGCATGTCCTGCTGCACCAAGACCTGGAGTATAAATAAGAATAAAACAAAGAAAGAAAAAGTGGGACCACTAAACACTGAGGATGGAATGGAGGTTAAGGATAACCTGGGCATGGCCCAATATCTAAATAAATACTTTGCCTCAGTCTTTAATAAGGCTAATGAGGAGCTTAGGGATAATGGAAGATGACAAATGGGAATGAAGATATGGAGGTGGATATTACCACATCTGAGGTAGAAGCCAAACTTGAACAGCTTAATGGGACAAAATCGAGGGGCCCAGACCATCTTCATCCAAGAATATTAAAGGAACGGGCACATGAAATTGCAAGCCCATTAGCAAGAATTTTTAATGAATTGGTAAACTCAGGGGTTGTACCGTACGACTGGAGAATTGCTAACATAGTTCCTATCTTTAAGAAAGGGAAAAAAGTGATCCGAGTAACTATAGGCCTGTTAGTTTGACATCTGTAGTATGTAAGGTCTTGGAAAAAATTTTGAAGGAGAAAGTAGTTAAGGGCATTGAGGTCAATGGTAATTGGGACAAATTACAACATGGTTTTACAAAAGGTAGATCGTGCCAAACCAACCTGATCTCCTTCTTTGAGAAGGTGACAGATTATTTAGACAAAGGAAATGCAGTAGATCTAATATACCTTGATTTCAGTAAGGCATTTGACACGGTTCCACATGGGGAATTGTTAGTTAAATTGGAAAAGATGGGGATCAATATGAAAATTGAAAGGTGGATAAGGAACTAGTTAAAGGGGAGACTACAACGGGTCATACTGAAAGGTGAACTGTCAGGCTGGAAGGAGGTTACTAGTGGAGTTCCTCAAGGATCAGTTTTGGGACCAATCTTATTTAACCTTTTTATTACTGACCTTGGCACAAAAAGCGGGAATGTGCTAATAAAGTTTGCGGATGACTCAAAGCTGGGGGGTATTGCTAACACAGAGAAGGACTGGGATATCATACAGGAAGATCTGGATGACCTGTAAACTGGAGTAATAGTAATAGGATGAAATTTAATAGTGCAAAGTGCAAGGTCATGCATTTAGGGATTAATAATAAGAATTTTAGTTATAAACTGGGGACACATCAGTTGGAAGCAACAGAGGAAGAGAAGGACCTTGGAGTATTGGTTGATCACAGGATGACTATGAGCCTCCAATGTGATATGGCCGTTAAAAAAGCTAATGCAGTTTTAGGATGCATCAGGCGAGGTATTTCCAGCAAAGATAAGGAGGTGTTAGTACCGTTATATAAGGCACTGGTGAGACCTCATCTGGAATACTGTGTGCAGTTCTGGTCTCCCATGTTTAAGAAGAATGAATTCAAACTGGAACAGGTTCAGAGATGGACTACTAGGATGATCCGAGGAATGGAAAACCTGTCTTATGAAAGGAGACTCAAAGAGCTTAGCTTGTTTATCCTAACCAAAAGAAGGTTGAGGGGGGATATGCTTGCTCTTTATATCAGAGGGATTAATATTAGGGAGGGAGAGGAATTATTTAAGCTTAGTACCAATGTAGACACAAGAACAAATGAGTATAAACTGGACACTAGGAAGTTTAGACTTGAAATTAGACAAAGGTTTCTAACCATTAGAGGAGTGAAGTTCTGGAACAGCCTTCCAAGGGGAGTAGTGGGGGCAAAAGACATATCTGGCTTTAAGACTAAGCTTGATAAGTTTATGGAAGGGGATGGTACGATGGGATAGCTTAATTTTGGCAATTGATCTTTGATTATCAGCAGGTAAGTATGCCCAGTGGTCTGTGATGGGATGTTAGATGGGATGGAATCTGGGTTACTGCAGAGAATTCTTTCCTGAGTGCTGGCTGGTGAGTCTTGCCCACATGCTCAGGGTTTAGCTGATTGCCACATTTGGGGTCGGGAAGGAATTTTCCTCCGGGGCAGATTGGCAGAGGCCCTGGAGGTTTTTCGCCTTCCTCTGCAGTGTGGGGCATGGGTCACTTGCTGGTGGATTCTCTGCAGCTTGAGATCTTCAAACCACAATTTGAAGACTTCAATAACTCAGACATAGGTAAGGGGTTTGTTATAGAAGTGGATGGATAGGATTCTGTGGCCTGCTTTGTGCAGGAGGTCAGACTAGATGATCATATTGGTCCCTTCTGACCCTAAAGTCTATGAGTCTATGGAGTAACAGGACTGGCCAGACCAGTTACACAGACAGGACTAGGAGGTCCAGGCGAAACAGCATATTAACTGTATTACTGCCTGGTTACAGGAAGACGACCATGTACCAGGCTGGGCTGCTAGCCAGGGTGACGCTGCCACAGCTACTTGGCTGTAAGCATGTCCACCCAGTTAGAGTTTTGGAAAGACCCAATGAAAAAAGGGCAATTGGTTCACTAAAAAGTCATTTCTCTCTCCTTAACGGGGACAGTTGGCTTGTAGGTCAGATCCATTACATTCTTGTGCCAGACAGGAAGGGCTCTTGTAGAGTTAGACTCTGTGTTTAAGGCTTTCATCCTTCGTTTCTGCTGTAGCCCTGTGTCTGGTGCTTTGAAGTGCTGCTATCTCATTGGGTTGTTGGCATTGTGAAGGGGATGTTCCAACAGAGAGGGTACATGGGCTCTCTCTCTAGGCCAGGAAGAAGGAGTGATGGAGAAGGTCCTTGGCAAAAGCTCTGTGGGGAAGCTGAGACAGACCGAGTAGCTGCAGGGATAGCGCTCTTTTCCTTGGGCCAATTAAGTCTCTTGTTCAGCGTTGGAAGAAGGTTGTTCGGTATTTCTTTACCTTGTTTCTGTCCCCCTAGCACCAGTACACCGCGCAGCACTGGAGAGCAATTTTTGCCCCGAGTACCTGGTATGCTAGGCAGCCCCGAAGTAGTTAATCCGAATTAGAAATACATGATTTGAGCAGAGGCTTGGGAGCCAGGAAGTCTTTGATTATAATTTTTGACTCTGATCCCTCTGTGCCCTTGGCCAAGTGGCTTCATTTTTACTGCCGTAGCTGTTGGTCAGATAGGGAACGATGTTCACCACATGGGGGGATTGTGAAGCTTAATGTTTGTAATGGTTTTGGAGTGAGAAGCGGTGTATAAACACCAAGGTCTTGTTGATGTGGCGAGTTAGTGCGTGGCAAGCCAGGGTGTAAATCGACAACACGTCGGCTCGCACTAACTTGCAATCTAGGCAAGACCCAAGTATCACTACCTACCAAAACCCCACTAACGGGAGCATTAAGAGTGGGACTGAAACCTGCAAGCTGGGCCTGTAGGTCTGGACCATAACATCCAGCTCAGCGGGGCCGCAACCCTTTTATCTACAGAAAGCGAAACAGTCCCAAGGAAGAGCAGGGGAAACCCGGCTGAGTTCCAATGGAATGAGCTGGGACCAGCCTGTCTGGCTGGATTTTGGGCTGTCAGCCTGAATTTCTCAATCTCGTGGCTGGAAGTCGTGACTGTCAGCGTTCCCGTAACAGCTGTACGATGTAGGAGCTGAACTAGCCCAGCTGTTCCCCTGGGGAGCAAGAGGGGCCTGTGTGCTGCGTTGCTTTCTTACCTGAAGTCTTTCTCCTAATGGATGGCAACGGGTTCGGTCACTGGGCTAGCACAGATCCTTTCCCTTCTGTTCCCGCTGCAGGCATTTAGAGTGGCTGAAGAACAGCTAGGCATTCCTGCCTTGCTGGATGCTGAGGATATGGTGGCGCTGAGGGTGCCAGACAGGCTGAGCATCCTCACCTACGTCTCCCAGTATTATAACTATTTCCACGGACGGTCACCAAGTAAGTAGCCCATCCCCTGGCGTGCCAGGTACCCTGCTCAGGATGGAATTCCACCTGGTCCTCCCACCCAGGCCCACCAGGCTGAAGTGGGGAACCCGTCAACCTTTAAGCAAATCAGATAGCTGTTACAATCTCCTGTGTGCATGCACCCCACCGTTCCCAGGCACGCAGGAAACGGGCTTATATTAAACTTGGAGACTGAAATTTAGTGTTGACACTCCTAGGCAGAAAGCTCCTATGGGAGCTGAGTGTATAGGCTATACCCATGTAAGCACAGTTATACCGGCATAATTGCATCTACTCTAGGGTGTTTGCCAATTTAGCTATGTCAGTAAAAAATCATACCCCTAGCTGACATAGTTCCACAGTAAAACTTTTAAGTGTAGACTTGGCCCAAGGGCTTCAGAGAATATTATACTCATGTAACTGAATGTATATGAAATGCCATCCATCAGGATTTACATGTACATTATGATAGATCTGGTTTGTATCTGGCTTTAAACTATTAGAATACAACAAGCCAAACTCATGGGTTCTCCAAAGAACGTTTTGGAGAGGTGACATTTGGGGCTTGAATGCCTAGGCAGGTGGAGCTCTGGCTGGAGAATGTGGAGCCGGATTATAAAACCAGGTATTTTTTATTTTTTCAAATAGCTGAAAGTTCTCTCGCCCCTTTTCCTCTCCACCCTCCACTTCGTTCTTTGTCTCGGATTTTTAAATCCGTGTCAAAAAGTGAACAACAACCAGACTCCGGCTGGCTTTGTGCCAGGTTGGGGGGTCTCTTCCAAGCCCCAGAGGAACTCGCCTACCACGTCATTAAACACACCACATTTTTGTAGCCTCCAGCGTCCTACAAAATGTTTCAGTTGCACTGAGAACACTGGGGTAAGTGTGTGTGTCCAAACCCACAGGCCTGCGAGGAATGTGCCCTCTGACACGCAGCAGACTCTGAAGTCCAGCGGCAGTGACCTCTTGACTTCTACATTTTGTTTATTGCATGTTCCTCACTGACGCCAGTCATTCTTTGCAGTCCTGAGACCAGGGAATGGCTGCTAAGTACTGAGGTTGCACATTGACATTAGAGCAGGACTGAAGTTCCCTTTGCTTGCACTGGGTTCTGGGAATGGGAAGTTTGAATCTAGACCTTTTGCTGTGGCCCTGCTGGGCTCTGCGGTGAAATAGCACTTGGTATTTGTTTGGATAGCTTGCCAGAGCCTCCACTGCTGGAGGCTGCTTTCATACTGCTCCATGAATCGCTCTCCCTCTCTTGCCCTGTTCTCTCTCGTGGCGTATTTACAGCTCACTCAGTAATAGTTTTTGCAGATGGCTATTCCTTCCCGTGGCTGTTAAAATCAAAATTGCAGCTAGAATAATTCTTTGCTGAGTTCTACGTGAAGAACTATATGGTTCGAAAAGGGGTGGGGGTGTGGAGGGAAAGGAACACACTTGCAGGATGGACTAAATGGCTGAGCAGCCCTATCACTTGGAGTCAGGCTCTGTCATAACCATGCTGGAAAGCTAACTTGGGGAGATTCTTTCCCTGCCCTTCCTGGGGGCTGTCATGCAGTTGTTCCCGATTGGAGTTCTGGGGGCGTTTGGTCATTCTCTTTTCCCCTCCCTGCTTATTGCAACCTTAGGGAGTCCTTCCCACCCCAAAACAAGGAAGAGAGGAAATTGCGCTCATATCTGTCAAAGGCATCCCAAGTCTTTGAGTATTAAATCCTGTTTGCTTCTGCTTAGAGGCTCCGAGGGTGCCTCCCAGTTCTGTTCACACTCTCATGGAAAAGCCTGTTGACTTTACATGGAAAGCTGGGCTAGTGGTTATGGGCCTACCCTAGGATTTGAGACCCTGGTTCAAGTCTCTGCTCTGCCACAGGCTTCCTGTGTGACCGTGGGCAGGTCACTCCGCCTCTCGAGACCTCAGTTCCCCATCTGTACAATGGAGATAACAGCACTGCTCTATCTCACAGGGGAAATGCATTAAAGATCGTGAGGCGCCCAGATATTTTGGTAACAGAGTTTCTATAAGTACCCAAGATAGATATGCTGAAGGCCACTAACTTCCCCAGCCTGGGGGAGAGATGGTTTTTTTTCATTCCCTCCATCAAATTTCCCAAGAGAAATAGCCCTTTAAGAAGGAGAGGATCAGCAGCTACCACTGCCAGACACACCACTTTGTCCCCTGTTTACTCACTTGTGACATCTTGCCCTGCATTCAGGTGCAAGCTTGTGGAGAAGCCCAGATTTCCCTGTGTATTTGTGTAGTACCTAGTGTGGCCTGCTGGGGACCTTCAGATATTACTGTAATACAGATCACTTTCAGGCCTGTGTTTCTGGCGTATGCTCCCTTGTCCTTTCTGCCAGTTGGAGGCCTGTCTGGAATCAAGCGTCCCACTTCGGAATCGAGCGAGGAGCCACCTGGAAAAAAGACCATTTCGGAACCCATCAAGCCCACCCCTGTAAGTTTACCAGCACATCCACCAGCTGCAGCCAAGATAAACCCAGCACGTCCAGGGCAGGATCTGCCAAAGGAAAATCCTCCAGTGACATCGGTAAGGAAACAGGATTCTCTTACTGTGAACCAGCTGGTAGGTGTTGGAGACACTCATGACAGTCTGGGAGGCCTCGGCCAGCTGGAGATAGAATCCTGACCCACCGTTTATGATCCACCAACTCTCCTATTATGGGATTAAACCCAGATGCCCTACTTACCTTTGATGTGCTCCCTAAGTTGGTGAGAGGGCATCTGCATGCTCATGTTCAATCAGATGGCAATTGGACTTGGGCCTCTCCTTGCTTGTCTAGGGGCTGTGCCACCCAGCTGATAGAGCCAGGCTCTGTACCCTGAGTTAAATGCTCTTTGTACTGATGACTCTCTCCCCATTCAGAATCAGTGTCAGACTTAGCTGACCTGGATTAGCCCAGGGACCTGTACGTGCTGCCTGGTGGAAAGAAGGGGGAACATAAAATATCTTAACACTGATGTATTTCTGCCCTTAGGGTAATGCTGTATGTCCTAATACATTAATTTGTGCTGAGAATCCGTGGTAGTGACAAATGCTACAGTCTATACAAGAGCAAACTTGGTGGGATCCTAGAGGCTTGCCAAGATGATGCCAAGCACTAGACTGTGGTGGTATAGACCCCAGTCATGCTAACACTGCATGCAACAACTGTGTGCTAGAGACACAGCGATTTATTACACTGAAGAGAGAGAGAATCCGCCTCCTCTTCTCTTTTAACAGAAGAAGCAAAACATGCAATAACCAAGTTCCCCAGGGTGCACCCGGTCCTTAGTGTTGCTGGTGAGATATTCAGCAAGGATCCTGATTAGTCCTGGTTGTGGTGGTGGGTTTGTTAAATGGTCTTAGCACCTCCTAGGAATGTAACTGAGACCACTTACATCATTCATATTTGCCACCAAACAGTGTTCGGATCGCAGTGGCTTCTGGCTGCTGTCAATCTGGGCTGGATTTGTTCCAGGGACCTTGTGCTAGAAAGCTCCTTGTCCCATTGTCTGAGCCGTCCAGTGCCCCCTGTAGATCATTTTTTTCCAATTTGGTTGCTGCTGTTGAATGTTCCGGTTTAGACAAGACTGTCTGGTATGTTTTCGGCTTCGTACTGGGCTGATGGCTGTCGCTGCTGCTGTTGTTTTCTCTCCCCCCCAGAAAAGGGTCCTGACAGACAGTGGTAATCTTCGTAGCAGCAGCTGTGCCATCTGTGGGAGTCACGTGCACCTGGTTCAGCGACACTTGGTCGATGGAAAGCTCTACCATAGGAACTGCTTCAGGTAGAGTTCCAGGGGAGGGGAGACGGGTGGTTGCCCCGTAGAGGGTCAGCCTGGCCTCTTTCTGGACAGACGAGCCTCGAACAGCTGCTGTGTAGTTCTTCCCTTTGCCCAGCTGCCTGTTAACCTCGGTGACTTGCTGTGTTTCACCTACAGTGAACTTCTGGAGACTAGGATGTCTGCTGCTTGGACAATAAAAAGGCTCTTCAGAGCCGGCTTGGTGGGGTATGCCTGACTTGCAGAATCAGGGACTGTACACTGCTCCTTGTTCAGATGTTCCTGGCAGCCTCCTCTTGGGGCCTAGGTTATGACACTGACGTGGTAAAACCATCCATGTCTAGGGGAAGCCCTTTGCACTGGCTCACTGTCATCAGCACCTCTCAGACAGGCAGAGATCTGAGTGGGTCACTCTTATTGGTGTTTATGGGTGTGTATTTCAGCGTGGCACCTGGGGGCAGCGTGGCATGCACACTGCTCCCTTCGGCAGCAGTCTGGTTTTTACCTGGAGTTCCTTGCACTGATGGCCCTTCCCAGGACTGTGTGTCCATGTCTCCCCTGTGTTGGCTGTAATGTTGTCCCTGCAGTTGGCTGCTGAGTTCATCTCAGTGGCACCCAACTGTCTGGAGAACGTTTCCTAATAGTTTGGGTTTTTTGCGACTGTCCATAGGTGCAAACGGTGTTCCAACACTCTACTGTCTGGGGCCTACAAACCTGGAACCGAACCTGGTACTTACATCTGTACCAGCCACCAGCAGCCAACCAGTCTCTGGAATTCTGGACCACGTAGCATAGAGAAGAAACCTACTAGTACCTCCACAACCTCAGGAGATCCCCAGAAGGCGTTTGTGAAATCAAGTCAGTTAAACAAAGGCACCAATTCCACCTCCGATCCCCCCAGTTCCACCATGCCATCCAGGTCACCTGCTGGCAGCAATTCCAGCTCTGGTCCCAAAAGCCCAAATACTCTGTGGTCAGTCGTCAGTTGGGAGTAAATCAGTTTGCCGTGAAGGTACTACTTCACCTTCTTGGACTAGCATCGGGAGCAAAAATGCAGCAAGCCCGAAAGAAGTTCTTCGAGTCTAGTGCGGGTACTTCAGAGTCTTTGACTGACAAATCACCGGCTACTAAAGATCAAGTCCTTCCTTCTCGTCCCTCTCAGGCAGCTAGTAATACCACCTCTGGCATACGCTTTTATGGGGCAAACTCAGGCAACGCTGAGAAGGATAAAGCACGTCAACATCTCACGCAGGTTCTTCCTGGACCAAATGCCACTACAAACAGACCAGGAGGAATCAGTTCCAGTAGCTCCCCGCTGCCCAGCAGGTAAGAACCTCTGTCTTTCAAGCATCTATTCTTGTGAAGGAGGGGAGGCTGGGAGAAGCAATGGGAGTAGCTAGAGCAGGTCTCTTTCCATTGACTGTGTGGGGCACATAGACAGTCTGTTGTTAGGACCTCCAGAAGATCTTTGGAATGGAGGCCACTAAAGATGACTTTCTCTGTAAAGGCTCACGAGACTCTTCCTGTTTGCTTTGACAGTATTTCTCCCATCGTCTTCCCCAGGGAGAGTCCTGATTACAAAATACAGGCCAACAAACCAGGCCATGTGAAAAAAACAGAGCATGCTGCATGGAGACCGGTATCTTCACCCAAAAGACCAGAAAAAAAGTTAGGAGTTTGGGCTGCCATGCAGAATGGAGAGAAGGACCCGGCCACCCTCAGACCTGCTGACACAGGGCGTAAGCCTGACTGGAAGGACACCAGAGGTGAGAGTGACTTGTTACGTGGTTCTGGGGGCTAGGTTATGATGTTACACATGGTGTGAATTTCATCCCATACCAGAAATGTGGCTCCAGGGCTCTGGTCTCTGAGATCTAGACAATAAATGGACCACCAAGCCTGGCGCTTTCATCTGTACCAGTCACCAACGCACACTCAATTGTCTGAGCTCTGGGACAGCTAGCACAACATGGATCCATCTGCCCTGGGAGAACAGTAGCTGTGATGTCTCTCCAAGGCAGGCCTGTGGAGAAGCCTCTCTCATTGAGGATTCGAGTCTTGGGGTTTGAAGTGTCTCAGCTGTCCTTCTACACAGGCTTTGATTTTGTCAGATCTCACAAGTTAGTTGGGCACAGGAGACCTCCCAGGAACCCCTATGATGATTTTGGGATCTAGAAGGTGGCACTCGGTCTTCTGAGTCAGTATTGAACCAGCAACTCAGCATGGTGTCTTAAGCCCAGTTCTGCTGCATGTGTCGTCCTTTGGATGAAACATAAAATTGATATACTGACCCCTTATGATTGTATGTCTCTCTTTGGAAGAGTTACCTGTATTTTGACCCTCATCCTGAGTAATTATATGCCACCTACATATAGTTTCCCCTGAAGTGTCAAATGGGATACCATATTTTTCACATCCTGCTTTAAGTGGTTGGTGTTGCATTACTGTAGATTGTTAAACTGCTGCTCAGTTAATCTCCTGTATGGCTGCATTTCTGCATGGATGAAGAGGTTTCTGTATAGGTTTTGAAGTGCTTTGGGATCCTTTGGGATCAAAGGTGCTATATGCTGTACAGGTTATTTCTCACCTGTGGGGCCTGGGCAGCTGGTGTAAAACGGAGTAGGAACAAGAGCACCAAGTTAATCTCCAACTATGTGGTCTTGTCCTGGGCTCATCTCATCACAGCAGCCAGCTCAAGGTTATAATGTCCTAAGATCCACAAGGAGCTTGGAATTCTCTTATTCTCAGTCTGCAAAGGGAGGGATCTGGATTGTAGCAGATCAGCTGGTTGGGTCAATTGTATGTTTCTCTTCCAATAGGAGGAGTGAACACCACTGGAGATAAGTCTGAGAACCCAGCAGGCTGGCCATCCATATTGAAGCCAGTGGCCAACAAGTGAGTGTCCCAGAGCCATCAGTTTTCAGTGGTGAGCGTATGAGGGTGGGTGAAAGTCTTAGCTCCGCTGAACTCTGACGTTAAACTCTTGCGTATTTAAATCCTTACTGTGACAAAGTGAGAGAATCAGTGGGAAGAGCTGTTTAGCTTTTGTTTCTACGGGCAAGGCTGAGGGGAAGGAGATCTCATTCCAACTCACTGCACCTAGAATGGGTGAATTTTTCATCTTACTGCTTTGAGGGATCCGAGCCTTGATTCTGTTGGAAGGTGACAGACAATGGAGTGAGGAGCTTTGCTGAGGACCGAATCTCAGCAGATATACGACTTTCTAAGTTGTATCTTTCTCCCTTGCAGAGACTCCAACCAGGGTGGTCCTAAGAAATTGATGGACATCTCCAAGGTGACGAGCAACATAGCCCTGAGCCCAGCACGGAGGGAGAAGTCTGCTTCATCCATTGCCACACCAGCAAATAAGGACCCTGGTAAGATGGGTTATTAACCTAGTACGGAGGGAACTTTGCCCACCATTTCTCCAGCCATCCAGGGCAGTGGCATGATGGGTTGGAGACACAGTCAGTGTGGGATACCAGAAATACGAGGGAAGAATTCATTCCTGGGTTTTCCCTCTTCCACTCCAGGCTAGGTGCGTCTCAATTTTCACTTGGCAGGACCAGCCTCAACTGAGGAAGAGGAGCCAGTCTTCATGTAATCTCTTTTGCTCCTAGCTGGGTGGGAGGCAAGATTTTGGCTACTGTCTAGTTGTATAATTGTATGTGTGGGATGATGAGGCCACTTGGCCACTGTCGTCTTCCTTCATGGTCCCATGGCTTCTCTGGTGCGTCTTTGCTGTGGGCGGTGGGTTTTAATGTGTTTTCGTGGAGGTTATGCCTTTACTTTGGAATCATGTTCATGTTGGCCCTAGCGGCCGGGGTTGTAATGCCCTGACTATCTGCAGCCATGGCACTAGTGAGAGACAACAGTGCGTGGAGCTGGGGCATGGCAGGATTTTACAGTGAATCCTCTCGTGCTCTGAAGAAGACTCTCTGGGACTCTGCTGGGATGTACCCTTCATTCCTCAAGAGCCAGGATCCATCCCTTTCTTTTCCCCTGCTGCACTGTTACTTGTTTCTTCCGATCCCTGTCTTGCTGTCCCTGGGACTGAAAAAATGGAGGGATGCATGGAACGCATGAGACCAAGAATCATGGACTCCTTAGAAACGCGTGTGCTGCTAAAACACCACCCGTGAAGAGAAGACAGCTACCAAAAACACCTGCCCGTCTGTAGCTGAATTGAATGGCAGGCACTGTTCTGTGGCTGGTGGGTGAGACTAGGACTCCTAGCTATCGTCATAGTCAGCACAATGGAGTAGGAAAAGGTGTCCCGTACTGCTGGGAGCTCACGCCGTACGCCGATAGCTCGCTAGCCTAGTTTTGACTTGCCATGTCTCCCCCTGCATGTTCCAGGAACGGGTGTTAGTCATCCGAATTGGTGTGTGATTAGTAGTTGCCGTCTCTGCCCCCACCCTTTGCACATGCCAAGAGATCTGGCTTCTTAGTTGGGGGCGGGTGTTCAGATGTTGTTGACGAATGTGTCATGCTGTTTTGAAGTGTGCGCTGGGGTGGGCTAGAAAAAGGAACGCTTGCTGCCAGTGACCCTGTGGGTTTGTCTTGATTGCAATTGAAGACGTGATTGTACCCGCGCTAGCTTTCGTCTAGCTAGCATGGCTTCAACATAGCAGCGCAAACAAGGTGGTACAGGCTTCAGCGTAGGCTGTACAAGCCTGTCCGGAGCTTTTTTGTGAAATAAATAAATACATAAAGTGCAAATCACTGTAAGTAATTGGCAGGTCCTGGGGCCTAGAAAACGTCAGATTTTGAATTTTTGGAACATGAGTCTAACTCCCAGACTGGGTTCTTTCCCTGGCCTTGCCAGGATCAGAGTTCAGTATTGGGGTTGAAGTGAATGAAGGCTGAGGTTTCCAGTGGGTTTTTATGGCTCAGCATTTTGGGGGATGGGAATTGATGGTGAGATTAGGAGTTGGGGTTTAAATATAATCTCTCACTGTTTTCAAGCAAGAACCCTACAGTACCAGGTTCAAATACCCGAGTGGGTGTGGCATTTCTGACCTTGCAGTGAGCTACATTTGTCTGGTGATTTTGTCGACGTGCCCGTCAGTGCGGCATCTGGGTCTGGGACATTATTACATCAACCATTATTCCGAAGCAAACACTGGGTGTGCATCGCAGAGGAGCCCAGCGCTAACACGGCTTTGTGGGGATCCAGCTATTGGGGAGAAAAGTTCAATTGCAGAACTGTATGCATCATGGAAACTAGATGGAGGGTCGTTCAGGGGTCTGTAACTCTTCAGATTGTGAGGCGTGTATCCAGTATTGCTGTTGATCTGGGATGGCATTAGAGCTAAGAGCCGAGGAGGGGGTTACCAGGAAGGATTTAGTTGGAGGTTAGAGGTGGGGATTGACGGTGACTGGCTCATTTTGCTGGGTAAGGGTTGAAGCCTGGTGCATTTCACACCCAGAACTGGGTCTGTGCTTTTTAATGTAGCTCCATCTGCTGCGCTGCCTCAAAAGAAGAAACTGATCCCTGACAAGGATCTTTGCAGTGACTGGCTGAAATGGGGAGAGCCCTTCGTCCCTGCCAAGGAGAAGGAGTCAGACCAGTCAAAGCGGGTGTCTTCTCCAGGTAAGATGCCTTCTTAAGAACGTTGTTTTCTCCTCTAACCGTGCTCTGGGCAGACTGTCGGTAGCACTTGCAGGTGAGATATTGATTCCCTGCTGTATCCAGAGATCTCTGCTGTCAAGCCTGCCTCCCTAGCCTTGTCTTCGCTAGGAAAAATGCCATGTCTCTAATGTGTTAGGGAACACAAGCCAGCTAAAGTGTTCGAATCCTTTAGCATGTGGTAGCTGCTTATGGGAAGCCCTGGCTCAAGGCTTGACCTCGCTAGCTATCATGAATTATAACTACAACTGCCTTGTCTTCATTAGGATTTTAACATATGTTCGCTAGCACCTGTTTAAGATACTGTTCTTGTTCAGTGTAGACGGGCTCACTTGGTTCATCTTTCATGTCCAGACACCGTGGTGGCCACTACTCCCACTTTTCAAACCCATTCCTCACTTACCTATACGGTGCATTTCCGACGCAGAGGTTAAAGCCAGAAAGGACGATCAGATCATCTAGTCTGACCTTCTGCGCATCTCAGGCCACTAAAGCCCTCCCATTCAGCCCAATAACCTGAACTGGCCGTGCTTCTCCTGAGTTTACGGAGACTCCGATGATGAATTGCTGCCTTTCAATAGCTTACTGACCCATCTGAGATGGCATGGCATAGGCCAAACTACAGGCCTCTGCTCTGCCCAGTTTCTGTTTTTCCTTTCAAAAAGGCAGGTGGCATTTTCCTGTATCACCACCTGCCATGCTCCTTTTCCATTGTTCTGAGCTATGAATTAGGGAAGAAGTTTAAACCTCCTTTCTAGAGGCTAGATTAAGAGTCCCTTTAGAGCTTCCAAATCGCTCAGTGCAGAGAGAGCTGACTGGTCTCAGATGCTAACTTTATTACCCTTTCATTAACCTTGTCTGTCTATCCCAGTATTATAGGTATCCATTGTGTGGTTGATACTAGATAATACTAGCTCCTTCGTTGTACGTAATGTTTTCTCTAATGATTAGAACACGGGGCTACGAGTCAGAATTCCTGGGTTCTGTTTCCAGCGTTGCTACTAACTCTCTATGTGCAGTCATTTAACTTTGCTGTGCCTCAGTCTCCCTGTCTGTAACACGGACATAAACCTTTGCATCACAGTCAGATTGTGACCCTGAATGAATGTGCTTTGGGATTCTGGGATGCAAGTTTTGCCTCAAGTGTGTACAGTACTATTAGCTAGCTGAGCTAACCAGATGCTGTGTCTTCCTGCAACCTGCTGCAATGCACTGGCTCCTCTGGCTCCAAGCGCCTTGTGCCACCTGTAGGCAGAGGTGATTTTGTGGGGCTCTCCACCCTAATGGGAGGCGCTGCAGAGGCTGCACAAAGGGGGATGCTTGGGAGATGGTTTTCTCGCTAAGCTAGGTCACCTCATTTGTGGCGCACCGCTGTGAGGCTGCCCAGGGCAGGACATTCCCTACAGGAGGAACCTTCATTAAGGGTTGAGGGCCAGGCAGTGCATGGGGCCAGGCTGGCCAGGCCCAGAAGGGAAGACCGCCTGATGCGAGGCCATGTCCGAATGCTGCTCCAGGGTGAGCAGTGGCGCAGAGACAGCAGAGGGTCAGTTACGCCTCCTTCCACCCTGACTCTGAAGAAGCAGTAGAACCAGGAAACCCACGACGCTGAGGGTCGGGCTGGGCTGAGAGCTGCCCTCGAGCTCCTCTCTAGCTTGTGGTCTCAGGCCTGTGTGTTTGAGGCTCCAGTAACGGGGTCTGTGGCTGCTCTTGGGGGCTCCCCTCGGCTATTTTATTGTGTCTCTTCTGTCAGTCTCCTTGTGCATTCGCCAATCTCGCACTCCTCCCCCGCTCGTGGCCATGATGGTTTTATAGGTCACTCTGTCTTTCCACCCGCTTGTGCATGCGCTGTCTGGTTAGGTATTTAGATGTCTCCCAGCACCACGGCGTGTGTGGGTGGAGACGGTAACTAATCAATCACAAACAAGTTACGATGACTAATTCCCTTTCCTGGAACGTGCAGGGGGAGACGTGGCAAGTCAAAACTGGGCTAGCGAGCTATCAGCGTACAGCATGAGCTCCCAGCAGTACGGGGCATCCTTTCCTACTCTGTTATGCTGACTGTGACGATAGCTCGGAGAGCCAGTCTCACCCACCCGCCACAGAACAGTGCCTGCCATTCAATTCCCTTCAGACAGGCGGGTGTTTTGGTAGCTGTCTTCTCTCCACGGGTGGATTTTTAGCAGCACACGCATTTCTAAGGAGCAGGGGGTTGGACTAGATGACCTCCTGAGGTCCCTTCCAACCCTGATATTCTATGCTTCCTGGTCTCATGTGTTCCTGCAAACCCCCTCCCCTCCATCCCCATTGGGGAGGAGTGTCAGAGCCAGGTCTATAGACTTGGGCTTGTGCTACAAATAGCTGTGTAGATGTTCAGGCTCTGGCTGGTGCCTAGGCCCTGAAGCCCAGCGAGGGGAGTGGTTTGGGGGCGGAGGGAGGGAGAGGGCCCGAGTCTGTAGATCCAGGCTTTGAGACTTGCTGCTGCGGGTGTCTTGCTGTGTAAACACAGCCAGATGACTTGTCCGAGGTCATGCAACGAATGGAACCTAGGTCTCCTGATGACCAGCTTAATGCCCTAACCACTGGGCCCTCTCTCCTGTCCTGGTCTCTGCTGCACCCTCCTTGTGCGTGCGCTGGTCTGAGCTTGGCTTTCTTTGTTAAACACCAGTAAGATGTTTACAGTGGCACTTGAGCGGCAGAGATCCGCCGTGGCAAGAGTCCAATATTTCTGACCAGCCCTTTGTTAATTCTTTGTCACTATAAATATTCTGGGGGCTCTAAGGCTGAGGGAAAATCTGTTTTGGTTTTGCTTAGAACTGAACTTCGCAGTCATTCCAGGACAGCGCTTTTATAAAGTCCTGGGCCAGGGCTGTCCTGGGCCCCTTCAGAACCACGTCAGGTTTAGCTCCAGATGACTGGGTGTCTACTGGCTAGCGAGGGAGCGTGCTGCAGTGTAGGATGATCTGATGGACTGAGAGCAGGGAATTAGTAGGGGGCTCGTGGATTCCAGTGTAGAGATGACCCCAGTAGGGACAACAGCCAGGACAGTGCAACAAGTCACTTCTTGCTAAAGTGTGTGTGTCGTCACTGCCCTCTGTTGGATGGAATTGGATCTGCTCCTGTCTCTGATCGTCTATAGCTGTTTGCAGCATTGCTGTAGCTGTGTTGGTCCCAGGATAAGAGACAAAAGATAGCAGAGTTAATATCTTTTATTGGAGGGACACAAGTGAGTCCAATAAAAGGTATTCTATCACCTACCTGGTGTCTGTCTCTCTCTAATCACCTAGTGACTCCTCCACAGAGATGATATCATGGGTGTGTGTTTGTTTTTTAATTTCTAGTTAAACCGCCAGCTCCAAAAATCTTTCAGAACCTTGTGAGCGATGAAGTGGCATCCCTGACCAAGGTACAGTTTGAGTGGCAAAACAAGGCTATCATAATGATCCTTTCCCAGAGACCGCCCTTACGGTTCTGTTCAGTCTGGGGCACCCTCCTTCTCACTGCTGATCTTATGGCTGAGATCTTCTCTCACCGGCCGGGTTACAGATGACAGGGAGGGGTTGCACCACGGCTGGTAGATGTTGCCTCTGGTGATGGCTGTGCCATGCCGATCTATGTGACTTCCTAGCAGGGCCATTGTGTTGCGAATTACCAGCTCCACATCTTCTCTGACTTTGGTGCCTCCAGGATGTGGTCCCATGGGGAGATGGTCCATTCCAGCCCATCTCCTTTTGTTGTTTCCCAGCTCCACCAAGGCTAATGGGTGGCATGTTGGAAGCAGGTAGTATTCATTTCTAGCCTTCTGTGACTTTGTCCTTCAGCTCCAAGAAGACTACATCCCTGAGGAAGAAATCCAGGAGAAGGTGCGAGAGATCGAAAAGCAGCTGGATGAGCTGGAGCTCAAGGGAGTTGATCTGGAGAAGCATCTGCGTGACTGTGAGGAAGGTAAGGGAGGCCACAGGGACCATCTCAACTAGAGTCAGAAGGGATGAGTCTAGAGTCCCATGGTCAGTGTCCCGTCTACAGACTCATTTGGGCTGGTGACTTTGATCCTAGGAGCTCACACAGTGTGTTGGACCCTTGAGATGGCTTAGATGTGAGGCCAGATAAAATCCTGGGCTGAAGAACTTCCCAGATGGCTCTATCCATTTCCTGACACACTGTTCCAGGAACTCGCTGCTCTATTGCCAAGTGATTGAGGGTCAGTGAATTCAGGAACTGAAAGGCTGCTCCTGACCTGTTTTAGGGAATCCAGACTGGACTGTCTGTCATGGACTTTGCCCAGGACCATCCCTGTTGTCCGAATACTTGATAAGCTTGTTCAGGTTGGCACAGAGGAGCAGATTGCATGGGCAGCCTACGAGGAGAGTCCTTGGCCAGGTTACGTGCATCTGCCCTTGATGCTCGCTGTCCATAGCCTGAGTTCAGGAGCAATCTGTGATGGGAACAATACATAGCCAACTATCTGCGGCTACTTTTGATGAGTGTAGGAGCTGTCCTGTGTGGACAGTCACTGACAGCTCTTGTAGTCAGTGCATTGTGAGTGGACGTATTGTTCGTCTTGTCTGCAGATGATTCAGAGGATGCTCTCATGGCGGATTGGTTCAAACTGATCCACGAGAAACAGCTGCTGTTGAGACTGGAGTCAGAGCTGATGTACAAGTGAGTACAACCAGAAAGCCGGGCAGTCTGTCCTGCCCGTAAACAGTGAGCTGACCCCTGACAGGGGCTGGAGAATGGGAGTCAGATTTACTGGGTGAGGGGGAGGGACAAGTAAAGCTTGAAGGAATCTCTGGTATATCTGCCAGCAGCTGGGGGTACTAGCTAATGGGGCATTGCTACAGTAGAAGCAATCAGTACCATAGCTTGCTCACAGGTGGAGAAGGTTGATGGCTCCCTCTAGCCCCATGTCTGGGTGTCAGGAGAGAGAGCGCTTATCTGAGTGACATGGGGCAGCCCAGGAGCCCTCTCGCCCTGGCTGGGTTCCTCTCCTGAGTTCTGCTGGGTAGCTTGGAGAGCAGCCTCCCAGTCCCAGCTCCAAAGCAACGTGAGTGTCCTGCTTCGGGGTGAGGCGGGAGAATCACCTATTGCCTCTCTGGGATCTCACAGATCGAAACAGCAGAAGCTGGAGGAGAAGCAGTGGAATATCGAGAGTGAGCTGCGGCGCCTAATGAACAAACCAGGTAAGCAAGGTTGCCATCCCCCACGTGAGCAGCCCTGTCTCTGCATCTTGCTGGGATTCCACTCTGCAGAAGGCTGTCATGTCCCCCGTCCACCCCTCCACCTACCCAGCCCGAGGGGGAGAGCAGTGCCTCTCGGGGGGAGGGATCAGGGGAGTTGTGAGGAACCTATTGCTTTTGTAGGTAGGCCTGTGTCTTGCTTGCAGCACAGAGGCAGGGTGTCTGGTAACGTAGCGCTCGCTGCGTGGGCAGAGCCAGAGTAGTGTTGCTGTGACTGATTCCCCTTGTGTTGCCCAGAGGAGCAGAAGACCTACATGGAGAAGAAGCGGGAGAAGGAGCTGCTGGACTCATACGTGAACACCGTCAATGACCGAAATGATATCGTGGAATGCTTGGACGAGGACAGACTCAGGTACGGGACCCCGGGGCGGTGCGGGGAGGAGAAGGCGAGATGGAGGCTGCTTGTATCCCACCGCTCCTTGTTCCCTGGCAAATAGATTCGGAAGGTTAGAAAGTGTCGGGTTTGAGAGTGCGTGGTTCCCCCTCTGCCGTGTCCCTTTCCGGTGTGGCACAGGAGGGGGAAGGCATGGGGCAGTGAACAGAACGGATGCCAGAAGCCATTGATAGCGAGGGATGGGAGCAGCAGAGCCGAGGATGGGATAGGGAGCTGAGCTGTTGGGAAGCCTGTCCGGGGCATGAGCCTGGGAATCCTCCATTTACTATACTGAGTGAAGAACATGGCCCATGCTATAAAGTTTAGCTTGAGAGCTGGGGAGGGACATGGCTGGGTGGGTTTGAGGTTTTGATTTGTGCCCCATCTCTACTGAGAGAAGCCCCCACATCTCACTTGGCAACTCTCCCCAGGAGCCCTGGGTGGAGCCAGACCCTGTAACTCTCACACAGTTGTCTTGCGTTAATATGTAATTTACACCGCTGGATGACGGGCCACGAGTCTCTTCTACAGAGACCTCCACCCCAGAATGAGACGAGCCAAGATGATCTAACCCCCACCCATCCTTGCATCCTCCTACCAGGCTGGGCAGCGCCTGAGTGGGAGCTGCAGGATCCTGACCCCTTTGTGTGGGTGCAGGTTCAAAGGGCTGCTGGTGGGGTGTGTTAATAACTGGGACACCTCCATCTCTGGGCTACAGAGAGGGCAGGGTTTTGGTCAGGGGGAAGATTTCTTGGGGGGTGGTGGTAAAGAGGGTTCAAACACCCTGGCCTCAGCCCCCAACCATCTGGCTGGGGCAGAGGGGGCTTTCTTTGGAACTCTAGAGTGACAGGTTAAAATACTGTTGCTGGATGTTTTTGCTCTGGTAAGTCCAGATGGTTTTGGGCAGTGCTGTGGTGGAGTTGGAAGGAAACCGAATATTCTGGGGAAGGGGCTGTTCTGGGGGAGGAAGAGCATCTCCTTTGAGCTTTCTGAGCAACCCTCTAGTGGGTGCCTGATGGAGGCTGGATTGTGGGCAGACGCTGGAGCTGACGGGAGCCCTGCTCTGCATGGAGGAGCTCCTTTATGCAGGCCCTACCACCTCCCCATTCCCCTGTGGCTGGTGGTTGGCTGCGAAGCATTGGCGTTCTGCATGGCCCTCTGCCTGGAGCGCACCCCTCTCCTGCACAGGGGAAGGGCTGAGAGGTTAATCTGGTGCTTGTCTTGCTGGCTTTAATATTTCTGTGTATGCTCCTCTGCGGCCATATCTCCTACTGCCCTAGTGCTGAGCTCCACATGCAGACTGGAGGCCCTGTCTGCTCTCCACCCTTCCCTGGCTTGGCCAAGGGGCCCTCCAGCATGTGTTACCAGCTTTCTCTGCCACCCAGAGCTCATGGACATGCTGGGACCCGGACAATTACAGAACTGCCCTTTTCTGTCTGCTCACTGCTGCCTACAAGGGTGTTGCCCCCTGTCAGGCTGGGTGGCAGTGCGGCACATACCCTTGGGGGCATGCGAGGGCACTCATCTGGGGGTGTCACCCCTGGCCTACAGTGGCAGGGCAGAGCAGCGGAGCAGCCCTCGGTGGCTTGCTGTGGAGTTTTCCCTGTCCTGCTGGGAGCGCAGGGTGCTGGCTCAGTGCGTTCCTGGTGCCCGTCTCTAACACAGTCCTCTTCCTTCCCAGGGAGCTAGAGGAGGACCAGATGCTGGCAGAGATGCTCCGGAAGCTGGGTAAGGGCTCTCTCTCTTGTAACCGACCAGCTCTCTGCTGCGGTAAGGACCGGGAACTCATGCTCTGTGCTCTCTCTTCTCCCACAGATGCGTCTCCTGAGAGCCAGGAACCCAACAAGAGGAAAAGCAAGTTCCGCTGGTCCAAAATATGGAAGCAGAAAAGCAAGAAGAAAGTGCAGCAGTGAAGTTCCCTGCACGGCAGCATGGAGGGCCATGGAATCCAGGAGATGGTCCCTCCCCCACGCTGCGTCTCTGGAGTCAGACAGTGCTCCTCTGCCCTGAGAAAGGGGGATTCAGGGCATGAGGACTGCTGGGGCAGTGAGATTCCCCTCTCCTCCCAGAAGGAGCTCGATGTGTTACCCACCCAGCTGAACGAGAGCTGCCACCTCTGCCAGGAGACTGCTGTGCCTTGCACTGCGCCAGCACTGGCCTGGCTGCCACTCCGCTGAGCAGAGCTGATTTGCTCCCTGGCTGCTAGCTCGCTGGCTCTCTGGTCACACCAGTTCTGATGCCCCCTGATCACCCTCTGCCACCGGACGGGCTGCACTCCTGCCCAGGATGGGTGCGTGAAGGGGGAACTGTTCCTCAGCCTGCTTTCCCGCACACGTTTGCTCCATGAACATTGGGAAGCTCGGCGGGTATGTCTACATTGCAATAAAACACCTGCCGTTGGTCCATGTCAGCTGACGCGGGCTTATGGTCTATATTCAGGCTCGTGCTGGAGCCCAGGCTCTGAGACCCCATGATGAGGGAGGGTCCCAGAGCCCAGGCTCCAGCCTGAGCCTAAACGTCAACACTGCAATTTTATAACCCCCACAATCCTGAGTTAGCTGCCATGGGCCAGCTGGGGGTGTCCTATTGCAGGGCAGACCTGCCCTGCAGAGCCAGGAGTCGCCGTGGGCCACCAGGGACAGAGGACCTCTCAGCATCGGGAGCTGCAGGCCCCAGCATGAACAGACTAGGAAGGGAGGGTGTGCACAGAGCTGGGCACCTGGCTTACATGGGGAGACGGTTAGGGATGGGAAGGACCTCGCTGGGCTTTGAGGAGAGAGGCTACTGCAGGGACATTCAGCAGCACTCGGCTTTCCAAACCGCAGGGTGCTTTTCTGTCTGGGCCAGGCATCTCCATGACATGACACTCCCTGCCCCTCACTGCAGGAGGGGGCAGGACTGTGCTTGCTGTCCTGGAGACGGGGCTGGAAAGTGGAGCTCTCGCTGCCTGTGGCTCGTCACTCTGAAGATGGCAGCAGAACCTCTTACAATGAGCTGGTTACTCGGGAGCCCAAGTGGACGATGGGGGTGAACTGCCCACCCTTCCCCCAACCACATTCTCTTAGTGGGGTAAACAGTCATCTGCTGAGGCTCCTTTAATGGTGAGCCAGCTGCCCCCGGGCTGGCATGGGGAAGTTCTTTGCTGGGCTGAAGGAGTCGCAAGTCAAGGCCTCTCTCCTCACCCCTCCTCCCTGCACATACAGAAAAGGACTGTAGCCGTGTGTCTGAGCTGACGTGCATACGCACGGCCTGCAGCTCTGTCCCTCAGCGCTGGGCACCGCGGATGAAGACTGGGAGGAGGGGTTACAAGTCTTACTTTGATCCCCTATAGCACTTGCAAGCTGTGGAATCTCCCTGCAATTATTCCCTTACTCCAACACAGTGGATCTTGCTGGATGCTCTGCTCCTGCATGAGAGAGACTTTCTCACTGGAAGGTGGTCACCGACTGGAAGTCTGCAGCCTGATACCTGTGCCTAGAAGTATGTTGGTGTAATGTTCTCCGTCTCCGCCAGGTGGCAGTATGGTCCTCTGCCCAGATTGCTTTGCCCAGGGCAGCGAACAGCTGATTTGCTCAGAAAGTACTAATGCTTTTTCTGTACAGTATGTACAGCGTGTCCTGGATCTGTATAGTCAGCGTCGGCATATGGGGATTCACTTTATATTTGCATACATTTCTATTCAATAAATAATAAAATTTTAGAGGAAAACCTGGAGCCCTGTGATGTGAATGTGGTGGAGCTGCTGGACATGGGACTGCATCCTTCTCAGCAAGGACTGGACAGCCTGTGACGATTGAACTTGGCCCTCCTGCCAGGATGGGAGTACAGTGTGTTAGCAGGGGTTTGAGAAGGGAAAGCTAGCCCTTGCCTCTGTCTGTTATGTGCGGAGAGGGTTCCCTCCCCCTACCAAGTTTCACAGACACCAGGGTAACTTTAAACAGGAGGGAGGGGTTGGAGACGAGCTGTTTTGATGTGTGGGCTGCATTGTCTGAAGCGATTATCTGAAATTCACACTGATCTTAGGGTATGTCTCCATGTACAATTTTGCAGCGCTGGTTGTTACAGCTGTATTAGTACAGCTGTATAGGGCCAGCGCTGCAGAGTGGCCACACTTACAGCAACCAGCGCTGCAAGCGGTGTTAGATGTGGCCACACTGCAGCGCTGTTGGGCGGCTTCAAGGGGGGTTCGGGGAACGCGAGAGCAAACCGGGGAAGGAGACCAGCTTCGCCGCGGTTTGCTCTCGCGTTCCCCGAACCACCCTGCAAACCGCAGGGAAGGAGACCTGCTTGCTCGGGGTTCGGGGAACGCGAGAGCAAACCGGGGAAGGAGACCAGCTTGATTACCAGAGGCTTCCTCAGGTATGCTGGGATACCTGCTTATTCAACGGAGGTCAAGAAAAGCGCTGGTAAGTGTCTACACTTGATTACCAGCGCTGGATCACCAGCGCTGGATCCTCTACACCCGAGACAAAACGGGAGTACGGCCAGCGCTGCAAACAGGGAGTTGCAGCGCTGGTGATGCCCTGCAGATGTGTACACCTCCTAAGTTGCAGCGCTGTAACCCCCTCACCAGCGCTGCAACTTTGTGATGTAGACAAGCCCTTAGAAACAAGTGAGCGTGAAGGCATTGCCTGAGACACTTGCTCTTCAGGAATCAGCCAGTCCACTTAGTGAATCTGTACATCACCCAACGCATCCTTTATAACTCACTCCTCTCATCAGGGCTGGAGTGTGTTTTGCTGCTCTTTAATAAATGGGGTGAGCACATCTCTGTAGCCTTCATTCCTCACCATCTCCCTCTTCTCCACCCCCCAGACTGAAAGCTACACCTGCTCTCTTGCTGCTTCTCCCATTAATCCCAAACCCAAGCTCTGGGAAATCAGAGTGTAGCTGGCACTTTGGCTGGTGGAGCATGAGGCAAAATTGAATCCAACTTGTTTGACCGGAGATGTATTATATCTTTTGTAACCACAGTATCCAAATTGTGGTTACATCAAACGAAGGAGATCTGGTAAGTGCAACCCTGTAGGTCCATTTCTAGCCATGTTTCTTGCCCTGTACCTGTGCTCCCATAGAAGCTGAGCTAAAATGAACCTGCTGGGTCAGCTGACCGCAGGGGCTTGAAGGGTTAATCTAGAAAAGTGCTGTAATTCTCTTTCCTGGAGAATGAAAGTTGCTTGTATGAATACTCACTAAAGACTAGGCTGGAAGGCTGGTCCTTGGGGTAGGAGATTGCTTTAGGAGCACAGTAAGGCACAAGAATTCCAACAGCCTGCCCACAGCTGTGACTTTTGTCCCACTATCCAGATCCTACAATCCACATTTCAGACACTGGCTCTGACCCTGCAAAGAACTAGGCAGGTACTTTACAGGGTTGAGTAGTGCCTGTGTTTAATAGTTCCCAATAGGCTCACAGCACATACAATTAAGCGTCTGCCTCAGTCTTTGTAGGGTTGAGGCCTGTGCAAGCCACAGAAAGGGGAGTTAGAGAGAGAAGGTGGGAGAGGTAATATTTTTTATTGGACTGGTTTCATTCACACCCGGCTATACTGGAGGATAGAAATACCCCAGCTCCTAACATGGGCTCACCTGCTCAACTCCTACTGACCTATAGCTCATGGTCAGCTTTTGCCTTCTGCAAATCATCAAAAACAAAAATCCTCAGTCCCGCTACAGCCCTGGAAAAGTTTAACCCCATAAGAGGACTTGCCTGTGGCACTTATAAGAACCCCAAGCCCTTGCCTTTCCTGGGAAGGGGAGAGGGCACACATGCAGAATCCTTCAAAGTCTGTCCTGCTCCTTTCTGGCCTTGACTAATCTACAGGATATTAGGGCCTCTGCAAGCGTTGCCATTTTACAGCTCACGCTGCCTTCTCCAGAAAATTCATCAATAGGTCAGGCTGGGATTTTCAGAGGAGTTCCAGTGGGACTTGGGCAACTGCCTCCTTCAGCCCCCCTTGGAACATCCCTGCCTTCACCACCGCTTGCTACAGCACAGACCTTAATCGCTGTTAATCTTCTACCATGCTGAAAACGGACAGTAGTTGAGGTGGGGAGCCCTGCCCAGGGAGGAGAATGGAGACATAAGGCAGCTGAAGTAGGACCTCCGCTTCCCCCGGGTGATGCTGCTGCTTCAATGCTTAGCCGAACAGTCGGCCATAGTGATCGTTTGCCATATGGTCTGTTCCTGCGCAGCCGCAAGGGATTGACGGCTCAAGAGTCCAACATCGGAACAGACTTCATGAACCCATGTAATAGGGCGGCTGCCTCTGGGCCGCCTCCACCCCTCGCTTGGTGGCATTTTATCTTGGATATTACAAGCTGCCCGAGAATGACATTCGCTGGGACGTCTGGTGCCATTCCCGCAACTTGTCCAAAAAGCGTAAGGTGCCATCTGCGGACAATGGCCCCAGTAATCTGTAGACCAGAGCAACTATAAACATCTGCATTACAGATGAAGTCATTCCACTTTATGCCCAATATACGACTGGCATTTTGTGTGGCAAGTCTCCAGCTTTGCCCAGTCTGAGCAGGGTTGGATCCATGTTTCGCAGTCATACGACAGTACGGGGAGGATACAGCTGCTGATCCTAGAGTGATTTGTCATATGTTCTGTCACACTCAGCCCAGGTGGGGCTCCCCCTGGGTGGACTCTCTCTAGGCACCTGTGTTTGGGGCCCACCTTGGGTGCTTTAAATCTGCAGACTCTCTACAGGGTCCAGGCACAGGCCCTGGCTTGGGGCCTCTCAACAGTGCAGATACTTTGTCTAGCACCCCGCCCCCCCGAGTGCTGATACCCTGTGGTTCAACTCCCTAACCCCTGGGATGAGTGCTGATCGCTCAGGTTCCCCTAAGGTCCTGCGCTTACAGGTCACCTCTTCAGGGGACTATATCTGTACATGTTTCCCTGCCTCAATTTCCTCACTACTCTGGAGAGTTTTGTGTTTAGGTCAGAGTATTCTGATGTGTCCAGGATCCCCCCACCCTCCCTGTGCTCCTGGCTTCTCTCCAGCATCATGGAGCCTCTCTCACTCTGGCCTCTGCAGGCAGTGCCCTTTCACTTCCCTGCCCGAAGCTGCCTGGATTGGATACTGTACCAGAGCAGAGGCCGGATTCCAAACTTGATGTGCCATTGCTCCAGCAAATGCTGGATTCAGACTCTAGCAATGATCCTACTCTGTCTACACCACATGCCTGGCTGGATGGTCTGGGGCTAGGCTGAATAGGGCAGGAGGCAATGGACCATCCTGCCTGTGTTTCTCCAAAGCATGGGATGGCAGGAGGGACACACAGACCTCCATCTTTACCCAGTGGCAGTTACAGAAGCAAGTGAAAAGGCTGGCTGTATGGAATTCCAGATCATCGAACAGCTGGTCCCAAAGCTAGTTCCTGTAGGACTGCTGGGACGTGTCCATTCTACTCTGGGGCTAGTGGTAGGGCAACAGCTGGAGAGTTTGGCTGGCTGAGCTGTAACTCTCTGCTAATGTTATCCCAGGCCATTCATCCCCTTACAAATCCCACGTGATGAACATGACTGATCCCCAGCCACAGGGATTTAGTTTCAGCTCCGAAATCTAGTGCCAGCGCAGGCTGCGCTATCACCTCTGGAGAACCTGGATCTCATTCCAGCTTCTGCTCTAGTGAGTGGTGCCAGTGCTCATAGTGATGTGGCCTCTGCAGTGGTGGTACTAGACTGTGGTGATGAATTCTGCCATTCTGCACCTGCGGTGGGTTTGCTTGTGGGAGGTAGGATATAAACCAATTAGTCCTGTCCACAGCACCATAGAGCAATCTAGATTGTGCTCATTGGGACCCAGGCGACTGGCTAAAGGACGGGATGGTGAAATGGTACATAAGTCCTATGACCACCATAGAAATCCTGGAGCGAGAACTCCGCTGAGTGTGAGCAGCTCTTCCACGGGGCACAGATGTGGAGTGGGGGAGTAGGCTGCCCGCCCGTGGCACTGCCTGAGCTATCTACATTTTGTCAGAGCTACAATGCGTGGTTTCAAAGAACGGGGGGAGACCCAGTCACCAGCCCTTGTGCTGATCCTGCAGACTCTCATGCATTTTTACCTTCAAGCCCCTCCACTGCCTCCCGGAGTTCCACAATATAAGTGTCTGCAGGTGGAGGGCACTAGTTTGTGTGCAGTACAGAGCCAGGGACCTGCCAGGTCTGGTCAGTATCAGGCACGCCTCTGCTGCGCTAGAACTAACGTTACATCCCCCAACGGTGAGTGGGGAAACTTGGCCTGTGTTTGTAGAAGTGATTCAGCTAGGTCAGGCCGCATTAAAACAGACTCCTGCATTTCAGCTGTGTCTCATCCCCAGCGGTGACTGGCCAGGCCCTGCTAATGCACACACCTGCAGTTTTGCATTTTGAAAACAGGAGAATTGCAGACTGATTTCTCTTCCTACCTTGCCTGAGTTCAAGGCTTTGCAGGTCCCCTGCTCTGATTAACCAAGCGCTGAGCTCCAGCCCAAGGAAAACCAAACAACAGGCGAAGGTGAAAAAAGGACACCGCTTTATTCCAGTTGGTGGCTTACGCTGAGAAAATCCCAGGGGTGAACCCTGCGGGCCTGTCTGATGGGAGCGGTTCTACTGTCTGCAATAGAACTGTGCATGGGAGTAAAGTGAGCGGGATACAGCCTCAGCACTGCTGGTGCAAGGTAGGGAATTCCTACCTCTCCTACGACTCCCTGCCCACAGCTCTCGCCCCCTAAATTATCATATAACCCAACATCCCCTCCTGTCATCTGCTGCAAAGCAAGTTACCCTTTAGTTCTCCCTTGGGAATCATTAGAACACTGAGGAGAAATTTCCTGCAAACTCTGCTCCACACCTACCATCAAGCACAGAGCTCTGAGCTCAGGCATTGGCTTGTAAGGGAGAGGGAATCCTGAAATACTCAAGAGAGAGAGAGAATGTGTGTGTGCATGTACACGTACAGTTCCTCCCAGAGCCATGACGGGGTGTGTGTGGGGAAAGGTTAATTATTTTTTTAAGTTTTGCTGCTCTTTCAGGAGTTGATTTGAGCTCGTTTCCTGTGGGCTCCTGCTGAGGTATGTGGCCATGTTGGTTCACATGTAACCAGCGTGCAACAGCTCATTTTCCCGTAGCTAGATGTAACGGGGAATGCCGGTCGTGCTGTTCTGCACCCCTTATTTGCTGTGTCCCTGGGCCCCTGCACTGGTGTGTGACTTCAGTAGGCTCAGGGCAGGAATTCTGGAGTGGAGGTGTGGGGCTGACAGCCTATTCTAGCCAATCATGACTTAGAGATGGAGCTCTCACTCTACTGTCTGTCTCTTCTCCCCCACCCCTCCCCGCAGGTTTCTTTAATTACAATCTCAGAGGTAATTTTTGACGGATCGTTAACGGTTCAGAGTAAACAAGGGGAATTCTCTGAATTATTCGCCATGAGCACAAAAGGAAATTGCCTTTCATCTTCCCCCTGTTCTTCCAGTGAAGATCTGGGATCAAAGCCACATGGAAGGAGGGAGCCCGCTGGCTGCTGTCTTGCACCCTGAATCAGCTTGAGATGGAGAAGCAGAGCACTTCAGTTTATCTGGCTGTTACCCAGCAGAGGCAGGACCTCAACAGGGAGGTCCCCTCTCCTCCTTATCTTGGTGGCAGGGGCCTGTTGCACAGCTGGCATCACCATGGTGAAAGAATGTCACATGCATGGGGCCTGAACAATACTCCAGCCCCTCTCCCCTTCCCCTTGGGCCTGGGCTGCAATCTCTCTCAGAAAGCCGGGTGAAGGATGAGGGATTCCTCTCCATTCACACACATACACATGCTTTCTCTTAACCATCAGCAAGGAGGGACACCAAATCCCTGGATAAATCAGCTTAGCTTTTGAGGGTGTTGCTGTCCAGGTGCACTTTAGTCCTGAAGGCTAAACCCAAAGTCCAGCACTGTGGACTTTCCTGTGATGGGGGATTGGGACCTGAGAACTGGGTCGATTCTAAATGCCAGGCCATTGCTCTTCAGGACTATTCTGGTGTGAGGGAGACTGACTCTACTATGGGCTCTTTGCCTGGGGAATCACCCCAACCATCCTTTCAAGGAGAAGGTGGAATTTTCTGAGGGGTCTGGCACGGGCCTCAGGAGAATGGGGCTGAATTAAAGGGGTAGCTCTGGGGCTAATTCCAGGTACCCCCCCAGTTTGGTGAAACACACCCATGACCCCCCCACACACCTACTCTCTGTCCATGTCACATCCTATGTGTCAAGCTTCCCTGACCCACACATACTGTCACGGAGTGTGGGGGAGTCCGGCCCTGCACCCCTCTTCCTGGGACCCACAGTGACTCTTAGCCAGCCAGTAAAACAGAAGGTTTATTGGACAACAGGAACACAGGTTACAGCAGAGCTTGCAGGCACAGTCAGGACCCCTCCACCGAGTCCTTCTGGGCTTTCAGGGTGCTTGGATCCTAGCTAGGATACCCTGAATTCCGCCCACACAGCCCCAAGCCCAAACTCCAACTGCTTCCCTCCTGCCACTCCCTTCCTTTGTTCCCCTTCCCGGGCAAAGGTGTTTGACCTTTCCCCTCCCTTACCTAGCTCAGGTTACAGGCTCTGGCATCGTCCATCCCCTAAAGTCCTCCCCTGCTCTCCCACTCCCCACACAGACAGTCCCTACTGCATCACATCTCTCCCCCCTTCGATACTGAACTGAGCGGGGTCACTCTGCCCAGTGACCTGGGGAAGTTCAGGGCCCCCTCTCCGGGACAACGCATCCGCTGTCAGGTTGGCACTTCCTTTCACATGGACCACGTCCATGTCATAGTCTTGCAGGAGCAGGCTCCACCTCAGGAGCTTGGCGTTGGCTCCTTTCATCTGGTGCAGCCAGGTCAGGGGAGAGTGGTCGGTGTACACGGTGAAGTGTCGCCCAAAGAGATATGGCTCTAGTTTCTTAAGGGCCCACACCATGGCCAGGCATTCCTTCTCGATTGCTGCGTAGCTTTGTTCCCGGGGTAGCAGCTTCTTACTCAGGTACACGATGGGGTGTCTCTCCCCCTTTTCATCCTCCTGCATTAACACTGCCCCCAGTCCCGTGTCTGAGGCATCAGTGAACACCATAAAGGGTTTGTCAAAATCTGGGTTTGCCAGAACTGGGCCACTAACCAGAGCCTCCTTCAGCGCCCGGAAAGCCTCCTGGCACTGCTCAGTCCAGATCACCTTGTCTGGCTTCCCCTTTTTGCATAGTTCAGTGATGGGGCCGGCTATGGCACTAAAGTGGGGCACGAACCTTCGATAGTACCCCGCCATCCCAATAAAGGCCTGTACCTGCTTTTTGGTTTGGGGAGCAGGCCAGTCTCTGATCACCTCCACCTTGGCTGGTTCCGGCTTCAGGCAGCCGCTCCCCACCCGATGGCCCAGGTAAGATACTTCAGCCATCCCCACCTTGCACTTCTCAGCCTTTACTGTTAACCCAGCCTTTCGGAGTCGGTCTAGGACTTGTTTAACCTGGGACATGTGGTCCTCCCAGGTCTGGCTGAAGATGCAGATGTCGTCAATATACGCCACGGCAAAACTCTCCATCCCCCTCAGTAGCTGATCCACCAGGCGCTGGAAGGTGGCCGGCGCTCCCTTGAGGCCGAAGGGCAGGGTCAGAAACTCATAGAGCCCCAGAGGGGTGATAAAGGCCGATTTCAGCCTGGCATCTGCGTCCAGCGGCACTTGCCAGTAGCCTTTGGTAAGATCCATAGTGGTGAGGTACCGAGCACCTCCTAGCTTGTCTAGGAGCTCGTCAGGCCTGGGCATAGGGTAGGCATCAGATACGGTGATGGCATTGAGCTTTCGATAGTCCACACAGAACCGGATTGACCCATCCTTCTTGGGGACTAGCACCACTGGCGAGGCCCAAGGGCTGGAAGACGGCTGGATCACCCCCAAAGCCAGCATGTCCCTGACCTCTCTTTCAAGATCCTGGGCAGTTTTACCAGTGACCCGAAAAGGGGAGCATCTTATAGGGGGATGTGACCCAGTCTCCACCCGGTGGACAGTCAAATTAGTGCGTCCAGGCTGGTTGGAAAACAGCTGTCGGTACAGATGCAGCACCCCTCTGATCTCAGCGTGCTGGCCCGGGGTCAGTTGCTCAGAGAGGGGAATCGCCTCCAGGGGGGAACCAGCTTTTGTCCCAGGGAATAGATCCACTAAGGGGTCATCTCCCTGCCCCTCCCAATGTCCACACACGGCCAACACCACATTCCCCCTGTCATAGTATGGTTTCATCATGTTCACATGGTACACCCGACGGTGATGTGCCCGGTTTGACAGCTCCACCACATAGTTTACCTCATTCAGTTGCTTGATAACCTTGAAGGGCCCTTCGCAGGCGGCCTGGAGTTTGTTTCTCCTCACGGGGATAAGAACCATCACCTGATCCCCGGTGGCGAAGGTACGGGCTCGTGCTGTGCGGTCATACCAGACCTTCTGCCTCCTCTGGGCTCGGGCCAGATTCTCCCTGGCCAGGCCCATGAGCTCGGCCAGTCTTTCCCGGAAGGTCAGGACATACTCCACCACTGACTCTCCCTCGGGAGCGGCCTTTCCCTCCCATTCGTCCCTCATCAGGTCTAGGGGCCCCCTCACCCGCCTTCCATACAACAGTTCGAAAGGTGAAAACCCAGTAGATTCCTGGGGTACCTCCCTGTACGCAAACAGCAGGTGAGGTAAGTACTTGTCCCAATCTTGCGGATGCTGGTTCATAAATGTTTTTAGCATCATCTTCAGCGTCCCGTTGAACCTTTCTACCAGCCCGTTGGACTGGGGGTGATATGCTGAGGCCCAGTTGTGCTGGACCCCACATTTCTGCCATAAGGACCGGAGCAGGGCCGACATGAAGTTGGACCCCTGGTCCGTTAAGACCTCCTTGGGGAACCCCACCCGGCTGAAAATTGTCAGCAGCGCATCTGCCACTGTGTCTGCTTCGATAGAGGACAAGGCCACCGCCTCGGGGTAGCGAGTGGCAAAATCCACCACCACCAGGATGTATTTCTTCCCTGACCGGGTCGTCTTGCTGAGAGGTCCCACTATGTCCATGGCTACCTTCTGGAAAGGTTCTTCTATGATGGGTAAAGGCCTCAAAGCCGCTTTCCCCTTGTCCCGGGCCTTCCCCACCCTCTGGCAGGGGTCACAGGATTGGCAGTACTGTCGGACATGGGTAAAGACCCCAGGCCAGTAAAAGTTCTGTAGCAGCCTCTGCCTGGTGCGCCGGATTCCCTGGTGCCCTGCGAGAGGGATGTCATGGGCCAGGTACAACAGCTTGTGACGGAACTTCTGGGGAACCACCAGCTGCCTCCTGATCCCCCATGACTCTACTTCCCCTGGGGGAGCCCATTCTCGGTACAGGAACCCCTTCTCCCACAGGAACCTCTCCTTGCAACCTCTCCTCATGGTCTGTACCGCACTAAGGTCAGCCCGGTCCCTGTGCTTCCGCAAGGAGGGATCTTTCTGCAACTCGGCCTGGAACTCAGCAGCTGGGACAGGAATGGGGACCGGCTCTCTCTTGCTGGCTGGGTCTGAGGCTGCAGCCTCTCTGCACCGTGCCCCTGGGCGTTCCTCGCTCCCTGAGTTAGGGTCCTGCACCTCAGGTCGAGTACCTTCCCCGTTGTCGGGGAGCAGTGCCATTTGCCGACTCTGACTACGAGTCACGACCAGGGCACTCTGGGTGTTACTAGGCCAGTTCTCAAGGTCCCCTCCCATTAACACGTCAGTGGGCAAATATTGGTGTACCCCCACATCCTTGGGGCCCTCCTTGGCCCCCCATTTCAGGTGTACCCTTGCCACGGGTACCTTGAATGGGGTCCCGCCCACGCCCATCAGGGTCAGGTAGGTGTCGGGCACCATCTGATCTGAGGCCACCACCTCGGGCCAGGCCAGCGTCACCTCTGCGCCCGTGTCCCAGTACCCAGTGACCTTCCTCCCATCCACTTCCAGGGAAACAATGCACTCTTTCCGGAGGGGCAGCCCCGCGCCCACCCGGTAAACCAAAAACCCGGAACCGGGAGCATCCACAGGTGGTATGTTGCCAACCCCCCTTTCCTGGGAATGTAGCCCCTCCTCCGATTGGGTTTTTACCCAGTCCACTCTCTGCGGGTTGGGTCTGCTTGATCTGTCCCTGAGCTTGGGGCACTGGGCCCGTATGTGACCTCGTTGGCCACAGCGATAGCAGCCCATATCTCGTGGGTCCCCTTGAGTGGGTTGGAGGGACCTGCCACTGGATGTTCCCCTTTTGGGGGGGTTCTCCATAGGCCCCCTTTGGGAGGTCCCATGATGACTCTCTCTCTGCGTTGAGGCAGGTCTGCTCCTTCAAGACTCCTCCCTGCCATCCCCTGCCCGACTGTCCACAAATTGGTCGGCCAGCTGGCCTGCATGCTGCGGGTTCTCCGGCTTCTGGTCCATCAACCACAGCCTCAGGTCGGACGGGCACTGCTCGTACAGGTGCTCCAGTATAAATAGGTCAAGCAGGTCCTCTTTAGTTTGGGCCCCAGCTGTCCACTTGCGAGCATACCCCTGCGCCCGGTTGACCAGTTGTAGGTATGTAACCTCACGGGTTTTATGCTGGCTCCGGAACTTTTTCCGGTACATCTCAGGAGTCAGCCCAAACTCGCAGAGCAGGGCCTGTTTGAACCGTTCGTAGTCCCCTGCCTCCGCCCCTTTCAGTCGGCTGTACACCTCCACGGCTGTGGAGTCCAGTAAGGGGGTGAGAACTGCGATCCTGTCTGCAGGGTCAACCCTGTGCAGCTCGCAGGCATTCTCAAAGGCCGTCAGGAAGGTATCTATGTCCTCCCCCTCCTTACGCCGGGGCAGCAAGTGCTTATCAAGGCTCTTTGTAGGCTTGGGTCCCCCCTCACTCACCGCAGCCGGGGCCTCACTTCTCCTCAGCCGGGCCAGGTCCAGCTCATGTTTACGCTGTTTCTCCTTCTCCTCCCGCTCACGTTCACGTTGTTTTGCCTTCTCCTCCAGCTCTCGCCTCTTTAACTCGAGCTCCTCCTGTCTCAGCTCCCTTTCATATTCCAGCCGCATCCGCTCCACGGATGCCGAGCGTTGCCGGGAGGATCCCCTGCTGGGGGGTGAGCTTCGCCGGGAGGCTCCCCTGCTGGCCGGGGGTGTCACGGTGCCCTCGGTATACACTGGGCTCCTCCCCGCCCTTCCTCTACGCCTAGGAAGGGGGGGTCTCGGGAAGCCCTCGTCTGCCGGCTGACCACTCCCAGCAGGGACAGTCACTGGTGCCTGCGCTGCATCTGCTCGGCTGCTTCCCTCAGAGACAGGGCTCCGTTCATTCATGCGGTCGCCCTGCTCCAGCTGGGCAATCAGCTGGTCCTTGCTGAGCCTCCCTGGGTGCAGCCCCCTCTGCTTACACAGCTCCACCAGGTCACACTTGCACCGCTTGGCATACATCTTCCTGCTGGGCACTCACAGGCAGGGGTGTTCGCCGCTCCCCACGGTTTCCAGGGGGACCCCTAGTGCACCAGCCCTTCGTGAGGTCACCACCTCTCTGCCAGGGTAGAGCTGCAGACTCCTCCGCCCCTGGGACCGCTCGCTGCAATCCCCCGGGGGACCCTGTTACTGCAAAGGCCTTCTCACTGGGCACACACTCCCAGGGGTTAATTACCCCTTCGTTTTACTGCTCCCCAGTCACTTACTGCAGGAAGCGCCGTCCACGGGGTGCAGTATCTCCCGCCGCTGCCACCAGTTGTCACGGAGTGTGGGGGAGTCCGGCCCTGCACCCCTCTTCCTGGGACCCACAGTGACTCTTAGCCAGCCAGTAAAACAGAAGGTTTATTGGACAACAGGAACACAGGTTACAGCAGAGCTTGCAGGCACAGTCAGGACCCCTCCACCGAGTCCTTCTGGGCTTTCAGGGTGCTTGGATCCTAGCTAGGATACCCTGAATTCCGCCTACACAGCCCCAAGCCCAAACTCCAACTACTTCCCTCCTGCCACTCCCTTCCTTTGTCCCCTTCCCGGGCAAAGGTGTTGACCTTTCCCCTCCCTTACCTAGCTCAGGTTACAGGCTCTGGCATCGTCCATCCCCTAAAGTCCTCCCCTGCTCTCCCACTCCCCACACAGACAGTCCCTACTGCATCACACATACCCCCAGGCTGGGCTCATGCACAGGGTCACAGCATACCTGGTAGCAAACAACCCAGGGAAGGTTATTGACAGCCATGTTGCGGCTTCTTCTAGCCGGGACTTTGTTATCTGCCAGGCATGAATATTATTTGAATACCAAGTTTGTCGTGGCTATTCTTCCAAGTGAGAGGAGGGATTTTGGGAGCCCTACCTCCAGCTGTCGGTCACCAAACATTTCCTTTTCCTGGCTCTTTGGAGACAGCAGCCCCAGCAAGGTGAGACAGTGGACACTTTTCCTCTTGTTAATAGCCATGCGTAATCTCCCCACAGAGGGACCCTTTGTCCTAGATACTAGCCACCAGGAGTCATTCAGGGACAGATGAGAAGCTATAATTGGCCTGTGACAAATTAAACCATTTTTCCTAAGGAGCTGAGAGCAGGAGTGCAGTGTGGGCCTGGCACCCAGCACGGGGAGGGGAGCGGTGTCAGAATAAGTGCCTCACAAATTATCGCCAGATACGCATTAAAGGCTGAAATTAAACTCCAGCTTGGCTCGTATCACCTTGGCTGGGGTGCTGCTGGCAGGGGAGGGGAGGAGGAGGTGCTGGTCTATGCAGAGCCAAGCGGTGTGGTTTTGCATTTTTCACTGTAGCTGCCCTTTGGGGTTTGGGGTCCCCTGCTCCATGGAACCTGCAACCTGGTGCAGATCAAACCTTTGCTTTGGAGATGTTCTTAACTGATCACCGTGTGTTGGGAAACAGCTCCAGGGTCAAGAGGCAAAGGGAAGGAGCTCAGGAGAGGTGGCTGGTTGAATTGCCTTTCATGGATTCCTGACCCAGGAGCTAACAAACTAATTTTGGACCTTATGGATGATAAGATGGCAGGGAAGGGAAGAGGAGCGAGGACAGAGATCCCAGCCCTAAGCTGATGTGGCTGATCAGTGAGACTTATGCACAGTGTGGGGGAGCACAGGGCAGGAGAGAAATGGAGCTCAGATCTCATTTGGGAGATGAATGGAGAATGAATGAGAAGACCAATAATCGTCAGGTTTGTGGAAGAAGAGGGCCTTCAGGAGGGGTTTGAAAGAGGTGAGGGGAGCGGCTTTGGGGACCAGACCAAGCAGGGTGATCCACACATAGGGACTGATGGTGAAGAAGGCACAGAGCTGGCAGTGGGCGAAGCAGATGAATGGGGTGGTGGGAGGGGGTCAAGGCTAGCAGTTCGTAGCTGAGACCAGGGGCTGACGTGATGAGGAACTAGATCAGCTGCATGGGTCTGGGGCAGAGTTATACAAGGCCTTGAAGTTTGAACTTGAAAATAAGAAGGTTCTACTTGGTCCAGTAGACAAAGAAGGGCTGGAGAGAGGGTGTCGTGGTTGCATCAATGGGCTAGGACCTTGGCCAGCTGCATTTTGTATGGACAGTAGGCAGATGTTGCAGACATCAAGAGGGGAGATGATGAGGGTCTGGGTGAGAGATGGACACACAAAATCAGACCTTAGTGATGTTGTGTGGGAAGAAACATAAGAGTCTGGATATGAGGGGGCAGGAAGAGACAAAGATGACCCCCCAGGTTACAAGGCCTGGATGACAGTAGGGTGATGATAGGAGTGGGGTGAGCTTGGGAGAAAGATTAGGAGCTCAGGTTTGGCCATTTCAATTTGATAGTGAGAAACTCAGGAGGAGACATCAGAGGGGCAGGTTGGGATGTTGCTTTGGTTGGAGGTTTGCGCATCACCAGCATAAAGAGGGCTGCTGAAGTAATGTGTGTGGATGACATCCTCGAGAGAAAGGGCGTAGAGTCCCCATGGAAATGGGGAGGAAGAGGACCTGCTGAAAAGGGACACTGGTGTGCTGGCCAGAGAAGTAGGAGAACAAGGAGCAAGCAGTATTACAAAGGCCAAGAGAAGACAATTTGTCAAGGTGCAGAGAGAAAGCGATGGTGCCAAAGGCAGTGTTGAGGCAGAGGAGGATGAGGTGAGGCATTGGAGTACAGGCCCTGAGATTTGGTAAAAAGAGGCCACTGGAGAACCTTAGTCAGAGAGGTCTGAGTGGCAGAAGCCAGGCTGGAGAGGATCTAGGATGAGGCTGGAGGTGGGGAACTGTTGTAAAATGTGTAGTCAGTGCATCTGAAGGTAAAGGGAGATGGAATGATAGTTACAGATGCCTCTGGTCTCCCATGCCCCAAAGTGCCAAAATATTACAAAAAAGCTTCTCTTGTTCTCATGAGATTTCCAGCCCAGGTTTTTATGCCCAGGAGGACAGCATAGTTCAGAGCACCATATGTATTTCGGGGTGGTTAGCTGAACCTAACTATCGAGCTCTTTGATGTTCCCACGTGGTTGTTTAAAATGTCCTGTGTGAAGAAGCAATTCCGATGTAAGCATCCCAACAATCATCTACTAGGCATTTATATTTCCATACTCATAGATGCTGGATCTCAAAGGTATCCTTCTGCGAGACAAGGCGCTGTTACTGCTTCATGCTTATTCTCATTATGTCCATGGGGTTGGTTTTTTGTCTGGTGAATGACAAATTAAACCAGGGTTTAGCACAAACTGAATCTCTAAATGCCCCAAACTCACAAGGCTGGGATGTAGGATGGGGAACAGTGAGCACAGAGAGTCTAACTAACTTTTTGAAACATTCTTTCACAGCCATTCGCTGAAATCCTCATGGTGCCTTCCCGTTTGCTGCCAGTATTCCTGACTGCATCATTCTGGGACAACTCAGATACCAATGACCTTGCAGAACAAGGGCTTTTGGTATCCGGGCTCTCAGAATGATGCAGCAAGAATATTTGTAAAGAGCCAGGCAGTGCCAGGAGAATTTCACAAGAGGAGAGCAAAATAGTTAAACAAATGTGCTGAATACCCCTAATAGACTAAACTAAAATTCATAGAACTAAAATTCATTTGCAAATTTAACACCATTAATTTGGGCTTCACTAGGGACTGGGAGTGGCTGGCTCGTTACAAAAGCAACTTTCCTTCTCCTGGAATTGACACCTTCTCATCAATTATTTGGGAGTGGACTACATCCACCCTGACTGAATTGGCGCTGTCAACACTGGTTCTCCACTCATGAGGTAACGGCCTTTTCTTCATATATTTATGCCTGCATCTGTAATTTTCACTCCATGCATCTGAAGAAGTGGGTTTTTTACACATGAAAGCTTATGCCCAAATAAATCTGTTAATCTTTAAGGTGCCCCCGAACGCCTTGTGGTCCTCATAGACTGGGTAGTGGAGCCTACAGCGCATAGGTTTGTTCTTGACTCAACTTTCATTTTGCAGTTCAGCTTTAGCTTTGCCCTCTTTTCCTATAACAGTTATACTGCACTTCCAATATTAGGAAAGCACTGGTCGGTCTTGGCACAATGAAGTTGTGACATTCAGGCATGAAAGTGATGGGGAGATATAAATATTTAGCTTCCTTTCCATGCTCTTTATAAAATGATTCAATATAGCACGTGATATTTAAAAAACAGGACGGTTTTTTAACCACAAGGGTTACTAAAGATAAACTCTGATGGAAGAAGCCGTTGGGCCAATTTCACCCCCGCTGTAATTCTGTTCACTTCAGTGATGTCACAAAAGGCATACATTTGGTTCTCAGAATGGTTCTTTAACATGTAAGTACCTACAAGTAATAGCCCTTGACATGTGATAGGTGAAACTGGGTAGGCTAGTTGTGAATCTATAGAAACTCAATGATTATGGTCTGGGAAGCTTATGGGATGCATATCAAAGCCAATATGTGAATTGCATAAGTGTGATGTAGGTCTGGAACTAAAATGATAACATATCAAGGGAATAACTTAATTAACTGGTCTTGATCAAAGAACTATATGAATTCAATAGCCCAGTTTCAAGAGCTAAATGATGAAGTTTAAAGAAACTGTACTTGAATTATCAATTTTCAAGTCTAAGGAGCTTTGAAATTGCATTTAGAAGGGACAGTCTATTGTTCCAGTTAGGACAATTTTCTCCCTCCCCCAAACGATCAGAGAGGTGGGGCAAGAGTTTTTCTTTCAAACACTCCTCTTAGGCAGGCAGGGGCATGAGTCAGACAATAGTGGTAAACAAAGGGTACCAAGGAAAACTGTCTCTCTGCCCTCCCAAGTTAATGGTCTCTAGTGGTGTAACAGGGAGTGATGAGTTGCCAACTGCTGACTTTGTCAGCTACTGGAGTCAGGGTTTGCATCCATTTTAACCCAGTGGTTATGAGCTAGTGAAGTGCTTTCCAGAATGATATGAGCAGAGGTGTCCCCCTCAACAGCTCATTCAAGACATAAAAAACAGGTGGAATTCTACCTTCTACATGATTGGATGGATTCTTGATCACAAAGTAATAGTTACTGAATGCAATTAGTACAATGAGACAGGAAGAGGGTATTGTGCTTCATTTTACCCAACAGGCCATCCTGTCACCACTTCCATAACTCAAAACCTGGCTGATCATTGCTGGGTCCAACAGTGGAGAGAAATGTTGATGCCATATGTTCCAAGCCAATCTTCCCCGCAAGTCAAGGGGAAACACACACATCCAAAGGGCACCAACCTGGAAATGTTGTCTAATATATTGTTTGTTGTACCATTGTTCGTAAAGAAAATGTATTATAAAAAGAAGAAACCCAATGGCCCCAAAGTGGAACCCTGTCTATTAACCTAAACTGTCTCTGGGCTCCCTCAGAACCTCATCTCTGAATACAAATTACATATTGGTCCAAGGGGCTGAGCCTTTTAATATGCATCTATCAATGACTGTGATAGATGAAAAGGCCTGACATTTCCTTCCTTCTACAGACTAGTATAGGGCTGATTTCTCTCCTCTGTCTGATTCTCCCACCCCCTTCACTGGCTGTATCACTTTCTTTCCACCAGCCAGCACTCAGCAGCAAACTTCCCTTTCCTTTTCCCACCATAAGGGTGATGCAATGAGCAAGTTATGTCCAGCAAGTCCTAGCAAAAGATCCTTGGGAAGGTTAGAATTAGTTCCATTTCTCACTTGCCCCAGGATTTCCTGCTGGCAGTGACTGTGGGTCAACCTCAAGTTTGCTTTGTGAAATTAGGTAGCTCCTTCTCCTGTGCAGAGCCAGGAAATGGACTCTGTTGAGGAGACCAACCCCAGGTCCACCAGTTGGTGAGTCCTGTGTGTTTTATGACTTCTCTTGGTGTGTGTTTAGATTTGGGTGTATTTACTCTCTGAGCAGCCCCAGTGGTTTTCCTTTCAAGGAGGAGGGTACTACCAGCTAGTAGCCAAGGCTGTGGTTGGCCACGTGGCATCTGAACAGCCAGGGCCATCTGGGATCAGAAGGGCTGGGGTGGCTTCCTACGGTCACTTTCCCCAGTGCCATTCTGGAGGTGATAATATAATTCATATCAGAAGAGTTAGTGGGCTGAAAATGAATTGGAGAAATCAATCCAGAGGGTATAAATGAATTAGCATGTAAATGAGGACACTTGCTCTACATAGTTTAATATTGCCTGCAGCTGTAAATAATTCCAGAGACGGAATCAAAAGCCGCAAACAACTTCATTTTTGAGCTCCTCCCCCATGCAGGAGCACCTGCAGCAACGACCAACTGATGCTTCCCTCACAGAAATGTAGCATTGCAGGGGGATTTAAGGAGGATATTTTTTCCCCCGACTGAACATTATTTACAAGGCTGCTGGCTTGTGGCTTCTTGCATCGACACATTGTGTGCATGCATGCCACTGCTGCAGAAGTATCTGGGAAGGCTGTGAAACGGAGGGAGGGGGGAGGTTCAAAACCTCTAGACATGATATATCGATCCCCGAACGCACTCCCATCGACTCTGGAACTCCAACAGGGCGAGCGACGGTAGCGGAGTTGATGGGGGAGCCGTGGCCGTCAGTCTCATGCCGTGAGGATGGGAGGTCCCTGTTCTTTTCACTGTGGCTCAGCAGTGGTACCAAGGTCCTGCTGGAGATAGCCCCCCATTATCATTATGGCTGTAGCACCTGCAGGCCCAAGGGTGACAGGCACTGTACAATCACAGGCAGTCCTCGCTCTGAAGAGTTTGTAATTCAAATAGCAAAGACAGAGAAAAGATGGAGAGGACATTGATCTAATGTCCTGATACAAGTTGGGAGGTACTTTTAACAGGTCACTGGTTTGGAATGTAATATCCAAACCAGAGATCCGGAAAGGTACACCTTGGTACTAGAACACCAAGGTAAAAGACTGATACATTTTAGTCTTGGGTGATGTACAGAGTGCTTTTTGCTTGTAGGCAGCTCTGATATAAATATAGGCAGTTTGGGGGTATATTTCAAAGCACGCCCTCTCTGGAAGGTGACCTGGCACTGCAAAAGAGAGAGAACCACTTCCCATTGGTATGATATTAACTCTTTCCTTTCTGTATTGTACAGTTTTGCCTTAAGACAATAAACTAGGCTAAGCTTGGTTATCTGGTGTCTTGAATGTTTTTAATATTGAACCACAAGATTAGTTGTCAAGTATCGGAGGGGTAGCCATGTTAGTCTGGATCTGTAAAAAGCGACAGAGTCCTGTGGCACCTTATAGACTAACAGAAGTACTGGAGCATAAGCTTTCCTGGGTGAATACCCACTTCGTCAGACTAATTGTGCAATTGGCTGTACTTTTAGCAATCAAACACATGTCTTCTGATCCCCCTTCTTCCCTGAAATGTTAGAAGCCTTGAGGAAGCCCAGCTCCAGAGTCTCTGCAGACAAAAAACTCTAGAGAGTATCCAGATTTGAAGTCCACTTACTACCCACTAGTCTCTGCAATGCTAGAAATTCCTGGTGAGAAAGTTGGACAATGGGATTCCTGTTGCTGTCATGGGGCCCTGTAATATTCTAGCCCTGGAAAAGGCTTGGCTGGGGAGTCCCTTGTAGTTCACAAAGGCCTTGGCCTTCAGGCATTTCATAACATCATGGAGTGGCACTGTGGCAGCCTGGGTTTGGATCTCCTTGGGTGGCTCTGAGAAGTTCTACTGAGAAGTTTTTGAACTGGCAGTGCTGACAAGAGCAGAAAGATTGACCTCCACACTCTTTTATCAGTGGTTCGCTCTTGTTTTTGACACTGACAGATCATTTGAGTTCCTCTTTCATCAGGTTGGAGTTTCAGGTTCTGCACTAACTAGATCTCCCAGGTGGAGTGGAAACACTGATTAAGACAGATAGAGTGAAAGCAAGTCCATTAAATTGTTAATAAAGAATATTACACACATACCTTAATCTGCAGCTAGCCTGACACTTTATAAAAGTACATTAGGATGTAATCCAATTGAAGCCACAATATCGAGAACATCTTATCTCATCACAAATTGAAATTATATCATATTCCTCATTTCTTAAATTAAAAAGCTAAAACCTTTTAGTTTGCTCTCATATGCTTGTGTAAAACTTAATCAGTGGTTTTAACAACATTATTTTTCAATATGGTCCATTTCTGCTCTCATTTATTTACAAGAGAGAACTTCCTGGTAGGAGAAGTGATTCAATTTGCAGGAGGATACATCAAGCACTTAAGGATTTTGCACGGATTGATTGATTATTTATCGTGTTATCTTGCCTGGAGTTGTCTGATATAGCTGTGCTCTCACTATCTCTCATTCCACCTAATGCTCTTCCTTTTCGTCTCCTTCCCTTTCAGCGCTTGGGGCCTTCTCTTATGTGTCTGTGTGCATGTTGGAGGAGGAGGGGGTCAGGGGAGGCAGGGCTTTTGCAGCCTCTACTGGGATGAAGATGTTGGAAGGAATGAAGTGAGACATTAGTATAACTGGGAGAGATTGGGGGCTGAGGGGACAGTGAGGGATGGCTGGAGACTCTACCAATGTTCCTTCTGTGTTAATCATGCTGCTGCTATGTACTGTTTCTCTATAGTATGCTTTCATCCTTAGCGCACCAAGCACTTTACAGAGGCCCCTCGCTTACAGAAGAGGAAACTGAGGCACAGAGCGATCATATGATGTATTGAAAGTCATATGGTGGGTCCAGGGGAACAGAAAGCAGGTCTCTGGAGTGGCAGCTCTGTGCTTTGTGCAATAGAGTGCATAACGGCCCCTGAGTCCAGCCCTCCAGGCCTGGCCTCCTTAGAGCAGCACTACTATCCCTGTGCTGTGCTCCTACCCTGGGGGGGGGGCGGATTCTCTAGGTGCAAGAGGGCAGATCTGTCCCAGTGATGGCAGTATTTGAACAAGGGGCTCCACAAAACTGCCCCTGCCCCCCATGTCTCAGTGAGCATTATGCTTGCAGAGAAGGGAGAGGGACCGTGAAATCTATTCTCATTTCAAGGGAAACCCTTTCTCCTAATCATTGCCTTACAGGGCAGCAGGGCACTTACAAAAGAATGGCCCTGCTGGTCAGACCAAAGGTCTGTCTAGTCCAGTATCCTGTCTCTGACAGTGGCCAGTGCCAGGTGCCCCAGAGGGGAATGAACAGAACAAGTAATCATCAAGTGATCCATCCCCTATCATTCATTCCCAGCTTCTGGCAAACAGAGGCTAGAGACACCATCCCTGCCCATCTTGGCTAATAGCCATTGATGGACCTATCCTCCATGAATTTGTCTCGTTCTTTTTTGAACCTTGTTATGGTTTTGGCCTTCACGACATCCTCTGGCAAGGAGTTTCACAGGATCACTGTGCATTGTGTGAAGAAATATTTCCTTTTGTTTGTTTTAAACCTGCTGCCAATTAATTTCATTTGGTGACACCTAATTCTTGTGTTATGAGAAGTAGTAAACAACACGTCCTTATCTACTTTCTCTACACCAGTCATGATTTTATAGACGTCAGTCATATCTCCCCTTAGCCGCCTCTTTTCCAAGCTGAAAAGTCCTAGTCTTACTAATCTCTCCTCATATGGAAACTATTCCATACCCACTGCTGCTGACTGCCTGGTTGGTGGGTGCTGGAATCCTCCTGGGAAGGGTTGGCTAATTGGCTCTTGGTGGCAGGTGTGGCTCGTTAACTCCACCCTGAAGGAAGGTCTTAATGACAGCTAGAAGGGAGGTGTATGAGGCAACCAGGATATGGGACTGAGCCGTGCTGAGAGAGAAGAACCTTGAGGAAGGTCAGTCCTTGGGCTCATGTTAACCCATCCAATCCCCAGGAAGGGATGCTGAGTTTTGACACTACTCAGTGTGTGCTGGCTGGCTTTTGGAACAGGGTGGAAGTGCCAATATCTCTCATTTAGCCAAGGGAGCACCACTGGGCACGCTCAGATCTTGTGGAGGTTGTGCTGGTCTGGGAGTTTGAAACACACCTTTCCTCCATAAGGAGATTGACTGGGATATGCAGTCACTGAGTAACAATAGCTACGCATGAAGCCCCTGGCCCCGCCTCCCACCCCAATCTGGTGGAACCAGTTTCTGAAGCAGAACGGCTAGTTCTCAAATGTTACCGTTAAAAAAGGCCACTGTGGGTAAGGCACTGGATGGGGAATTTGCGGAGCTGAGGTCTACCTGTGTGACTCTTGGCAAATCATTTAATCTCTCTGTGGCTCAGGCCCCTATCTATACAGTGGGGATGATGATCCTTCCTTTCTCTATATTGTCTATTTAGACTATGGGTGTTTGGGCATGAGAGCTCTCTCTTACGTATTTCTACAATACTTAAGATTGTTGGGCCCTGATCTTGGTGAGGCCTTTAGAAGCTAGCATAATTCAAATAATAATAATTATAATACCCCATTTACTTCTCCTGCTTGTGAATTGTGCACCGAGGAGATTGCCAATATATGTGATTGCACCATGAGAGCCTCCCTCATTCAAAAGATGCCACATATCTTTGATCCCTGGTGTCATCCTTGAAGAACTCTTCCCACACACTTTGCTAGACACTGTTGTTTAGGAGGCAGAGCAAAGGAGTGGGAATTGCAACACATGGGATTAATTCTTTGCACTTCTACCAATTTATGGTGTGACCTCAGTTGACACATCTCTAAAATGGAGATAACACTTGCTAACCTCAAAGCGTTATCCTTACGTGCATATTTGATAGACAATATTACCAACCTCAGGTGTTAAAAAAATCATGAGCCAGGGCCCCCACATCACAAAATTGGCTTCAAAATCACAAGAATTTAAAAAATAATAAATTAGGGGTTCTTTTTATTTTCCTTTTGGTTCCTGAGACTTTAGGGTTCACATCTTCAGGCATTTCCCTGCAACCATGAAGTTTAGAAACACTTTTTTAAATGAAAGCTGCGCTTTCCATGTAAATCCCATGACTCCAGGGACTTTAAGAAAAACATCAACCATTGTGCAATTCATGATAAAATCACGAGCATTGGGAACATTAGATGACTCTCTGAGGTGCTCAGTTATTCTGGAGCTAAACACCTTCAACCAATGGCTGCACTCCTGCAGATAGTTACACATAGTCCCATTGATTTCAATTAAACATAACTCGTGTCAGACGAAGTGTGTGTCTGAAGTATTGTGACCGATGTTTGCGAAGTACTTCGAGATGCTTGGATGAAAGGGGCCATAGAAGTACAAAGCACGACTTTATGATCCTTACTGTCATCGGGAAGGTTGCAATGGTTTTGTGCAAAGTGAAAATATAAACCCACTTTTGCACACTTTGGGTTTTTCAGTTGTGATAAATAGAAATGCAGGAAAAGAAAAAATCCTCTCCTAACAGCTGGAGAAGGAAAACAGCCCCTGTGCAATTTGTTACATGTCTAGGATGTTTTGGCTGTTGGCTTTACAGGAATTTATAAAGATTATTGAGCCTCCCCAGTAAACAGCCTCTAGATTCCAGGGTTCTGGTCCATGCTTGGCTGAGCCTTTATAGCAACTTCTTGGTTTTTCAGCATTTATAGCAGAAGCTTTGATTTTTTGAGGCTGCCAATTGCCCAGAGTGAGGATGAGACGATTAATCAAATTATTTGAATGGAATTCAACAGAGTTGGGAAGTGACCAGTGTTCCTCCTAATCTTCCAATTGAGATGTCAAGCGGGACTCCAGCATTGAGGGCCAAGCACACAGCTCTGGCATTCAGCGGGGGCAGAGTGTGGAACCACAGCTCAGGCAGTGCCCAAAGCTGCCAGGTTGTAATAGCAAGAAGGGCTACTGATGGTCAAAGGACTTGAATTATTAACGTTAAAAGTACTGGGCCAGATCCTCAGTCCCCTTCTGGGCCTTCTGCACCATCAGATGGTAAAGTCCTAGGTGGGCAACTAAGCATTCCCCCAACATGGGGAAGTCCCCACTGGCACAGAGTGGGCACAGCTGGTTCTAAATCTGCACCCCGATTCTTGCCCCCACCAACTCCGACACAATGGAAGGTGAGGGAGGGATGTAACTGGAATGTGCTGTGCTCCAGCAATCCCCAGGCAGCATCAGTTAGAGCAGACTTTGTGCTGCTGCATACAGTCCCACTGCTCCCAGGTCCTGTGCTGAGCAGAGCTCAGCCAGCCCCCAGAATCAGGATCTCTTTGCTCTGGTTTGTGCTGACGCTCTTAGAACGTGCCATTCACTAATGTGTATCTTAAATAATTGAATGATGATCTTGTAAATGCCCCCAAGCGTAATCCTCCTTATTATCAATAAAGCACCTGAGAGGGCCTAGTCAAGGATCAAAATGAGGGGCTTGATTCTGAACTATCTTGTACTGGGGTAGCTCTATTGTCTTCAGTACAGTCGCTCCTGATTTCTACCAGTCTGAGATCAGAATTGGGCCCGTGTTCCCTGCCTCAATGATCTTACCATCTAAATAGGCAGCATCCAGTCTAGTGGGTAGCAATGGAAATCAAGAGCCCACGCAGAGGAGTTTAACGCTTGCCTAGAAGATGCTGCAGTTCATATTGTGAATTTTTATAAATATTGTAACTATTTTGCTCACACTACTTTGAAGTAAGCTTTAGGGGTTAAAGGCACCCCCAAAGACGAGTAGTTTGAGAAGTGACTTGGAGGAGGAGAGGAAGGGACCTGGGACAACCAGGTGGCTGCTTTGATTGGAAGGAGGAGCAGAGACCAGGAAGGAAGGGGGTGGCTAGTTTTTCTTGCTGTATTTTGACTCTTCCTCTTCCAGATCTGGGCAGCTTCAGGGGGAAACAGAGAGAGAGAGAGAGAGAGAGAGAGTGTGTGTGTGTGTGTGCGTGTGTGAGAGAGATTTATACAACTAAACAAACCCAGAAAAAGTGAATGAAGTGTCTTTGCACCAAACCGCTCAACAGCTGGGTCTGCAGTAAAGAGTTTGGATGCTTTGCCAATCTCTAGTGCTAATGTGACTTGAGTCCTATACACTGTGTATTATCAGAGCCAGGTCAGACTTGCTGGGACTGGGATAAAGTGAGCCCAAACTCCATCACAGGCCAGGGTGTTGCTATATGTGCCTTGCTGGCCATTGGTCGGCAGGCTGTGCCCCAGCAGGCTGTGAAGGAGAGCACCTTGGTGGCCCTACCCGTTCTCTGGGCCTTGGGAGCCTGTGTGTGTGTGTGTGTGTGTGTGTGTTTGTGTGTGTAGGAAGGCAAATGGCTGGTGGCATCCCACTAGCAGAGCTCTCTGGGGGTGGCGGTGGTAGCCCATTTCTTCCCTGCCCTCAGCAGCAATGCCACTTAGATGCCGTCAGCTCTAGCCACAGAGCTCTTTAGCGAGGCTGCCATTAACCCATTCCCCTGCTGATAGAGAACGTATTCACCAGGAGATGGCTGCTGGCCCACATTTCCTCCTGCAGCAAAAGGGATCCGAGAGAGGGCATGGTGGGTGGCATGCTCCCTCCCTCAGAGGGGGTTGTTTGGCGGCCTCCCCAGGTGTTTCCAAGGCCCTCACGCCCTTCCTGATTGGCTTATCATTCCACTGCCAGCAGCAGATCTTATTTCACCATCCAGGAGCCATGGGACAAGTTCAGAAGTGATGTAAATGAGTTGGTAAGTCACACATCAGGTGTGAGTGTGTCTCTGTCACTTCCCCCCACACGGGCACATAGTGAGGGCCCAATTCACCCACAAAGCAAGCCTTCTGTAGTAAAGAGGTCACCCAGGGGTTAACTACTGAGTCACTCAAAGCACTATGTGTTGGATCAACACTGCACCCCTCCCTTACTTCCTGTATAGTTAGTGGGAGTTCTCCCCTTCCCCCAACAGCTCAGTTCTGAGGCAGTTAAAGCAGCAAGTTCCCAGCCTGCAGTCCTGTGAGTAGATGGGTTTTTTTTTTGATTCAGTGAGTGATCCCTTTGCAAGCCCTCCTCTTTGTAAAGCCCTGGGCATTTAGCACTCTGTTTTTTTAGCAGTCTGTGCATTGACTGAGGTTAGTCTCTACTCCTTTCATGGGTAGCTAGGTATTTGGGGACGGGGGGGTGGGGAGGGAGAGTTCCTTTTCGCTGAAGCCTTTGTTACAAAGTTCTTGGGATTTGGTGGTAGGGAAAAGGAATCCAAGTGCTGAGGATGCAAGAATCCGCTGACTGTTGAAGGCCTCCATTATCTCAAGCAGAGTCAAATTTTTTGTGGTCTTGCTGCAGAGCAGCACCTTCCCTTGTATATCAATCTCTTTGGTGATCACCCGGGCTTGCTTCCACTTCATGGGCTTGTTTTCACCTGCTGCAACCTGGGTAATTCTGTTCTGATCTATGCTAAACATGAAGCTGGTTCAATTAAAAACGTCAAGCTGCCCAATTTAAGGGAGGAGAAGGGAGAGGAAATCCCCGGTCAGGCTCATTTTCAGATTGAAGGGTGCACACGGGTTAAATCAAATTTCAACCCTTAATAAATTGACTGTTGTGTCTCTTTAAGGCTGCCAGGCAGCGGCTACCTAAGAGCCCTGGCACTGCTGGTAAGGGGCAGCCAGGCCATGTGGGGACTGTTGTGGAGTGTGAAGTTTCTCTGAGCTCTCTGCCGGGTAGATAGGGCTGGCCCAATGTGTGAGCTGCATTCACATCCCACGAGAGCAGACAGATTGTGGATGAATGAGCTGTACTTTTATGCATGGAGATCAAGGTGCTTCCAAGATATTGGTCTTTTAGGAATGACGTATCATGGCAGCCACAGGAAAATGCCAGCTCCATGCTTCGGCCCTCTGGCTTAATGGAGAACCCAGAGACCAGTAAAGAGCTGACCTGCTCCTGCATCTCGCTGCGGTCTTTGCGTCTCCTCTGCCTTGGCTCCCTAGCACAATGATGCTCCAGAGATCACTGGGTTTACTGCTTACTATAGAGAATATGCAGAAGAGACTACAGTGCCTGTGTCTCTCTGCTTTGTGCAGAATGTCAGTGGGCTCGGAGGAACCCAGAGCGGCTGCCCTCCGGGAAGGGACAGTCTTTTCCTGATGTTTGTACAGAGCTTTACACAATGGGGCTAGGGCTTTTAGGCACCACTGCAACACAAATAATACTCCCTGGCCTCTCTGCTTTGCTGGGCCCCTGTTGCTGAGCTTCCTGGCCTTGCCCACTGAAGCAGTGGGTCTCTGGTTAAAAGAAAATGCGTGCTGCGCTTGTCCAGCAGCGTTTCAGCTGAGAACCAAGGAACTCGTTCTATGCATGTTACCTGGCTAGGGAGAAACCCTGGGTCCGGTTCGGATAGTATTTACCCATCATCTGTGCACAAAGCACTGAGTGGATGGCTTAGCTGCTTATGCATGTATGAGGTGTCGTGCTGGAGGCTGGCTCAGCTCCAGATGAAGGCAGGTATATCCGTCGATTCCGTTAACAACCTCGAGACGCTCGCCTATGGCCCCGAGCCCTCTGCTCGAAGACGCCACAGTCACCTGACCCGTCAGCTGACAAAAGAGGATGACTCAGCCAGCAGCTGTCAGGCCCCTAAAATAATGACAAAAACAATTAGCAGTCCAAGCAGTAGCCTCTCCTTAATTATCTCCTCCGAGTTTAATTAACTAGCTAAATTATCAGCAGTAATGTAGGCATTAATTATGTCAAATTACAGTGTAAAAATCACAAAGTGTGGAAAATGTCAATTCAGCTGTGCTCACCTGCCGGGCTGAGATGAACGCGTGTGACAGAGGCGCAGCCAAGCGCCGGGGAAAGGGGCCGCTTCCTCTTTGCAGGTGAAGAGCGCACCCTTCTGACAGCACTGGAAGAGGGGGAGGGAAGGGGCAGTTACATGGCAAACAGTTGAGGGTAGCTGGCGGGGGGAGCCAGTGCCATATTTTTGATTCAGAGCCACTGGGGTTGCTCTTGACTCGGCGAGGATGGACTGTTTTGGCTCTGGCAGAGGGAGGGGAAGGAGTTTGGATCCCCAAACCAGATGGCTTGGATGCTGAATTATTAAATTATGAATATTAATACAAATCAGACACGGAAGAGGTAATAATTTTGCTGCCCTACAGAAATAATTAACATAATTTTGATAAATTACATGATAAGAGAATCTCAAAATTGAGGTAGATTTATCTTAATTAATATCTTGGACCTGCTCCGTAAGGTAAATTGTTCCACTGGGAGTGGGGAAGGGTGAGGAAAGGCCTCTCTGTCTCTGAGGTTCAGACCCATTCCAAGGTTTATCTCACAGTCGTGTGTGTGTGGCAGGGAGGGGGAGACGCAGCCCAGCTCTGTCCTAGGCCCTCAGCTCAGGTGTGCCTTGTGTGACAGCACAACAGGGTTCTCTTCCATCCCTTCCAGGGGCATGTGGCTCCCATGGGAAGTGCTTCTGGCAAACAGGGCAAAACCCTCAAATACGGGCAAGGTTTCAGGCATACAAGCATAGCACTCACCTGGGGACTCAGCTGCTGGGGTGGATTCTTGCAGAAACTCACTTCCATCCAGACAGCTGCTTTTTGGGGAACTGGTGTGTACTCAAACCCAAACACACCTGCTTGCAAACACCTACCTGTATCCATAATCAAACACCCACGCATACTTGCATAGCAAACACCTGCACCCCCACATATTCATATGCATCCATGGGGGTACTTATTTAACCATAAACAAACACATGTACCCAGATGCAAACTTGTGAGCATACCTGTGCATACTCATGACCTAAGCAAACATCTGTCTGGCTATCTATCTGGGCTCCATTATTATAGCATCCAATCATCTCACAATCTTGTCATGTATTCATTCTCCTGGCACCCCTATGAGATAGGGAAGTAGTGTTATCCCCTTTTTACAGATGGGGAAAGCAGGCAGAGATTAAATGACTTGCCCAAGGTCACACATGAAATCTATGGCAGAGCTCCTGAGTTCCACATAGATTCATAGAAATGTAGGGAAGGAAGGGACCTTGAGAGGTCACCTAGTCCATCCTCCTCCACTGAGGCAGAACCAAGTACACCTAGACCATCCCTGACAGGTGTTTGTTCAACTTGTTCTTATAAAGCTCCAGTGATAAGAAGTCCAGAACCTCCCTTGGAAGCCCATTCCAGAGCTTAAATACCTTAAATATCTAACCCAGATCTCCCTTGCTGCAGTTTAAATCCATTACTTCTTGTCCCTCCTTCAGTGGGCATAGAGAACAACTGATCAACCTCCTCTTTCTAACTCCCTTAACATATTTGAAGACTGTTATAGGTCCCTCTTTAGTCGTCTTTTCTCCAGACTAAACATGTCCAGTTTTTGTAACCTGTCATCACAGGCCAGGTTTTCTAAAGCTTTTATCAGTTTTGTGGCTCTCCTGCGGACTTGCTCCAGTTTAACCACAGCTTTCCTAAAGCGTGGTGCCCAGAATTGGACACAGTACTCCAGCTGAGGTCTCACCAGAGCAGAGTGGGATGATCACCTCCCATGTCTTACGTATGACACTCCTGTTAATACACCCCAGAGTGATGTTAGCCTTTCTCACAGCTGCATCACATTGTTGACTCCTATTCAATTTGTGATTCAGTATAACCCCCAGATCCTTTTCAGCAGTGCTACTGTCTAGCCAGTTATTCCCCATTTTGTAGCCGTGCATTTCACTTTTCCTTCCTCAGTGAAGTACTTCGCACTTGTCTTCATTGTATTTCTTTTTGTTGATTTCAGATCAATTTGCCAGTTATCAAGGTCATTTTCAATTTTAATCCTATCTTCTAACCCCTTCCATCTTGGTGTCCGCAGATTTTATAAGCATACGCTCCACTCCATTATCCAAGTCATTTATGACAATATTGAATAGTACCGGACCCAGGAATGACCCCACAGATACATCCTTCCATTTTGACAGAGAACCATTGATAACCACTCTTTGAGAATGATCTTTCAACGAGTTGTGCACCCACCTTATAGTCATTTCATTTAGACTACATTTCCCTAGTTTGCTTATGAGAATGTCATGCAGAACTGTCAAAAGCCTTATTAAAATCAAGATATATCACATCTACTGCTTCCCTCTACCCACCAACCCAGTAACCTGGTCAAAGAAGGAAATTGGGTTGTTTTGGTGTGAATTGTTCTTGGCAAATCCATACTGACTATTCCGTATAACATACAAGGCCCCAGACAGCTTCTGAACTTAAAGAGAGTTTTGCCATTTGTTTCACTGGGAGCAGGATTGGGCCCCTAAACTTGGACATACTGAGTGAAATCCTGGCCCTGTTGAAGTCTATGGTAAAACTCCCATTTGACTTATGCAGGGTCAGGATTTCACACAGTGTATATATTCATGTGCATACGCACATGGCAGTATTCACACACAAGCTTTTGTGCATAGTTGTATTTGTTCACCTGCAAATACACACTTGTGTATTTGTTTGCATGCTCACTTTCACCTCTTGTGTGCATTCACTCCTGTCCATGTTCTCCCACACACGTTGTGTGTTTCTGAGTGTATTCACGTCCCACCAAAACATTATTTTTGTGAGTATTTTTGTGTATGCTTCTTTGCATACACACACAGAGTTTTGTATCTACAGTACTTGTGAATTCTCTCCTGTGCCTGGATAATCACACACACGGAGCTGACTGTACGATGTTCTGCATCTAATCAAATAAAAACTTGGGGCTACACATGCATTAAAAGACACACAGCATTAAAAATCAAACAAAGATGGGTAGGTTCAAATGTATTCCTGCAGTCAATGGAGTTCCATCATGTGTGTGATTATACCTGTACAGGAGGATTCTGTGTGTATATGTGTATCTATGTATATACCTGAAATGCATCGTGATGCAGGTGAATATACAGAGAAATACACACACATGAATAAGCATATGGAATCAATGGAGTTTATGCCAGGGATGAAGCTAGTTTGTAGCAAGAGGCAATGTACAGGTGTAATCTGGTTTTATTCAATGTCCGTCATCCTGTTCTTTTGGCATTATCTATTCTTGCACTTGTGCTGTTGCCCTGTATTGCACGGCTGGCTTTCTTCAAACCCATAACATCCCCAGCATGGCTCAGTGGATTCCCAAGAGTGTCCCACTCTGAGCGTATCTGCTTTGAGAGAGGCAGCTTCTTTCCCTTTTCCTGAAGCGTGGTTACCGCCACATTTGTTGGGTCAATGCTACATTGGTGTTTCAGTTCAGCTTGCATAGATCAGCCATGAGCATGTGGTAGCTCTCTTTCCGAGAGATGTATGTCTGTATGTACAGTGTATGTATGTACAGTGTAAAATAGTTTAAATTTAAGAAAACAATGTGTTGTGCTATTAGGTCAGATGCTGCTCTCAGTACCTGGAGTACAGCTGGTGTAACTTTGCTGAAGCCAAGTTCAGTGCAGGTGTATCCCAGAGCACAGTTTGGACCATTGACTTCATCCACTTAAATAGCTCGCAGGCCTGGGCGCATGGGATTTCAGTAACGAGCGAGTGTTGAGAGAATGCGGAATTGGTCAGTGCTATGCTCGGCTGATGCGGCAACTCCTGGTGTCGGACGCCATCAGGTGGTCGAGGGACATCTACATAAAACACATCACTGGACATTAGCAATACCAGGAGGGATGAGCTGGAGTGCCAATGAGACGTGCAGTCGGGAAAGTAATTGAAATACTTTCCTCGTGGATTGTATTTTTTAAATGGACAACCTGCCCTAAATTCTTAATTACTGAGGGACAGTCTTCACTCACTGATATATTTGCTTTCCACAACCAATCTTCTGTATAGATTTTCATGAGTGATGTAAACAAATACTTGGATGCTAATATATAAACTGTATTCTTAAATTTATTCACCTACATTTGGGTTATTGCTGATTATGCACTGTATGTATTGTATGACTTTAAAAACATTGTATTTGCCGATATCTAAGCACTATACCCAGATATACAGAGACTCTTTTCTCAACCTATGTCTTATATAATTTTTTAACATTAGATTTAATAAAAGTTTTAAATTTACCCTCCTGCCAAAAAAAGTCCTATGTTTCCCAGCATATACCCATATGGGGACCTTTAAGATTGTGCTGTCAAAGTAACAGGTCAAATCAAAAAGCTTACTGCAAACAAGAAAAATACTTTGGCAATGACATATGGCAGGACCTGCTACTCCTAACAGTCTAGCTCTAGGAGGGGATTGTGTTTGCATATTAATACTGTCCATTTGGAACATCCAGAAGAGATCCATTACCAATATATTCTGCAAGAACATTTGTAAACTGTATGTGGTATATATGTGCAGTGTCTCAGCTGCTTGACAGATTTGGAACTTGGAAGAACAAGAAATCTTTTGAGAGAGGCTATTCATGTGAGATTTCCATCTTGGTCTCTAGTTCATAGAGGCATTAGGTAGGTTAATTGGGAAGTATTTAAAAACATTCAGAATCTAGTTGATATGTTTCGAATAATAATGTTTAGTACATAAAACACTTTATATGTTCAAAGTGCTGTACAAACATTAACTAAGAAGTTCTCAGTTAAGCATGATCCCCATTTTACGGATGGGGAAACTGAGTCAGAGAGGCTAAGTGCCAAAAGTGTTAAAGCTAGGATTGAAATCCAGGAATTCCTGGCTCCCAGTCCTGTGCTTAATTACAAAAGGTAGAAGGCAGCGTGATCAAGTCTGGTTGCTTACATAACTAGCTGAACGTCCTGGTCTTTGGTCTGCAAAACTGTGCTGGAGTTCCGTGAGGTTTTCTCATGGGATTTCTGGTCTTTCTTGTGTCTGGCTAAGCTAGAAATACCACTGGGGAAAGCCTGACTCCACTGAAATCAGTGGCAAAATGATAACAATAGATCCCAGGGGAACAGCCTCATCATGGTGTTTCAGTTGGAGGCTGGAGGCAGAGAAATGCATGAGAGAGAAAATTAATGGGAAAATAGTTCTCGAGACTCCTGGAAATTCAACAAGGCTCTCCTTGCTTCTTGGTTTAGTCATATCGCTTTACCCTGTATCCCTTATGCTTTTTCTGAGCATATGGCTCTTTTAATGTTTACCAATTGTTAACTACAGTAAGGACAGACTTCCAGGTAGATTTTTCTATAGTGTGGCAAGTGCCAGACCCAGCATATACCCAGGGCAGGGCAATAGTCTTGGCTTGGTTAAATTTCCATTAAAATTAAAACAGGGCTAAACACCCTAAAAATGGAGAGCCCTTCCATTTCTTATGGAGGAAGATCCAAGAGGATGAACATTCTCAGAGGCATAGAGTAACCCAGGAGCCGTGAGGCTAGTGAGGAGCAGCAGGGACCTCTGTAAGGTGCACACTTTGCATTTTGGGAAAGTTTTACCGGTATACTCACTGCCTCGCAGAGATACCGGAGGGGCTGCACTTTTGGTATGGTGGATGCAACGTGGCTCTTTAAGGAGTTGGCATAAAGGCCAGTGTGTTATTGCAGAGTGAAGACCCAGCCAGTGTTTGCTCTGAGATGTTCATACTCCATCCTACTGGTGAGCTAGGTTTATTACCGGTCCTGCTAGCGGTTTGGAACAGGGGAGGAGAATAGAGGCAGGTGAAAGGAGGAGTTGGTTCTTTACTGACTGCGTCTCTCTCCTTTGGATCTAGACACAATAAACACATGAGCCATGCCAAGATCTGCTTAGCAGTCTGCAAACAGTCTCTGTTGTGTGGAGAAGATCAGGTGGCAATGTAGAAGGATGTGAAACTACATGTCTGGGCGGTGCTGAAAATAATGTTAAAACAAGGGGAACCCCACTGAGGAATAATTAATGTGGCTCCGTTCCACCAGCTTCCCCCAGCTGGGCCCTGCCAGGACTTGCCCAGGTTCATGTGCCTCAGAGTGACCTGCAACAACCAGCTGTGCAGCCCAGCCTCACATGCATACTGATAGGTGCCATGTTCTGAAAGAGACCAGGGGAAGAGCAGTGGTGTCCAGCTCCCACACTCGCTGAGCAGCGCAGGGAAGGAAGGAGGGGATTTTCTTTGCAATTAAGTGTGACAAAAAGTTAGTGTGTTGGTTCAGTCCTTTTAGAAAATTTCCCATTTGGATTCCACCAAATAGTCCTGAGTGCCTAGTACCGTGCAGCAGATTCTGCTGCGTCTGAGGATTCCATTTGAATTCAGCCTTAACCACTTCACCGCTGCAGTAAGCCCATTAGCCTCCAGGGTCCCAGAGCTCCTGGCTTGCCATGTTGCAGCCAAGTGGGTAACAGCGGTCAATAAAAGTGGCTCCTGAGTGCTGATCCCCCCGAGCACCAGTGGGCTGGGCGTGGGGATAAAGAGCTGGGTTATTGCACAGTGTTCATTTCCTGAGTTTATCCGTGTTACTACTAGTATTGAAACAGAGCTACAACTGAATGACTAGAGCCCAGTGCCTGGTTTGGGTGGAAACCCAGACTTGTGACCTGGCCATGTTGGCTTCTGCCAGAGCAGATCAGTGTGAATTTGCTCTGGCAGAGAGGAACCTGCCCTGCAGGAACCATCCCCAGAGCACAGGGAGAAGACGCTCCCCTGCTGTTTCCCCTGCTCCAGGAGCCCATCCCTAGCAGTCAGGACATGAACTGCACCACAGCTACAGTCAGTACACACAAAACACGGCAACTGCACAAATAGGGATGAAAGCACCACGCACACAAACAGCGGTAAAAGATATTGGAGCAGACTCCTCCTGTCTGCAGAGGTTGGCAGTTGTTTTGTTCTCTGAGCTTCTGCAGCCTGTGACAGAGGAGATGCACATACTGGGCTCTCTTGTGGAGTCTTGATGTTTGTTCTGAAAGTCACTTTAGACTGAAGAGACACATTTTGTTCTCTGTGTTTGGGACCATAAATAAGGACTACCCAGCCATGCAGAGCATCCTTGAGAATGTGTATATTCATAGGCAGTATGGATAGGCCACAGGACCGGGGAACCAACACACCTAGAGGCTATTCCCAGCTCTGCTACAGACCTGCTGGATGACCTTGGTCAAGTCATTTCCCCTCTCTGTGCCTGTCTTTTCCCCTCCCACCATTCATCTGTCTTGTCTATTTAGATCAGTGGTTCCTAACCTGCGGTGCACGCACCCCTGGGGGGTGCGAGATGCCCTTTCTGGGAGTGGGAGACATGCCAGATTTGTTTAGAAAGTAAATCATTGAAAACACAAATTAAGCACAGGCAAGTAAGTACAATTACTTTGTTTCATCAAACCTATGTATTTATTAACACGATACATGTTTTAACGTTTACTGTAATATACAAACAAAAATATATCTAGTTTTAAAGAACTGATCTACTTCAACGATTTTCCATAAGGGATGCAAGAACATTTTGAGCACCAAAGGGGTGCAGGCTGCAGTAAAGGTTAGGAACCACTGATTTAGATTGTAAACTCTTTAGGGAAGGGACTGCTTTTCACCATGTGAATGGACAGAGTTGAGCATGGCGGGGCCCTGGTCTTGAGTGGGGCTACGGTAATAAAACATAATAATACACAGGACAATTGCAGTCAGTACAGCGCTTAGCAACACACCGAAACCCTGCATGTGCACAGATACCCTACGGAAATGCGCACACCCCCTGGACTGTACCCCGAGCCCTACAGAAATGCAAAGCACACCTCACACTACACAAACACCAACAGATGCACTAGGGAAGAGTATCCAATCAACACCCCTGCACCCAGGTGAACAGTACCTGCACACACACTTGAACACATCTCACATAGCTGGGGGAACCTATATTCTTCTCAGCCCTTTGAAAATAGGGTCTGGTAGGCGAGGGCCCGGTCCCTATCCCCATTTTCTTTGGCGAAGGAGGTGCTTTTTCTCTAGTCCGGTGATCTGATCTGCTTCTGCCTTTTGCAGTGTGTTATTTCCACTTTGTTTCAGTTTCTCCTCTGTTGGGACTCTTGGGCCTTTCCTTTCCCCAGTAATTATATAATTGCTTCACGACATGCTGCAGGAATATTGAGGGAGATGGCTAAGGCTAGCACAACAATAGTGACAAGGAAAACATTAATTTCTGGAGTTCTTTTAATTAATTCATCAGGAATCGTGCTGTGTGGGATGATTACGTTAAAGTGTTTAATTACAAATTTATATGTAATGATGCACTTTAATTACTTTGGACTGGTACAATATTGTTGGGCCCTTTTCCCAAGATTCCTGGCACTGGATCTGGGCTGCACACAAGCATGTCATAGATGCTTGTGCTTCTAAATTATTTACATGGCATGGGAGAAATCTGGTTCTGAAATTCCCTCCAAAACTAATGGAAACGTATTCCCCAGGGGATATGGAGAAGGAGGGCTGGAAGGGGCTGTGTGGATGTCAAGTGGAGCTTCGGTCAGAATATGTTTGTTGGAAGAACGAAGGTTAATCTGAAGTATTAGAGAGCCAGGCATCATAAATATTTATCAGAGAGACTGGCTTCAGGATTCTAGTTCTCAGAGAAAACTGGGTCTCGTTCAAAAACAGTAGTGTGAACAGCTCTCACTAGGTGTGTGAGGTTTTCTTTCTTTCTTTCTTTCTTTCTTTTCTTTCTTCCTTTCTATGCGTGTGGAGCATCTGTGATTCTTTTTTCTCTTTCTGATAGTTTTATCTCAGGTGAGATGTATTGCGTAGGCATTTTGAGATATATTTTTATAAAGGCCTTGGATGTTAAAGAGCTTGGACTTAGTTTAGGGCTAAGTACGTCACTTGGGAAGGAAAAAATCACATGCACAGCTACAAACTGGGGAATAATTGGCTAGGTGGTAATACTACTGCAAATGGATCTGGGAGTTATAGCGGATCACAAATTGAATGTGAGTCAACAATGTGATGCAGCTGCAAAAAAGGCTAATATCATTCTGGGGTGTATTAACAGGAGTGTTGCATGTCAGACATGGGAGGTAATTGTCCTGCTCTACTCTGCACTGGTGAGGCTTCTGCTGGAGTACTGTGTACAATTCTGGGTGGGTGCCACATTTTAGGAAAAATGTGGAGAAATTGGAGAGAGTCCAGAGGACAGCAACAAAAATGATAAAGGATTTAGAAAACCTGACCTATGCTGAAAGGTTTAAAAAATCTGAGCATGTGTAGTCTTGAGAAAAGAAGACTGAGAGGAGATCTGATAAGGGCTATTAGGACTGGGATCAGTTGTTCTCTACGTCCACTGAAGGTAGGACAAGAAGTGATGGGCTTAATCTGCAGAAAGGGAGATTTTGGTTAGATGTTAAGAAAAACTTTCTGTCTATGAGGGTAGTTAAGCTCTGGAATAGGTTTCTAAGGGAGCTTGTGGAATCCCCATCATAGTTGGTTTGTAAGAATAGGTTGGACAAACACCTGTCAGGGGTGGTCTAAGTCTACTTGGTCCTACCTTAGTGCAGGGGGCTGGATTTGATGACCTCTTGAGTCCCTTCCAGCCCTACATTTCTATGATTCTATGTGTCTGTGCATGTGTGCATGTGAAATAACTGAAGGCACCTGGTTATATAGTACACAGTACTATGTATGCTTTGGAATATTGTATAGATACATTAGATACAGCTAACAACTCAATACCAGCCATATAGCTCTAGTGCAATATTCACATCAAGTGTTAACCACAGTTGTACTTAGATTGTTACTTAGATTTTAAGATCTTCAGCTCAAGGACTATCTTTTGTTCTGTGTTTGTCCAGTGCCTTGCATAATAGGGCTTGGGTTTCCTAGATGCTACTGCAATATAAGTAGGCTTAAAGGATGAGATTTTTATTGGTAAATGTCAATAAACATCAATTTCACTGCACACTCCCAAATTAATGAAAAAATATTTCCAGTGATGATCATCTGAATTTACAAAAGGGCAAAGTAAGACCAATGTGGCTTGAGAACTTACTAAAATTCGATTTAAGGATATTAACTTTGTATATTTTGACATGCGATGTTGACAATTTGTGTTTTAACAGTTACAAAGCCTTAACTTTTTGAATCTCAGCATCTCTTGTCATTAAATAATTATTGTCTAATCCCCTCCCATGATTTCCCACGACTGTGAACATGTAAATTGGTAAAAATTTAAAAAATACTTAAAAATAAACATCGCTATTATCAGTTGGAATTATAAAAATTGAATTCTGCCAAGTCTAAATATTAGTAATAAGGGTTTTATTTTGCCTAAGTATGAATGGCAGGATTTGGCAAAGAACAAATTGAATACTTTAGTTAGACAAAAACATCCCCTAAGGAATAAACCAGATTCTGATCTCAGTTACACTTGTGTAAATCTAGAGTAAATCCATTGGGTTTGGATGGATACTGGTGTAACTGAAACCAGGATTTAGACCCTATACAATGTAATTTTAAATGCTCTACAATTTCATGAGAAGTGAATGTGACTAGTATGTAAGACGTCAGGCTTCAGGCTCCCGAGGGATCAAGTGCTTTGGGTGCTTTTTGCTCTCCTGCCAGGCACAAGAGTCACCCACAGTGGCTGTTTCTAGCGCTGTCCTGCCACGTGGCTGTGAGTTACCCTGTGGCTGGAGCCCATTTGGGTTGGATGTGGCTGTGGAGGAAATCTAAGGGCTGGTATACACTGAGGGCTTGTCTGCTATTGAAATGCTACAGTCAGGAGCGGCGCCAGGGTTTCTGACGCCCTAGGTGGACGGCCATTTCGCCGCCCCCCGTGGGTCCGGTGGTCCTACCGCAGTGATGCCGGCGGACGGACCGTTGCTGGAAGGGCTCTGGTGGAGCTGCTGCAGCGATGCCAGTGGGCAGTCCGCTGGTCTAAAGGCTCCAGTGGACCTGCTGCAGGCATGAGTGCAGTAGGTCCGCCGGAGCCTTTAGACCAGCGCGCTGTCCGCTGAAATGACTGCGGCAGTTCCACCAGAGCCTTTCCAGCAGCGGACCATCCACCGGCATGACTGCAGTAGGTCCACTGGACCCGTGTGCTGCCCCCCCGGCAGAGTAGCGCCCCCTCAAAATTCTGGCGCCCTAGGTCATTGCCTAGGTCGCCTAAATGGTAGCGCCGGCCCTGGCTAAAGTGGCACAGTTGCACTGCTGTAGAGCGTCGGCGTAGACACTACCTACTGCAACAGGAGGGGTTTCCCCCATTGATGTAGGTACCCACCTCCCCAAGACGCGGTAGCTCTTCCATCGACCTAGCACTGTCCATACTAGAAGTGTAATCCACCTCTTTGAGAGGAGGTAGCGAAGTTGACAGAAGAATTCTTCCATCAACCTACTGCTGTCTACACTGGGAGTTAGGTTGGCTTAACTACATCACTAAGAGGTGTGGATTTTTCAACCTTACTTTTTAGTAGAGACCAGGCCTGAGAACTTACCTTGGCATAGCTGTGTCTCTCAGGGGGTGTGAAAAATCCACATCCAAGAGACGTAGCTAGACCAACTTAACTCCCAGTGTAGACAACACTAGGTTGATGGAAGAATTCTTCTGTCAGCTTCGCTACCTCCTCTCAAAGAGGTGGATTACCCACTGCAATGGGAGAACCATTCCTGTCTCTGGAGTGGGTGTCTACCCTGAAGCACTACAGCAGTGCAGATGGGTCGCTGTAGCGTTTTGAGTGTAGATATAACCTAACTCTTCATAAAAAAGACTGAGGCTGGAGTTGTGACAGTTGCCATATTGGCCAGCACCAATGATTGCTCAAGGGACCTGCAGAGCTCAAAAGCACAAGTCTCTACAGCTTGAACTAATGAGCCAGGCTTGCAAGGTGGATCCTCTGTGGGGCGTGTACCACACGCTCTGACCAGCAGCTTACATAACCTTTTAAAGCTCACTCGGTGCTGCCTGGTAGGGCAGCAGATTGGAGCAACTTCCTGAGCTGTAGCTTCTCTGTTTGTTGCTGCTATTACAGAGGCCAAATGAAGGGAGGGGTAATAACTCTGAGATGGAGAGTGATGCATTACAGACCTCACCAGCATGTGTTTTCTTGGAGCTTTATGAGTTCGCCGTCAGCTGCCACTGCTGTCCATTTCCAAACTCTGGCGGTGTTTCAGAGCCGCTTGCGCCATCTCCGCTTCCCCCCATTGTTCTTCTCTTCTAGTTTACCCTCTTCCCTGCCTCTTCTTCACTGTCCCTTCTGCCCTACTTCATTTCACCGCTCCCTCATTTTTAACTGGAGTGTCTTTACAAACGTTTCTGTTGCTTCCGTCGACCACCGCAGGCCCAACCCCAGTGTCCCTGTTCCACAGACCCAGCCGCAAGGCTTGGATGGGTAACTCTCAGGCAAAGGGAATGCTCTAGACATGAGAGAGGGAAGGTCAGTGTGCAGAGGCCGGGGGGAATCCAAGAGCTAAAAGAGGAATACGATTTTTGCAGAGTAGTGTGGGATTGTGTGTCCGTCTGGGCTCTGGCACTAGCCAGCATCCAGGAACTGAGCGCAATAGACAAGTGCTCAATTAAATTATTCTCTCGGCTGCAGGTGAGTTTGAGGCAAGTGGACAAATTGCAACCCAATAACCCAGTGAACATGAACTGAGACTCAGGATATGGCCAGGGAAGCCTCTGGGAAAGAACAAAAAAGCCATATAAAGACGGGCAGAGCTGTTCTTTATCTTCTGCTAGGTTAGCACAGTTTAGACTGGGAGGAAAACTCAGCGCGGAGGTGAGTGCAACGTGAAATGAAAGGTGCAGTCTGGGAGTCCCGTTCAAGGCTATTGATATTAATCGGTGGGATTATCAGATTGTCAGCCCCCTGTGAACTGATATGTGTGAAGACAGAAGCAAAATGGGAAACCCTAAAAACTCATTTCCTAAGTTTCCAATGTGAGATATATCATTCTGCACTGCAAGTGCTTTTATTGTCAGCTGGATGTAACTACCAAGGATATTACATTATCTTCTGAAAGGTGTTAGAGATATCGCAGCAGAGGTTTAGCTCCTTTGTCAGTAGCTGGGATCATAGGAGGTTTTAAATGTCCTCCTGACACAGCAGGTTGTCTGGTACAGGTCTCGTGTGGCATGAATCTTTGACAAAGGTCTGCAGCTCTAGTGGGAGAGCAGGAGGAGGAAGAACAAGGGGTGGACCCAAACATGAGATCTGAACATTCTCTAATGTTAGGAAATGTGGATCCAGATCCATATCTGAACTTCACAGCCCTGGCCTTTCTGTCACCTGAGCTGAACCCAAACCCTGGATCCAAACACCCTTGACTTGAGTAGAGGGGCTGTTCAGACTTGGATCCAATTCCAGCTCCCAACTTTGGCTGTGTTCGCACTAGGAAAGAGGGTGTGTTCCTCCCTTGTGTTTGCTAATACATGGGAACTAACAGAACATCAAATCCTAGTGAAGACAAGGCAGTTTGTAGTTTTCAGATAAGCTAGCTCAGTGGTTTTCAACCTTTTTTCATTTGTAGAGCCCCAAAAAAATTTCAAAAGGAGGTGCACGCTCCTTTGGAGATCTTAGACATAGCCTGTGGACCCCCAGGTTGAAAATCACTGAGCTAGTAGGTCCCTGTGTGTGTGTGTAGAGCCCAGGGTTTCCCTGGACCTGCTAACTCATGTTAATGCTACAAACTACTGTGTCTTCACTGGGGTTTGACCTCCTGTTAGTGACCACATCGTAGCTGACACAAGGTAAGAACACACTGTTCTACTGAAGGCAACGTGTTTGTGAGTCAGGCCCATTTCTGGAGAGGGCTATTGGGCTCTCTCACGTTGGACGGTCTCCATTGATGTGTGTGACAAACGATGTCATACTTCAGCAAGGCAATTGTCACAAGCAGCTTTCAGATACATATGGGAGGGGAGACACATTCACAAGAGGAACTCCCCAGGTAAGCTGTCCGAGTGCTGCCAGCAACACAATCAATACATTTCTCCTTTACGTTTCTAAAATTCAATTAAAACAGGCTATTTTTTAAAGAAATTGGGTGGTGGGCTGGGTACCTCCTGCCTTTCTGTGTTATCCGACAATGGCCCCTTACAAAAATCTAGTTCAAGTTGTACAGGCCAAACCCATATCTAAAAGGGTCTGAAAGACACATTATATGGAACAATGGGTCTTTCTAGTTCTTCCTGATGGTCTGCAGTCTGGCGTATTTTGAGAACAAATCAAAGGGGGTGTTGGGAAGGGAACACCTCATAAAGGAGAGAAAGGAGACGAAGGAATATCTGAGCTTTTATAGAAGCACAAACTGCAAATGCAGAGCTCAAGAAGACCAATCCCAAATGTACTGGCGTTAGTTGCAAGACCCAAACACTCAGGTAGGGGGAACATCATGCTAGTGCTGGTACTGTCCCTAGAATCTGAACGATCAAGTTTGAGGCACACACTTGTAATAAGTCTGTAGGCTGAATCCACCCAGTTTTTGCTCCCCTAGGTTAATCCAGACAAGGGACACTTGCATTTGATGTGGCACTAGCCCCAAGAGGGGCAGGGTTAAGGCCAATAAAACTGCAGCAGTGATGCATAGAGACGAGCCATATATCTGAGTTGAATAAAAGGCCTAATAAAATGCAAAGCAAAAGCCAGGCCTTGTCTCAGGCAAACTTAGCTCCAAAGTGGGTAAAGTACCGTACCATGCCCCATGGCACTGCACAGGCTCAGATTTCCACTAACAGGGCAGAGAAGGCGAGGCACAGGTCAACAAGTGGTCAGAATGGCAGTGAAAAATGGGAAATGAAAAAAATGAAGCCTATTTATTTTTCATTTATCTATAATACAGTGAAATGTGGGCGGTGGCTGTTAGGGAAGGGAAGGCGCAGGGTGACGAATGAAGGGGTGTGGGTTTTTTGGGGGGGAGCAATCCCAGCAGCCTTTGCACACTTCCAGAGCAGGGGCATGTCTTGGCCATTTGCGTAAGGAACGGCTCATTGAAGGATCCATTGGCCCAGATAAACAGGGCTCTGATGGGAAGGCAAAGTGTCCTCTTTCGGATGAGGAATTCTCATTCCTCTCAGGCATGTGCTTCGGAGAGCACTGCGGGGAGCTGAGCCCAGGAGAGCATGGCCCTGCGGGGCAGGAGGATGGCTGGGCGTTTCCCAAGGCAGATCTCACCGAGTGTGTGATTATTACTTTGCTTCCAATAAATCAGGGTTTGAATTTGGTCCCTTCCTATTACCTGAAATCCATTGGCTTAGAAATCGGGCTCAGGGGCCCAGCTCCTCTTTTATTTTAACCTGTTGTGCTAGAGTCCAGGATCAATCATCTGAAACCTCCTCCTGCTAATGAAGGTTGTCAACAGTTGTAACCTAGGAGTCTCTCCATCTAAAGTAGGGCTTCTCAAACTGTGGGCTGGGACCCCAAAGTGAGTCACAACCCATTTTAATTGGGTCACCAGGGCTGGCCTTAGACTTGCTGGGGCCTGAAGCTGACGCCCGAGCCCTGCCGCCTGGGTAGGAAGCTGAAACACAAGCACCCCTGGGGCGGTTGGGCTTGAGCTTTGGGCCACCCAACCCGGGGCAGCAGGCTCAGGCTTCGGTCCCCACTCCTAGGGTTGTGTAGTAATTTTTGTTGTCAGAAGGGGGTCGCGTTGCGATGAAGTTTGAGCATGTCACACCAGGGAATATGGAAGGGTTGTGGAGGAACCTAGGGAGATGTGCTGTTCTGTAAATAAGCAGCAGGCACTGGAATGAAGCACTGCTGAAAGGAGGCCAACCTGTCTTCCTTAACCCCAGTGGGCTGACATGGGTCAGGGCTGTAAAAGGTCAATAGCCTGGTCAGATAACTGGGGTCAACCCCCACTCACTCCAGTTGCAGCTGCCATCAAAGCCCTGAGTTCCTGGAGCCCTGGCAAGGAACCTCTCCTTTGGCGCTCAGCCCAAGTAACCTGTCAGCATTGCAGTATCTTCAGACTATAGGGAAAACCCATGTTATACTGCTAAGAGGGGCCCTGTGGGGGCTGCTGCATGCAGTTACAGCGCTGAGCTGCGAGGCGCTCCTGTCTGCCTAGCCGTCTATTTGGGTAATGGTTCCACTGGTGCAGGCCTGCCAGTGCCAGATGGTGTTTGTTAGCGGTGCCAGGTCCCAGCTGAGTGCTGCCCTGGGAGACACTAACAGAAGCTGGCTCTGTAGCAAGCCCTGCCAAACCAATGGCATATGCTCCACTCTGCCCTGCACCTGCCGACGGGTAGAATTCACACACGGCTCTTGTGGCACGGATTTGAAGGAAGGAGGAAAATCTCAGCCCCATCTGGAGTGAATTTAATGGATAAACAACGGTGAAGCAAAGGAAGAGAAGGAGGGGCCAGTGACCACTGCTGATAGGATAGAGGCTGGTGAGCAAAGGGACCTAGCAGAGGGAGAGTGGGTAGAGAGGGAGGTGTGGGAGAGATGGGAGCTACGGAAAGCCAGAGGAAAAGGTGGGGAAAGGAAGGACCATAGGAAAGTGTGTGTGTGTGTGTGAGAGAGAGAGAAAGAGAGCAATTGCACAGCTCCTGGGTGTGAAGGGATTCCTGTATTTTACCCTCCACAAGAAAATGCTTAGCACACAGTTGCATTAGCTGTAATGGAGAATAGAACCATTCCTCTGTGATCAGATGTCAAGCTGCAAGGACAGGCTATGGTGATACCGTAGGAATTGTCCCATATGGGTTCCTAGTTTTTTCCATGGGGACCCAAACAAACTGGAGAGCAGCAACCAATTTCCATATTTGTTTATTATTTATTTTTTAAATGTACAAATCTGCTCAGCAGTGCAATGATGCTGTGTCAGTGCCGTGCAATGGAGCCATACAAAACTGATCAAGAGAAGCACCGATTCGGTTCCCCAGGAATGCCTGACATAAAATAACTTAAATGTTTAGGGCCAGATCCTCAGCTGGCATGTCGGAGTGTAGCTCCACCAGCCTTAGTGGAGTGATGCTGATTTACACCAGCTAAGTCATACGTTAAAAGATGAGATGTACACAACTAACACATTTTGCAGGTCCAAAGGGAACTTGCACAGGCAAAATACAAAGTCTAACAACCTTATTTGTGCACATAAATCCAACTTGTGCATGCAAATTATAGACTTGATCTGGTGAAATGCTGATTATCTTGCAAGACAGTTGCTCTTCACTTGAAAGGATATGGCCCAGTTTTGATGGGGCAAGCAAATGATTGTGCATGCAGAATTCAAGGGCATTATTGAGACAGCCTGTTGCACACTGAAATTGTGCACATACACCAATTTGGGCCTGCAAATGGGGTGACAGTGTGTCTAACTACTCAGTTTGCACACAGAAAGTGGACTTACGTTTAATTTCGGAGACAAGCTGGAAATGCGTAAGGGCTTAAAGTAATAACCAAGTGTGGCTACAAAAGAACCAAATAATGCAAGCCCAGTTTATAGGAGAATATACTTGTGGGCTCCTTTCTGGTAAAAATATAAGTGAAAGCATTCAGTGCTATAATTTATTGAAATGAAATAGACTGGAAAACAGATTCATATTTGAATAATTTTTTCCATCCCTATAATCTGTCATTGAGAGACAGGGCACTTTGTTTCTCTGAAAAATTATTTTTATTGCTGGATAAGAATAAGAATAATAATCATTATTACTAATAATGGCTTCTAGAGATCCTGTCATCTGAGGATCTCAAAGCACTTACAAAGGTAAGTAAGTGTTAGCTGCGTCTTACAGAAGAGAAAACGAAGGCACAAAAAGGTCAAGTAACTTGCTCAGGGTCACTCAGGGAGTCACTTTCAGAGTGAGGATTAAAAGGAAGGCTTCCTGACTCCCAGATCCCAGATTTAACTACTAGATACCACTGTCATCTCTGTAGTTATAATAACCTGAAATTCTGGGCAGCGACAGAGATTCAGGAAAGATAAGCAGTTCCGTTTGAAGGATGGCTGACAACTAAAACCACTCTATTTTTTTTTCCCAAAAGGATTCATCCACTCCCCCAGTATCTGGCCTATATTGCATTATATATCCCTGATCCTTCAGTCTATCACTGGTTTCAATGAAACCTTTGGAAAGCAGGATGAGGCCTTAGGTAAGATTATGTGATGGATACAATCCAGATGAAGCCTGCTGATATGGTTTGGAATATCCATGTGAAGTCAAACCAGAGCCATCCTTAGCCACAGAATATGAGCGACGCTAAGCTTTCTAGGTCAAAACTCACATCTTCTCATATTAAACAGCCCATTGCTGTTTCTTTGTGAGTGGAAAAGAATTCCAGCTATCCAAAGAGAACAGCACAGAACATCTGTATGCAGGTGACACACATGGGGAAACATGATATAACCCAATTTTGGAACACTGAGGTTTTTGGTTAAGAGGGGTTTAGATGAGTAGGGTCTGCTCTATAAATGTCATTCTGGATCTCTCCAGCACTCTCAACTTCAGGCCACAGAAAACAAAATGTAGCTGGTTTTCTATTTTTGTATGAATTTCAATTAATTGTAATGCAGCAAGTGCTACTGCTCTAGGTGGTAATTGCTTCTATCCCTGAAAACTGTGTAAACTTCTTAAGAATCCTCTGCCTTACTGCTCAAGATGCTCTCTTTTATCAGTAAAGCGAGGGCTTCATTTGAACTGTATCCCTGCCTCCTCTGTTTCCTTGCTTTGGTGTAATAACAATAGTATGTAGCATTTATAGAGCACTTATTTATAGAGCACTTTGCTACTTCAAAGCCCATTCGCAGCCATTAACTAATGAAGCCTCATGACCTCCCCTGTGATGGGGGTGGGGGTAAGCAAGTACTGTACTATCCTCCTTTTGCAGATGGGGAAGTTGAGACAGAGAGGAGTCTGCCAGAATGGGATTAGAACTTGGGAATTTCTGGCTGTCCCCAGGCTGTACTGAGGCCCTGCAACTCCTATGCAAATTGACCTCTTTGGAGTCTCACAATCATCCTTTTAGAATTAGCTCCAGTACTAATTAAAGCTGGTTGAATTTTTTGTAATTGAAAGATCATATCAATGAAAAGTATTTTTTTCACCATAACAAAAATATTCAGTTTGGTTGAAATGTTCCAATTTTTTCATCAAAATCTGAATTTTTCTGCCTGTAGCGGGGTGAACAGCTGTTCCAGCCCAAAAGAGGTTGGAAAAGCCCTGCAGAGGGCTGGGGCTGGGCAAGGGAGTAATATCTCAGCTGATTGAAGGAAGTGGCTGCAGCAGGGGCCATGCCCCAAACTAAGGAACTGGGACATATAAGAAGGCCAGGGAAGCCAGAGGGAGCAGTTTCACTCTGACTTGAGAGGGAGACAGGCTTGGCTGCTGGGGAACTCACCTGGGGGACTTATAGGGAGGCAGGGCTGGGGAAAGGCCTTAGGAGATGGGAAGCCCTAGTCCAGCAACTCCCCAGGCTGCAGGGCCTTGCTCTAGGCCTCCTAGGTATTGGGCTTGCAGAGGGGCAGCCGGAGGGTGGGTAAAGGCAGCCAGTCCAAACCCCTTGTTGCCTGTGATGATCAGCTGATAGACTTCAGTCCACCCCAGGGTGCAGGGGCTAAACAGAGACTGGCAGTAGCCACAACTGAGGTGACGTGGGGATAGGGGGTGGGGGTTCCCCTGGGGTGGGGAAACCCAGTGAGACTGTGGGGTATTGCAGGAGGCAGAACCCTGAGATAAGGGCACCGGGGTCCTGGGAAGGACACAGGGGCCAAAGGCAAGTGGATCACCGGCCTGCAGATGGCGTTCCTGGGTTGAAGAGCTAATTCCCGAGGACGAACAGCAGGAGGCGCGGCAGGGGTGAGTCTGCGCTGTGCTACACATGGTGGAGAATGCGGGCATGTGCGGGCCACTCCTGATACAAAGGGCAGGGCAGGGACTGTAGATGATTGCCTGAACATTGGTGAGAGGTGGAGAAGCAGGGGATGATGAACCCTGGGTACACTGGGGTTTACTATGCAGGGGCCCTAGGTACCATTCCTGGGTGGGGCCCAACAACAGAGACCTGGCAGAAGGGGGCTGAAGAGCTGCTGGGGTTACGGGAGACCCAACAGGAACTGTGGAAGGTGCTATAGGCCCTCCAAGAACAGGTCGGCCAGCTGGTGGAAGAACAGTGGCCCCTGCGGAAACTCCTTGGGAAGGAGTTAAGAAGAGACCACGAGGGGCAGGAGCAGCAGAGCACTGAGGCCAGGAGGCCTGTAGGAGGGTGTGGGTCTTGCTACGCCTGCGGTATGACTGGACACATAAGACAGGACTGTCCCTATGGGGTTGGAGTCAGAGCACCTCTCCCGGAGCAGGAAAAGTGGCAAGTCCTTCAAGCTGACGGCGGAGTGAGGGAACCCAGGTGGCAGAAGATATGTTGGGCTCGTGGGTGGGAAGGCCAGCTGCGTTGGGTGCCCAGGCCTTAGGCAAAAGGTCCAGGTCAACCCCGGTGTGGGGGCCGGACCTAGAAGGGATCCTGAAAGGTCCATGACAGCCAAGAAGCAGCAAGTTTGCTGGTGCTGCCAGAAACTGGGACATATAAGGAGGCACTGCCCCCTCAGGGAAACTGAGGCAGTGCCGAAGGAGGTGCCTGGAGGGCTGAAATCAGATAAGGACAGAGTGGAAGTTGCTGGGATGACAGTGGACTTGCCCAGGTGCCACCCACAGGGGGTGCTGGATAAAGAGATAGGAACTGGGTGGCCCCGGCGGGAGGCTGGGACCCAAACCATGGCCAGGACTGCTTTTGCCCAGGAAACTCAGACAATGTTACCTTACTATTTACAATTCAGACTTTACTGAAATTGCCCAGCGGCAAACACTACATCACGCTCTGCACACACAACCCACATTCCCTAGACACAACCAAACATTAACTATGTGAAAGTGAGTCAGAACCTGCCCAAAGTGAGGGTAATGGAGCGATAGAAAGAAATAGGGAAGCTGGACTCCCATATTCAACCCCTTATGGAAAGCCCACTGAATGGGAGATGCCAGAGTAAGGAAAAGATGTTCTTATCATCTGTTGTCTGGAAAAGGGAGAGGAGCACTTCTCCTTGGCCTTTATTGGCTTCCCAGAGCTTTCTCCTGAGGAAAGTTTCACTACGTTGGATAAGGAGAGACAGCCAACAGATAGCGCTCTGCTGTTTCCAAAATCAGTGGCTCTCAACCTTCCCAGACGACTGTATCTCTTTCAGGACGCTGATTTGTCTTGTGTACCCCCAATTTTCACTCCACTTAAAAACTACTTTCTTACAAAATCATACGTAAAAATACAGAACTCTCACAGCCACACTATTACTGAAATGTTGTGCACTTTCTCATTTTTACCATATTAACCCTGAAATAAATCAATTGGAATATAAATATTGTACTTACCTTTCAGCATCTAGTACATAGAGCAGTATAAGTCATTGTCTGTATCTTTTAGCTTGTACTGACTTTGCTAGAGCTTTTTATGTAGCCTGTTGTAATTTTAGGCAAATATCTAGATGAGTTGATATGCCCTCTAGAAGACATCTGCACACCCCCAGGGGTACACATACCCCTGGGTGAGAACCACTGAGGAGCCAGTACTGCTATGAGCCAGGGCACATGCTAAACTACAAACATACCTTTGTGGGATGTTAAAAACACTTTATTATGGGATATTTCAATGTTGTGTGGAATCTTCTTGTCTGCCACTTGCACAAGTTCCTCCATGCAACTGAGGCAACTCAGCCAGACTAATCGACGGCCCATGAGAACAGCTGTTTAGTAAGGAGCGTTCAGGCTGTGTTGGTGATGGTAGCGTAGGGTGTAGAACCGTCACGCACGTAGTTGTACTCACAAGGGGTATGACATGCATTACTTAGGCAATCCCTCTAATGATAGTTTATTTTGGGTAGTAGGAGGTGTCTGCTCCCAAAATTGCAGGACAGTGTTCACTAACACAGCCTGGACAGAAACTAGTCTGGTGTCAGGGACCTGTGCAGGTGGAGGATGGAATATTCCTCCCCAGTTTGGAGCTAGGGCTTAGAGAAACAACTTCGCTATTCACCTTTGAAATGAAGTAAGACCACGCGGTGCTACGACACACAGAATTTGGCTAGTAGATCAACATAGTTTGCTGCTTTCTAGCTTTTCTGCAAACCCACCCCCTATAGCAGTTGGAAGGCAGCCATCTGGAAAAGTGCAGAGTACCCCGGGCCATGCAGTTTCCCATGACCTGTCCCCCTTCCTCCGCTATGCAGAACTGCATAGGTTGTGCTTTGGGGGCCTCAGGCACCCTTTTAAGGAAAGGCAGGATGCAATCATCGGTGTGTTGTTTCACTCGAAATGTTAATTGTTAATGCAAAGGGCCACAGTAAAACCACGTGGGGATACAAAAATCTTCCTTCCGTCTGCTCAGGCCTGTCCATTGACAGCAGGCGTCAAACCCAGACTAGAAAAGTTTGCTCCTAATCTGTCTTCCCTAAAATTAAATGCTAACCCAGCAACACCCCGGTGCTGCATCTGTGTCTGCCCCAAGAAATCGATTGCAATCAATCACTCAGAATTGATCAGTTTGGCAGGAAGCACTGTAGATTCCTATGGGAAGGCAATCCAACCAGCTGATGGTCACCATCTTCAGCTTATCTTCAGCCCCAAGGATCTGTGCTGTGCTGCTTTGAGCAGTGGGTTTCCTGTTCTTTGAGAACAGGGAGAGTTCAGGCAAGGGGTGGGGTAAGGCTACAGATGGTTTGTAGATGTTAGAGATAGGTAAGTCCTCCTAGCTCATCAAGTCCTTCCCTATCAATGCAGGATTGTTCCTTATTTCACAGCTACTAGTGCTTCGTCTGGCGTAGCATTGGATATTCCAAGAGACGGTAGACTGACTAGCACAGCCTGCAGTAATAAGCAACAGTGGCTTCAGGCACCAGTGCTCCAAGCATGTGCCTGGGGCAGCAAGCTGTGGCGGGCACCCTGCCGGTCCCTGCAAGAGCGGCAGGCAGGCTGCCTTCAGCGGCGCGCCTGCGGGAGGTCTGCTGGTCCCGTGGATTTGGCAGCAATTCGGTGGTGGGTATGCTGAAGCTGCAGGGCGGTTGGACCTCCCACAGGCATGCCGGTGAATTCGTGGGACTGGGGACCTCCCGCAGGCACGCCGCTGAAGGCAGCCTGCCTGCTGTGCTTGGGGCAGTGAAAAAGCTAGAGCCGCCCCTGATAATAAGTGAGTGATGCATACCAGAATCACATTGGCATTTTTGGATGATTTATTGCCAAATCTTGCATTTTTCCAAACTTTCTTTCTTTCTTTTGAAAGTTCTAACAAGTGTACAAACCCTTGCCATGTAAATATCAGAAACAAAATAATCATGACAACTGTTATCTTTTGTTCAAAAAAGACATTATACAGGAATATAGTCATCAGATCTTTCTATTTTACGGGGGTGTTACCACATTCCACAGCGAGCATTATTACAACATCTATGTGGTTTCTAGTGATTTTGGTAAATTGAGAGACCTCTTGATATACACATTTAATAGACTAGGTATGTTTAGCAAATGTTAATATTCAAAAATATTGGACAGATGTGCTCCCCCCCACCCCCGATAAATGGACTTTCTTGGAGTACTGAATGAAAGGTAATCAAATACCTAAGTATCTATCTGTCCTCTCTCTATTTTGCTGCAGAGGTAATTGGTGTGTTAACTTTTCCACAACCATAACCTCCCATCTATTTGAACCGTTTCTCAGTGATTGTTTTTTGCCCATATTTCTGACTCCTTCAGGTCTCTTGGAGTTATTCTTCTGTCCTCAGGGGTATGCACAACTCCCCCCATTTCAGATGACCTGCAGATTCCCTCACTGTGCTGCTTCCCTCTCTTCCAGACCACTAATGAAAATGTTAAATATTAAGCTTGGACCTAACTCGGCTCCCTGCACTATCCCGTACTTGATACCCCTTTGGACATGTGGCCATTGACCAGCGGGTGGCTTTGGTGGGAAGGACTGGAGAAAGGTAGAACATACAAGAGTTCATGCAATAATTCTGTCTCAACAAATCAGTGACAGTGCTCAGCTGGGGGCTGGCGCTCTTTAGGGGCCAAATGCCGGGCTGATGAGAGATACTCCGATACATGAACTGATTGTCTTACCTGCATTAGCGATGCTCCTGATACCCCAGTGGGTCTAGTGCTGGGTACAGAACATTAGTCTGATGTGCATATTCCACATCTGGTCGCAGCTCTGTGCCCCTTGTACCTTATACTCTTTCTTCTAGTCCATCTCACCTTTCGGCAGTTTCCCCGGATGCTTAGCTTCTTTTGTTTGTTTTATAATCCCGGAGGCCCCAGTCCAGCAAACGGGCTCAAAGCACCCACAGAGCAACTAAGCACCCTCAACTCCCATTGTGGGCATGCGGATCCTCTCAAGAAGTGTTAAGCACTTATCCTCCTCATTCTGCCTGGCTAGAGCAGGCGACTGCAGTGTCTTCATTCTTACAACTGGTGTGTTGTAGGCCATTCACTCCTTACCTATCCCGCAGCAGACCTGGCATCCGCATATATATCTCTTGACATCATCCCTATCTGACACCTCCATTTAGATTACTAAAGTCAAATTAGGGTAGGTAACTGTATGAGGATGACCCATACCCTGTCAGTCTTTACATCATTCAAAGCCAATTTAATCTAGTCAGTCATAACAGGGTCAAATTGATTGAATAATTCTGCTGCTAATGCTGTGGTAGATCTGCTCTTGGTTTTATTTTACCATTTATTTTAGCCACTTCTGTTTTGTCCTTCTGTGTCTAAAAGTGAAGAGAATAAAAAGATACTCAATTAAGCCTTCCAAGATTATTAGAAATAAGGCCTTGTTTTGAATGTGTATTTTCAGAAGAAATAGCATAAAGAAGGGTGCATGTGTGACTTAGAATTTGCAAGCACAATTTATCTTTGCAGGTCAATAGCTCTTATTGTCTGGTCTGCCAAGTTGTTCAAACATCTATAATGCTCTCAAAACATTGCTTAATTAGATTCTAGAGAACACTGACACACAAACAAAAAATATTAATACCAAGCATTCCAGCATCATTTGGAGTTTACATAGATCAAAGATCATTTTTGGTGCAGAGAGGTTATGCATGTGACAGGTTGCTACTCTGCAAGTTAAGAATGTGAATCACATGATGTGACAGAGAAGCCATGATCAGAGAACTGAACACAAAGAGGAAGGAATACAAACTCAGGAGGGATATGCAGAAGATCAAAACAGCATTCAATAGAAATGGAGGAAAAAGAAAGATGACTGTGGATGTGAGACAAATACCCTACAGAAAATACTGCAGGACTCTACAGTAATACCCCCAAAATATTGCTTTTGTAAGACATACAGTTATGGATCAATACTGTAGAAGGACAGTACTTTTTTAAGGGTTGGACCTGTAGAAGACTTTGCCCAAAGTCTTGAAGTCCCTTTTTCAGGCAAAATACTCATTGAAGTCAATAGGAATTTTGACTGAGTAAGGAGTGAGTGAAAACTAAGCAAGGTCTTCAGATTATGATCCTCTTATTTCAGCCAGCTGATACAGGAAGTGCAATTTTAAAGCAGGTGATATAATGAAGAGAAGACTCAAACCTGGGAGATTTGGAAGGGCAGGCTCCCTTTTAAAGGGCAAGGTCCCTCTTTGGAAGTAGACCAGTGGTGTCAAAAATCTTTTTTGGTAATAAAGGGCACATTTACCTAGTCTGTGGCAGTGAGGCGCCTCCCCCTACCCCCAGGCTGAAAGATTTGGGCTTGTGGGGCTCACGATGCCATGTTGAAATTAGCTGCATAGATGTTGCAGATCAGGCTGGAGCTCCGGCTCTGAAACCTAGGAAGGGGGAGGGCTTTCAGATCTTGAACTCCAGCCCAAGCCACAACTTCAAAACACTGTCTACACAGCTATATGGAGTGCAGTAGCATGAGCCCTGTGAGCCTGAGTCTGCTGCCCCAGGTCAGGAGGATCGCTGTTGCGGGCTGTGTAGACATACCCTTTATGACCAAAAAGATTTTTGACACCACTGGTCTACATCAGAAGCACTCAGCCTGTGGGTTGTGACTCCAGGCAGGTTGTGAACAGGTGTCAGAGGTAGCAATCACCCTGCCAATCCCATATTGCTAACTGGATGTGTGGGGGATTCCAGCTAGATCCTAGCTAGATGGGAGAGAGATCTCAGAGGGCACTGGTGTGGAAAAATGAGGTCACAGTATGGTAAAGCTTGACCATCCTGGATGATGTAATGATCCTCCTAGTGCAGGGGTCAGCAACCTTTCAGAAGTGGTGTGCTGAGTCTTCATTTATTCATTCTAATTTAAGGTTTTGCATGCCAGTAATACATTTTAACGTTTTTAGAAGGTCTCTTTCTATAAGTCTATAATATATAACTAAATATTGTTGTATGCAAAGTAAATAAGGTTTTAAAAATGTTTAAGAAGCTTCATTTAAAATTAAATTAAAATGCAGAGCCCCCTGGACCGGTGGCCAGGACCCAGGCAGTGTGAGTGCTACTGAAAATCAGCTCGCGTGCCGCCTTCGGCACACGTGCCATAGGTTGCCTACCCCTGTCCTAATGGATTTAGGGGATAGGTGACGTATCTGCATATACAGGATGTAGAAAGAGATGGTGGTGGGTTCCTTGCAACACCTATAGATGTCCCAGCTCCTCCTTCTTGGGACAGTTCTGGAGAGCTGTAGCCGTCTCATGGCAGCCTGGATGGCTCTGGGATAAATAAAACGGGCCTGTGAGTGGATTGGGCCTGGTTTGGACTAATTTTCAGTTTGGTTAAAGGGATCTTACAAATGCTGGCTTCCATGGCACTTGCAAGAGCAAGGTGCTGCCACACCAGGCCCACTGAGCAGAAGCCAAGAGCTGAAGAGTGAACCATAGTGAGATGTATGAGAACTTGGTATAACTTAGCAAGAGAACCGTGAAGCAGGTAAAGGGCAAACCAAGGGGAAGTCAATAAATTCCAGTTAAAATATATATTAATTTAAAGAATATTAATAATCCAAAGCTGTATTTAATGTCAATGTTGTTGTACTAGAATGAGGAATCATGAATAAATGAAACCAGATGGCAGATTGATAATACAAATTCAAGAAATGCACTTGTGGGGTGTATTTTCTTCTTGATATGTAGCGATTTATGTGTATTTCTCATTACTTTTCATGGGAATTGTGTTTGTAAATCCCTGTATATCAAGAAATAGATGTACCTCAATGGCTAAGGTTTGTTTCCACACACACAATTATCTCCTTATATTAGATATATTCGTTTCATTATAGATCACAGACACCTGCCCAAACCATTGTAAATAATTCAAAAATATGCAGCCAGGATCGAGGCCCAGTGTTTTAAAATGTGGGCAACTTGTGGCATTGGTTAAGTGCACTTTGCCTTTCTCCTTCAACTTTTTCCAGGACATCCAACGCTAGATGCACTCAATGGTTCTAGCATGTACCACTAGAAACATTACCAACCTCCAATGCTCAGAGTTGTACCAGCAATGGATCTTGATTGCTGGTAACATGTCTAGCGTTAACGGCTACTGAAGCTACTAAGGCCTGATCCTACTGCATGCTGAATGCTCTCACAGCCCATTGAAGTCAGTTAGAGTTGAAGGTTCTCTGCATCTTGCAAAATTTGCCTTTTGTTGATTTCCCACCTGGGCAAAGTGTCATGTTGTCCCATTAGAAAAAAGGTGTGGAGGGGGGAAATGCATCAAAAGGACTAAATATGTCTAATGTTGGGAGTTTCATGCTAAGGCCCCGATTCAGCAAGGCATTTGAACACGTGCTTTACTGTAAGCACATGTTTAAATACTTTGTGAAATCAGGGCCTAAGTGTGTGAACTGGTGATTTTTGAAAAAAACTAACTTTTAAATAGGCCCTTAGTTATGCCACAATTGTAAAGCGCACTCTCTCTCTCGCTCCAGTTTCCCTAGTATCTAGCCTCTATAGGTTGAAATAGTCTGTTTAAAATCCACATGAAAGTATGTTGTTGTTTTTTATTCCATTTGTACTGGTACCGTTAAAATAAAAGCAAGGGTGATGGTTTCCAAGTGTACAGATGTGACTGTTTAATTGAAAAGTCTTAAGTATGTTGAATTATATGCCATTTTTTTAGAACAATGTTAGTTTTCTGCACCAAAAGGAAGCATCTTGAGCTTCTTTCCATAGTCTTGAAGACAAATTGAAATAGTGCAAAAGAAGTTAGTAAGTGGCACGCTGCTCTGTGTTTCCGGAGGTATGTAACAGCCTTCACATGTGTCTGGGAATCTACCTCATACCATTCTAAGCAGCACAAATTTCCCTGACAGCTTTGTGGTTTGGGAAGAGGTCCTATATAAAGCAAGACATATCAAAGACATTTTCTAGAAACGAATTGTTTAAAGCAGGGGTTCTCAGACTTCATTCCACTGTGGCCCCCTTCTGACCACAAAAATTACTACACAACCCCAGGAGGGGGGACCAAAGCCAGAGATCACCAAAGCCCCTCTGACTAGGGAAGTGGGGGGCAAAGCCCAAGCCCAGTGGGGCCAAAGAGGCCTGTAACCTGAGCCTCACTACTCAGGGCTGAAGCCCTCAGGCTTCAGCTTTGGCCCCAAGCGGTGGGGTTAGAGCTTCAGGCCTGGAACCCAGCAAGCCTAAAGCCAATCCTGCCGACCTCATTAAAACAGGGTCCCAACCCACTTTGGGTCCCGACCCACAGTTTGAAAATGGCTGGTTTAAAGCATAAAAGCACTGCAGGGTCATGAAGTCACAAGCAGATGGTGACAGAAAATTCTTTCCCAATGTACATGTTTACAGACTATGAACCAAACTTCTGAGGTCTCAGCTTATACTGTTCATGTCTGTCTTCTGAGAAGTAACAACATATTAAAACATTAGTGACATCTGAATGCTGGGATTGGCTCTGACATCCTGGACAAGAGACTTATGATAGCACAAGACCAGGCTTCAAAGCTACAGAATGTCTCAGAGAAGCACAGGTAAATGCTTACAAGGACTGCATTCTCTGGTAAAGGAACAGGGATAAAGAAGTCCTTCCAAGGTTAGCTTTGCAGAGATAGTGAGGTTAGTCTCTTGAACTGTCCTCTTACCGAGGAGTTTGTCAAACTAACAGTGGAGGAATGATGGAACAAAAAACATTTTATCCTTGGATAGCATCTTCCATCTGAGGATAGTCCTTAGATAACATCTTGAATAATGCCTTCTATATGAAGACCTCACATCACTTTGCTCAATGCACTAAGGTTGATAAGCGCGTCTCTTTCACCAACAGAGATTGGTGCAGTAAAAGATATTACCTCACCCACCTTGTCCCTGTGAAATAGGCATTAATCCCAGTTTAACAGATGAAGAAACTGAAGTTGCCCAAGGTCACACAATAAGTCTGGGAACAGAATCAAGTTCTCCTAACTGGGACCTGGTTTTCCACCCCACTGAATTCAAGCATTTTTTCCCACCACGCTGAAGGCCTTTCACAACTCTGCCTTTCCCTATGTATCCACTCTTGTCTCTTATCACATTACCCCCTCCACTTCCTTTCTTCCACCAATGATGGCAGCTTTGAACACCTGCTTCTCATGCATGGAACATCATCCCTGAATTAATCCACAAAGCCATTTCCCTCCTCAGACTCTTTTCTGTCTATCCAAGGTACTTAGAGGGTCCCTATTATCCTAGTATGTGAGTGTCCCACAACATTTACCATATTTATCCTCACAACCCCCCTGGAAGGTAGGACAGTTCTAGTATCCTCATTTTATGGATGGGAAACTGAGGCACAAAGGAATATCCCAGGTCACACAGCAGGTTTGTGGCAGAGCAGGGAATTGAACCTTGGTTTCCTGAGTCCAAGGCAAGTGCCCTAAGCATCCTTCTTCCTGGTTCTGCTGTGAGGCCTACAGGAAGTCAGCCAGGTGATGCAGCTGATTGGAGACGGCTGATTGTATTTATTTTTTAACAAAACCTTCAATGACTTCGAGCCATACCATTTGCACAGCTTGTCTGTGTAACTGAGTGATGCTATTTTGGTTATCTTTATCTTTCCACCTCACCGCCTCCTTCTGTTGGTTGTCGTGATCACTAGCTGTTCTTGTTTCAAATCAGATTGCAAGTTCCTCAGAGCATGGGCTATGATTTACTCTGGGTCTCACAGTGCCCAGCGCAATGGGGTCCCATTTATGGATTACATTCCTTCCACGTTTGATGATTCTAGTGGATACACACCAGAGGTTTGCCCTTGGAATGATGTTTAGGTGACGAGTTTCTCTGAGTACCAAAAGAAATTATTCAGAAGAGCATCATTGGTCTCTAAATAGTGAATTATGAGAATTTGTATTAGTGATGTAGCACCAAGTTTTTCAGAATGGTGATTGGAAATGAGCTCGTGGATTCCATTAGGGGAAATTACCTACAACATTAGCAGCCAGATTTGCACTGGGCTTTAATCCAGATTATCAATATGCACATTCAGTGTGCACCAGGCACATACTAATCAGGTACCTAGGAATCTAACTATCGATCTGATCATACAAGGGTAATTTGCAATGGCAGATTCAGGGGCTTGTGGCTGAAGAACTATGGGTGCAGTAAGGGTATGTCTACACTACCCGCCGGATCGCTCTCCCGTCAACTCCTGTACTCCACCGCCGCCAGACATCACGGTAAGTTGATCTAAGTATGTCGACTTCACTTAGCTGAAGTTGTGTAACTTAGATTGATTTTTTTTTTTCCCCACCTCCCCTAAGTGTAGACCAGGGCTAAGAAGATATGGTCTCTTTGCCTGGATTTAAGAGTGCGCAGAGCATTTTATTACATTTGAAATTGGAGCAAATCGCTATAAAACACAGGTACACCCTGGCTGTAACAGCATCAACGCTGGGAATTCTGAATACAACTCCAAAAGGCTTCCTATGTATTTATTTGCATTAAAGGGGTGCTGTTAACCTGAAGTAATGAATCATGGAAAATGCTGGACCAACTATAGTTACAGTCACTGTCACTGAAAGACATTAAATCAAAAATATTTTTGTGCATTGGATAGCACTTTGTCTCTGGTCAGCTTCACCGGTCAGTAGATGGTTATTTGTATCCCTCATGCACTGCTCTGCAAGAGGGAGTTGACCAATGACAACAGCAGCAGCAAAGCTGAAATGGAAGAGGTTGCCACTAGGTGTGTGTATATTTAAAAGGGGGAGGGAAGGTTAGCCTGAACATGTCCAGAGTTGTTCTTGGCCTGGTCCGAAACACCTTTACGGACTCAGCATTGGAACAGAAAAGTCCTTCTCACATTTTTAAAGGATTTAAAAGAAAAAATCTACTTTAAGAGCCCTTGCCTAGAAAGTCGGATTTTTAAATGAGTCACTTAGAGGGACAGTTAACTTTTTTTTTTTTGAGTTCATTGCTCTCAGTGGAAATGGCTTACTTTGTGATCTGTTCACACATGTACTGGTTTTTCAGGAAGCCATAGACCGACCCATGGAGAAATTTAGTACAGTGTTACATGCATAATGGCGCCAATCAAAATACAGCTCATGTGGAGTTTCCACTGGGTCATGGTCTCACAAAAGTACATAATGCCCAGCACCTTGGCTTCTAAAATTGCTACCTCGCCAATAGGAGAGTGTGTTTGCACGTCATTGGGTACACAGGTAAATGTATGTGCACACATGCCCATTCACAGAACATATAGAACAGTGGTTTTCAACCTGTGGTCCATGGACCCCTACGGGTCCAAAGACTGTCTAAGGTTTCCAAAGGGGTCAGCACCTCCTTCAAAACATGTTGTGGGGGTTGCAAATGAAAAAAAGTTGAAAACAACTGATATAGAAAACAGCAAGGCAGAAAAGGAAGAAATAGGTTTTTCACTAATGAGAAAAAGGAAAGATCATCCGTGTTGAGACACTGAGATCTAAGCATTCAACAGGCATATATTTATAGAGCTAATAAATATACTGCAATGTACAGATAGAAGACAGGCATACGGATCTATAATGATAGTACTGACACCAGGTCTGCAGAAATAATAGACGATGCGATGATATTCAGTGTACAGGATTTATTGTAGCTAAGTGATGGCGCAGCAGTTCTCCAAGGTTCAGTTTTGGCGATCAAGTATGTGGAATCCAGACCCTAATGCTTTGTCTCTTCATAATCCTCAGCAGCGGTTTTATGGGGCCCCATCCAATGTTTATATCTTCCCTTTATGAGTCCCAGCGATGACAGTTGCCAAGGGAGTACCTCGCTGTTACTGTGCAAGATGCATGGATCAATTAACTCAGTTGCTGGGTTTCCCTTTTGAATCAATTAACTGGAACTGAAATTAACTAAAAATATCCTTTGCTTATTAACAGACTGAACTAATTGCAATAAAAGGTAAAAAAACAAAACCCCAACACAGATTCTGTTTGTCACAGGGAATTTCTACCCTTCTCTTTATCTCAAATATTCCTCATTTACTAAATGGGCTAATGACCACAACCTCCCAATCAATACTGTCATTCTTTGATATGGAGGCTGCTTTCTTATTGTGCCATCACCCAGGCATTCCAGCAGGATGGGGACTGGAAGGGGAAGCAGGCTAATGAACTGGCCAGAACGGAGTGGGGTTTCCACAGGTGTACCCATTTCAGACTGGTGTCCACATGGCACCGGCAAAACATACATGCCTCTTTGTGTGTAAACCGTTCATCCCTCCCCCTTTTTTCCTTTCATTCTCCCTCTCCTCCTTATCCCTCTTCACGTCTCTCTCCACCACTTTCTCCTGGTTATTGTCATCCCCTTTGGCTTCTGGCTTTTTGCCTCCCTTCTCCCCTTCCCTTCCTCTGTCTCCATCACTACCCTGTTCCTTTCCTTTCCCTGGCTGTCTCTCCCTCCCTGGCTACAATTAGAGCTAATCAGATACCTGAATTGCTCTGCAAAGCTATTAGCAGCCCCCTCCCCCCCCATTCCCCTCCCCTGGGAAATCAGCAGTGCTGGACAATTAGGCTTTTAGTTGCAACTCAGATTCTGATACAAAATATAAACAACCTGAGCCCTGGATGCTGTTCTCCAGCAAGGTGGGACCTTTCCTTCTTCCAGGAGGAGGTTCAGGTAGATGTACACCTGGCTGCACGGGTTGTTGCCACAGTTGGCTCCATCCAGCAAGCGAGCTCCTTGTGGACTGAACAGCTATGGAGCAGCATGAGACCAGCACAGCCTGGCTTAGAGGATGAGAAGGGAAGGAACTGCCTGTGTGTCTGCCCTGTTCAGTTCAGGTTCCTTTCCATACCCTGCTGTCTCCTCACCCCCTGTTTTGGAGGAGTGGGAGCAGCCCCTCCTGAAGGACTGCAGGGGAAGGTTTGTGTTGTTTGTTTCAGAGAATTCGCTCTCTTGCTCTGATAGCAGAGCACACCCCTCCTGCTGCTGGATCTATGAGCTGTGTGTGTGTTTTGTAATTAAGCAGTTAATTGCACTGGAGTTTTTGATTAGCTTTGGGGGATGGTGATGTTCTAGCAGGATGAGATGTTGTGTACAGTTCAGAATCATTTACAGAAATTGGAGCTAATTTTGCTGTCTGTGCTTATTACTGCATTAATTTAATTTGGGTTGCTTTTAGCTCATTAACACATCTAATTAATTCGTTGACATCACTATTAAGATGTCTCTGAAATTGGCATCTCCAGATAATCAGGATGGAAGAGGCTGACAGATCAGGCGCGAAGCTGACTGGGAAAATGGGAGAGAAAAGACGACTAATGAATTTTCCATCAGAATCGCATGGTTTGTCAGAGTTGCTATGAGAGAGACAGAGCTAGCGAGACAGAAGGGGTGTGAGAGCAAGGCAGACTTTGGTTATTTAAAAATATGATATTTGTTATGAAAGCAAGCAAGACACACTGGGCCAATAAATATTCTTCAGTGAATGCAGATCGAGACTTCATATTCTATAGTTAATTTTCTAATCCTCTCTCCTCGTTTTTATATGGCATTGCTTTTGGCCGTAACTATTTTTTCTCATCAGTATCATTTTTGTAATAAGGACACTTGTTGTTTTCAGCAGACAGATTGCCTGGAATGCCCCCTTTCCGATTGCAAGTTGACACCCTGATTACAGATCCCCGGTTGATTGAGGCTGCTCAGTTCTATGCTACATTGCTTGGTGAGTTTGATTTTAGTTGTAACTACATTGGAAATTATATGTCTGGCATAAGATGTGATCTGGCCTAGTAGTCCCATGGTTGGGTCATGAATGAAGGGTAATGATCAATGACCATGCACTGAGTTGGCAGTGGAGTTCTGTAGCTTCTGGAGGAGCCCAGATACTACAGTGAGAGGAACAGGATAAGAATCGAGGCACAAATCAGTGTTGGGCCCAGTGGAATTTCACCTCTTTGTTATTGATCTGTAAAAGAAGGAAAATGACTTGTCAATAAGATTCACAGGTGATAGTAAATTGGGAGGAGTTGGGGACAGAGCAATAGTGCAAAGGACGGTAAGAAATGTGAGCAGAAATAGCTAACTGGATTCAGCAGGGAACCATGGAACTGAATACACCTTGGAGAGAGTAATCCAGACTGGGTGTGAGGACAGTGAGAGGGACGAGCCAGTTGAGCATGAGTTTCCAGTGCAAAAGTAGACAATGCAATTTGGGGCTGCATCTGCCGAGACATCAGATCCATGTGGGGGACACGGAAATGGTGCCTCTGTATGTGGCTGTGTCAGTATTAGGAATATGGAGTCAAATGGGATGGAGTTCAAAGATGGAGACAAAGCGGGTAGAGAAGAGCAACCAACCTGATTCAGGCCAGAGGTCAAGGGGCCACAAACACATGCTTAAAATGAACCCTCTGCATTAAGTATTGCTTCCCTGAGTCAGGGCTGCTGTTAGGAAGCCAGGGAAGAGATTTATGAGGAAAGGGGTTGCTAAGCAGGGACATAACCATCTATCCATTCAGACATCAGAGAAGGAGATAAATTGTTGAAGGTGGCACAAGAAGGGTGGGGGTAAGCTGGAAGGCTAGACATGGAAGTTCAGGTTGATTATCAGGAATATGGGATCTGTTGGATTGAGGCCGGTCATTCAGGGGAAGTGGTGGAAGCACCAGTGTTTGAGGTATTTAAAACCAGACGGAACTGAACATGATGATGGCTGCTGACATGTGGAAGATTGAATCAGGGACTTCCTGAGGTAAAACCATGAGCTGCTACAACTTGAGCGACAGAATGAATCCTCCTGCACTGGGAGCTATACCAACTTAGACCCTCTGAGGATCAGCAACCCACATTCACCAGGGGGTTACAAAAGCACTAGGAAATAACATAGGCCCCTCTCTGCACAGGCAGGAGGAGGATGACCTACGTGGCCTTATAAACCATTTCCATCTCAGAGGCCCACTCCTGTGAGGTACTGAGTAAACCAGCTCCTGCGGATGTCAGCAGAGGTTCAGAGCCCTCAGGAGGCAGACCCAATATCTATTGTTCTCTTGTTGTTTAATTTGGATTTTCAAAAAGGTCCCCATCCAGTGCTCAGCATTGCTATCTTGTGTTTTACTCCCCATCCTGCTGCCTTGCTCTCGGGTCTGGGACGGCGGCAGCAGCAATATGATCTGCCATCAGTATCCCTTGGAAAGTTCTTAACAGAGTTCAGCTTTAAGAGGTGTGTGTGTGGGGGTGCGTCACAGATTATCCCTAAATAACAGAAAGCAAATACACCCTCCCTTCCCATCCACATGCTCTGTCACAGGGGGGATCGATACAGGAGTGTAAGTGTGCCCGGCCGGGGCTTGACCCTCCCTGAGGAGGAGGGGAGCCACACCGGCCTCTCTACACGCTGTCCGAGTCTGCCCTTTTTGTCAGGGCTAAGCGACGCTGCACAGTCGCTTGGGACTCCTGCCTTCTGCTACAGGGCGGAGTAAACAGAAAGTCATCTTGGGGTCTCAGGCCCTCAGTCCCAGGGCTTGGGCCACTCAAGCCCCTTTGCAGGACCGAGCAGTGGTACAGTTTAAGGGGGCCCAGCCCTTGGGTCGGGTGGGGCGCCAAACATACAGTTATAGAGGCACAGACCCTCTTGGCTCAAGGCTGAGCAAACAACAGTTCAGGCTGCTCAGGTCCTTTGGGGCAGGACCGGGCAGTGGTGCAGTTTAAGGGGGCCCAGCCCTTGGGTCAGGCGGGGCACCAAACACACATTTATAGAGGCTCAGGTCCTCTTCAGGCCAGGGGGAAGGGGAGTCAGCCACCCTTGAGAGGGTGGCGGGGGAACGCAGGCCCTCCCACTCCACTGCGTTCCAGCCCGGGCCCTAGTAGCGGCTATCACCGCTAACGGTCAGTGGGGTTCCTGAGCGCAACACACTGACATGGGTTCAGGTACACTTGCAGCCTGACTGGGGTCAGCTGCCCCCAGACCACTTCCAATCTCCCCCTCTGGGCCTACCTGGTCGGTGGTGTCAGCCCCTGGGAAGTCCAGTAGCATGGGCCCCTCCCGGCTGGGGCTGGGTGGTAGATCCGGCAGTACCTCTGGGAAGTCCGGGGGTTCCTCGGGGTAACAGCAGGGATGGGCGACTCCAGCAGTCCCTCCTCGTAGTGGGCGTGGGGAAACTCCAGCCAGTCCGGGGAACCACCCTGGGTGTCAGCAGCCTCCCAGTCACGAGCACCCTCTGGTAGGTCTGCTCCCGACGGCGGCTGGGGCTCAACTGAGCGCCGCCGGTCGGCTTTTATACTTCCTGGTTGCCTCCTGACCCTCTAAGGGGCGGGTCCACTGCCCTGTGGCCCCACCCCTTCCGGCATCTGGGGGGCTCGACCCTCCCTGAGGAGGAGGGGAGCCACACCGCCTCTCTACAAGGGGACAAACCAGGCTTCCTAAACCCCATCTAATCAAATCAATACAGATGTTTTACCGGCTTTGGTGGAGAGTATCTTTATTTCCAGGAAGCATGTTCTGGGCATGAAGGATGTGCATGAAGGCTCTAAAAACGGACAAAGCCCTCCTGGCAGGGGTAGAATTAGAACGGAGAAAACAGGGGATTTTTGCTTGTAGTGACTGACCTGATGTGTCTACACTGATTCCTAAGATCACAGATTTAAAAAAAAATCATTTCTCAAGTTGTGGCAGAAGAGCTTGCTCTGGAGACAGAGGTAATTTCAGAACAGCCCTGGACACTCTGATTCCATGGTTAAACTTGGAGGGCGGTGCTTTTGTTCTTATTTTCTAAGCATCTGATGTAAAAATCAGCTCGTTGCCTGATTGCTGAACCTTGACAGACCCTCCGCCTCTAGGGAAATCCCATGGCCTCATCAGATTCATTGTCCATTTGCCCTTTTCAGAATGCAAAATCCAAACAATTTCCTGTCTAGATCCTTCTTCCACACAAAGGACTGCAGGCCAACATTTCCTAGTTCATAGTATAGGGCTGCTGAATGGAAACTGGGGAGCAGAGAGCTCCGCGTGTAGAATGGGGGATCAGGAAAAGGAGGAACTGGAACCACCATGCTCTTGATATTAGGTGTGGGGGACTGAAAGTGGGGATGTGAGAGGTGAGGTGTAGGGGGAGGATAGCAGAGCAAGGGCTGAGGATGTGACAAGGACAAGGGAGGTGAGCACACTTACAATATTTTGGGGTGGGATGGTGCAGTGGAGAGATGACAGGAGAGGCGAGACCTCCATGCTCCAGAGATTGGGAGGACTGAGCACCCACTCAATCCTACTGACCTCAGTCTTACTGACCATTGAAAATCAGACAGCTGCCCAAATATGGATTTGGGAGTCTGACTTTAGGCTCCAAGGACTGAAAACCATGGCCACAGCCCACAGCATCCCTGCTTGATATGCACATACCGATCTTATCCTGCCCCATATGCAGTGGGGACTGAATAAACATGGAGAGTGAATTATCCTGGTGCTCCCAGAGAGGATTCTCTCTCCTGACTAGCTATGTTCAAGTGGAGGGGGAGGAGGAGAAATTTCCTGAGAATAGCAATATGCGAGAAAAATAGGAGTTTCACCAAATCCTCACTGCAATAAAAAACGTAAACAGATCTTTCAGTTTTCGCACCCCTCAGCCAGACTCACCGCACCATGGGGTTGGGACAGCTTAGCCTAATACTAAACTGAAATTTCCATCCCAGAAAAAGAAGTTTGTTCTTTTTATTCAATTTCATTCAAAGGAAGAATATTAGAAACTCCTCTCTTTAGCACTTCATTAAACACTTTAGTTTAATAACATTCTCCTGGGAATTCCAATTCGGATCACATGAGCCAGGAGTAAACAGCTGCATCAATTAACCCCATAGTCTCTAAGGTGCTATTAGAAGGTGAGATACCCTTAGAAAGTGCCTATGCCTGCAATTAGGCTTAAAATACTTATGTGTCAATAGCTTCACTTATTTGTGTTCTCTCCTATTGATCTTGCTTATGTTTTCCACATTAAATGGTCTTTCTTACTTCATCAATAAATTAGGTGCTGTTTAGATTTATTAACTTTTTTTTCTATTATGCTGCATCAACTGCTGGGCTTCTGCCCCTGCCCCCTACCCCAGGCTCCAGCCCCAACAGAAATTTGGGGGCTCCAACCTTCTTGACTGACAAATCTGTCTCACTGTTATTACAGGAACAGGGTTAAACAGCAGTGAGAAGTCAGGGAAATCCAAGACCTAGCTTAATTTTGTTAACATTCAACCAAAAAGGCAGTTAGATGTCCAGAGCTGGGTTTGCTTGAGGTGCTTCCTTGTTAATGGCTTCACTATTTTCTTCATAGTCCAGATCTGGGGAGGGCTTGTTTTTGGAACCTGCAAACTTAACAGAAAAACGGTGTTATGAAATTCCTGGTTTTGAGAGCATGTTGCTCAGGTGAGAAAGTTTGCTTGGGCCTGCATGTGGTGTTAATCCTCAGGCCTGGAATATGGGGTACGTTAGTGCAGTGTTTCTCAACAGCCAGTCTCTGGACTGGCACCGGTCCCTGAGATCTCCCCAACGCAGTTTAGGAACAAGGCAGCAAGCCAGTTCCTGGTATCAAAAGGTTAAAAACACTGTATTAGTGCACATCAATAAGAATGCCCACCTAACTCGTATTCCAAGGGATGGCCCTGATTTGCTGCTGTGTTGCCCACATCCCATATGAAGTCGATACAGGACATGCTTTCTCCCAAAAATTTCAGCAGCAATCACGCAAAGGGGTTATACATTGGATACAGATGTGTGATTGTGGACAACACACACAACTCTGTGCAGGGCACTGTCCCTCAGATATAGACTTGGTCCTGTATTTGTGATTGTATTGTCCTATATTCCTGGCAAACAGTTACCCTATGACTTTTACTGGGAAATAAGGTGATACCATTTCCCCAGGGTTGACATAAAGCTCTCTTCCTCTCAACCAAAATAGCTCCAGCTCAGGAATGAGGCTGTGATCTATGGAAGAATTTTGGGGCTTGATGATACAGCGCAGAAGCCTTTTTATCTTCCCTCTTTGTTATGTCTCCTGGGAGATTCTGTAAGACACCAGGTCCCTTGGAATCATTACTGAAAGCTGCTGTTTGCAGCTGGAAGCTGTCACTGCTACTGCAGGGTGTACGCTGTGGGTGATTCAGAAAGGAGTGCCGGGAGGTTCTCTCATCCACGCATTTGGTTCCCTCCCTTCTGTTATAGAAAGACATGAAGTTTCAGGAGGAACGTTGGCTCCATAAACATGAAGACAGAGCTGGCTGGGGGGGAAAAGCGGAGACATTTTGGGGGGAAAATCAGTTTCCTCCCCCCGTTTTTTTCAAAATTTTAAATTTCAATCCTTTAAAATCCAAATTATTGTTATTTATTGTGGTAACATCTAGGCACTCTGGTCATGGAGCGGGACTCCGTTGTGCCAGGTGCTGTACAAACACAGAACAAAGAGATGCTCCCCGCCCCCAAAACACCGAGGAAGACATTTTGTGAAAATTTCATGGAAATGTTTCCCCAATTGCTTTTTATTTTGAAACGTCATTGAAATTAGAAAAATTTTCACCAGCTCTGCCTGAAGACTTGCTGACACCTCATGTGAAAGGTTTTACATTCTATTCCATTTAGAAACAATTCAACCAATAATTTGAATCTATATTTTTCATTTCTCATCTTTGATTTTTCCATACAAAATTAAGGGACCTCTAGGGTATAATTAGGAATAATGGCTGAAATCAAGTAAAGGAAAATTTAGGATGATTACCATGAAAAGCTTCCCGTTAGATTCTCAAACTGGGCTACAGACATACCCCGATTTAGGCTTAATTTGGTTTTACAGGTGAAGGGTACAACAGCTGATACGAATTTTCATCTCTGAGCAGGCTCTTCTGACCACTAGGAGCATGGCAGGCACATGTCAGTACATTTAAGTCATGTGCTACATTCCATAACTCATTAACCCTTTAGTTTTTGGATTACATCAATGTGCAAATAACATCACAAATTAAGTATTACAGCTCCTAGCAAGGAGTAAGCAGTGGTAAAATTGGAACCCTGTGTCTAGGTTGTTGTATATACAAAAACTGTGATTTGTACATCACAACAACTGCATAGTTAACTGCCTAACTACTCTTCTGCTATTCACAAATACTGTTTGCGCAGGTAACAGCATAGTTATAAAACAAACTGTGCAAGCAAAACCATAGACATAAAAAAATCTCCCTTTCTTCTCACTATATTCCCCTCACCAGTGCATCTAAACTACTTTTAGAGGGCACCATTTTCAAAGGGGCCTCTTTTGGGCTTCCAATTTTGTGCCTGCAAACAAATTTGGCAGTAATCAGTTACTGGGACAAACAATAGCACATAGATGCTTAACCATCTGATTGTGCCTGCAGGTAACTAGACTCCTCTATTATATCATTTGTCGGCCATTGATTTTTTTTTGCCTGCAATTTTGTGTCTATGATTGATTGGGGGTGCAAAAATTGTGGGACTAGTATTTGAAGCTTGTGTGATGGTTAAACCCCCCCAGAGCCACTCTATTGCCGGCAACACCATTCAGTGACATGTTCCCTAGAAAAGCCCCAGGCCTACAACTGAATCCATGCAGTAAGGCCTTTGCACTGGCTTGGTACCTCATTGAAGTGAATGGGTCTCCACACAGGCACAAGAGTCTGCTCCTGTGGCTCTGATTATGGGATTGGGGTCCAAGAGTAGGCCAGGGTTAATCCAGACCTTTAACCTGAAACACATTGGTGGTTTCTAAGAGGTAAGAATGGCTCCTTGCCATGAGAACTTTCAGGATGTTGTGGAGCAAAATGGGTGCTGCTTTCTTTCAATGCGCTGAAGTGGAGGCAAATTTCAATCTAATAATGTAAAGCAGCAATAACCATTATAATTAATTTATACAAAAGACATTATAAAATTACACTTGATGCATTCAAATCCCATCCAGGAGCAGTGCTCGTTTTCCAGTTAAGCTATGGAGTGTGCTAAGACAGACGGGCAAAGAGGTATTTCAATATTTCTTATAATTTTATATTCTGTCTAATATCTCTCATGCTAATTTCATTATGCAACACAGTCAGTGCCATGATGTAATTATCGAAAAGTAATTTTGCAATAAATGGATTTAAATGTGTTCAGGTCCACTGTAAATTCAATCTCTTGGTAAAGGTGGATTGAGCAGGCTGGAAGAAGGATGCAGGGACGTTGGTGGGTGAAAGCTGAGAAGTCCTGTATATCCCATGTCAGGGATCTAATTACACCAACTAATAACATCCACTTCACATGGAAACTGATCACATATCTGTCCTCTCTCCCCCTGCACGTGCAAAGGAACTTCCTTCAGAGTGAACTCTAAACCCTCACAGCAGCAATATGGGGGAAGGGCATGTGCCTTGCAGTGTGTCTCGCCAGTTCCTAGTACAATGGAGTGCTGATCCTGATTGAGGAGAAGGATGTTCTCAAGCATAAGACATGAAGCTGAGCCCTGAGAGATGGGTGCTTTATTCCCAGCTCTGCCAGAGATTTCCTGTGTGGGCTGGGGCAAGTCCTCCCTTTGCCCGACTTTCCACATCTGTACAATAAGGATAAAAATGCTTCTCCAGCTCACCAACAAAATGAAGGGAGATCAATACACTTTACATCCATTGCCAAGATGGAAGGTGCCATTGTAAACATAATATAAAATGATTACGGAAAATGAGCCTACTACGTGGTCATGCAGCATTTCACAAGATCCAAGCACATTTCATTAGAAAACACTAGGCTTCAGATGGGAAAGTGACCCATTTCACAAAGCAGGACTTGCAGTGTCCATTCAATGGAGGACAAAATCATTGGAGGGTACATGACCTAGAAAGCTGCCTTTTCTGCACCTGTTTATCAGATGCCACAGTCCATCCCAAGGGAGGAGGCTGGGAGAAAATAAAAGCGACTTTCTTTTGGTGATGGAGCTTTCCTCGAGGAAAGAACTAGCTCAAATGCAAAGAGAAAAGGAGTCAGGAATGCTCACATGGCAAGGAAATCAGAGATAAAGGATGAGTATTTGATGCATCTGGACGTTAACTGATATGCTGTAGATGGCACAAAATAGATGGTGTGTCTTATGTCTACTGCGATGCCCAAATGACCACTTCTCTTCCTTGTTACCCCTTGCCCAGCCCTCAGTCTAGTCTCTACAGCTATTGTTGTACCTCTCACTTGTGCCATGGCTAGTACTGGAACGTGAGCTCTTTGGGAGAGAGACAGAGGCTTCCTCTGGCTTTGGAAAGACCCGAGTACCACTGCCATATTAATAATAATAATGTCGCCTGTCAGTGAGTTCTGTGTTTGTGCAGAGGAGGTGACTATTTAGAGACAAGGAAATTCTCAAGTGTTTTCCCCGCGTGCACAGATGAATTTGCATCTGAGACCTTCATTTCATTTGTAGACAGAGTCCCAGTTTAGGCTGAGAAGAAGCTGTCTTTAGATTACCGAGGAAGCTGACCTCGCTGGAGACTTGACTCATAAACTCTGCCGCAAAAGTCTGTTCTGGAGCAGCCAGCTCTGCCCAGCACCAAATTCTCAATTATAGACCAAATTGAATTTACAATTTGCTTTTGGGCAATGTGTAAATTGGCACTTCATTGGTTATTAATGAAGTGCTAATTGCTCTCTGCAACCAATTTTCATGCAAATGATACTAGTGGTATTTGCACAATCTTGCAATTTACAGTTTTACATTTGCAGTGCCCCAGTGTAAGGATGAAAAGAGATGGCAGCGTGTTCAAAAAGAAAAGAAGAAAAGAAAAATGTTTAAACTTTCAGTAGCAAAATAGCACTATTTCTTTTTGCCAAATGCTTTCTTTCTATTGATTGCGACCACGTCAGTGTTGACAGAGTTTGCTCTGAATTTAACAGGATCCCACAGCAGACGTAAACAAGACTAGAGGCATTTGCAGCGGTTTTCACTGGTGAGGCAAGTGTATAAATTTGCCTGTGAAGCCACTGGTGCTAAGGCTGTCTGCATTACCAATTCAAGAAGTGGATGCTTTTCTCAGTGACAAATGATGCCATGTTGTGTTGCAAATCAAGAGTGGGCAGCTACTGAACTGTTTTGGCTTAAAGCTCCTCTTGGCAATAATACCTCCTGTAGGTGCACAGGGTTAGGGCCTGAACACATGTTCATCTACCTGCAGTTCTTGTGAATCCACAGTGCTTCTACCCTCTTGCGCTAAACTCATGCGGTAAAACTGCTGTTTCCTTAAACAGGCCCTTGTTAGGCAATACATAAGCATAGTGCATGCCACATTAATATTGTATTATAACCAGCATGTGGTCAGTTATGTTAATCAAATTATATTAGGTCTTTCCCACAATGCTGTTCACTCATGTCAAGATATATATCCCAAAGAACCCTGCAAAGATGAAGTCAGCTTTGGCACTGGAATATATGAAACCGGTCAAAGGATGTTTTGAAGCAGACTTTCTATGGATAGTAAACTGCATGAGAAACAAACTTCCTTGAGGATTGTTGAAATATTAACTCTTTTTTCTTTCTGCACCGTACTGCTTTGTCTCTAATTTGTGACTATGGCTAAGCTTGGTTGTTTGTTCTCTTGAACACCTTTAATATTGAACCACAAATGTGATTGAACAATTGGCTATACAATGTCCCACAGTGCCTCTGCTTCACACTAGTGTCACTTACGCCGTCTCCCATAGTTATGTCTTGGCTAATGCATCGGGGTGCTGGAACAATTTTTATAGTGGGGATGCTGAGAGCCATTGAACCAAACTGTAAACCCTGTATATGATGGAAACCACTGCAAGCCAGGGCCCCTCTTTCCAGCACCTATGTGATGCTTTCAGATAGCTCCACACAGGGAAGCGAGACTGCTGGAAGATAAGGGGGTGCATGGAGACCCCAAAGTACCTTCCATCTGATTACAGATGTATCTATCTCTTATACTTATATGGCTCCACTACAATAGTATCTGAGCACCTCACAGTCTCTAATGTTTTTACCCCCAGGACACCCCTGTGAGATATGGCAGTGCTATGATCTCATTTTGCAGACGGGGAACTGAGGCAGAGAGGGGCTAAGGGTATATCTACATCACAATGTAAAGCCCAGAGTTAGTAGGACTCAAGTTTGCAGACCGTGGATTTGTTAAGCTAGGGCTGGAGCATCTACACTCATTTGTAACCCCAGGTTAGGAACTGATGAACTCTGGGTCCCAACTTGGGGCTCCAGTATTTACTCTGCATGATTTGGGCCTGAGTCCAACTATATCCCAGTCTTCCTAGCACCCTCCCAAAATGTGGCCACTGTAGCCCTTTGTTTGTGGTGCAGTGTGGGAAAATGTGACTGTCCACCACACTTGATTGTCCAGAGGACAAAGAAAGTCAGCCCATGGGATTGTGGAATGCTTTTGGCTCTGGGACTCTCAGACAACGAGTCCAGTAGGGATGTGTGCACACTGCAAAGCAATAAGACTGGCACTCTTGGTCCTGGCTTGACTTAGCCTCAGCCCCTCCATCCCTGTGAGGTCTTGGGACCCTGGGTTCAAGCCCTGGGGTAGTATAATTTGTATGTGGATGGAAGGGAGGTTAGGTCTGAGCCTGAGTTTGAACCCTGGGCTTACATTGTTGTGTAGACATACCCTAAGGCCCAGAATCAAAATAGCTTTGAGAATCTGGGCCTAAGTGACTTGCCTAGGGCCATACAGGAAGCCCGTCAGGGAAGTAAGGAATTGAACCTCGGTCTCCTGACTCCCAGGTGAGTGCTCTGATCACTGGGCCCTCCCTTCCCTCATCAGTGTTGAAGGAGAGCCCAATAGCATTCAATATTTCAGCAAGCTTCAGTGAAGTTAGTTGATACTGAATCTGTCCTATAGCAGCCTGAAAGTGGACACTCAGAGATTGGCAGAGTGAGGTGGGAAGCTGGATGGTGGAATGTCAGCTGTGGGGAAAGGGCATTCCCAGGTCCCCAGGAGAAGGCTTTCTCCTCTTAATTCAGAAGTTCAGAAGGTAACCTTTGGCCATAAGGACCCAACGATACAGCAAACAGCACAGGGGTGCAGGGGGAAGAACACAAGTCCCTCTAGGGGGCATTTTTTCCAGTATGCGTTATATGGCCATTCTGAGTGATCTTGTGCAGAATGAACATCTCATCCTCAATGGTCTGCCTTAAGAATGACAGAATGGCAGCAACCAACCTAGCTAAGTCTGCCTTTCAGTATGTCTACTCTATAAGCTGGGACTGTCATTCCCAGCTCCCACAGGCAGATTTGTGCTAGCAGGATAAAAATAGTGTCACTGTGGTCGCATGGGATGCAATGAGCGGGGGGCTAGCCATTTTGTGTACATACGCATGGTGGGTTTTCACTACGCACGGCTAACCCAGCTACCGCTCAAGGCTGTCCATGCTACTGCGGTTAAACTACTATTTTTAGCCACTAGCTCAATGAGAGCTAGTGCAGATCTGTCTGTGAGAGCTGGGAATGACACCCCCAGCTTATAGTGTAGATGTAGCCTGTGTGAGGAGAAACGAAGGAAGAGTTTATTGCTGACCTGAAGCCACTGCAGTTTTTATTTTATTATTTATTTGAGAGGCTATTTAAGTTAATAGATTCCTAGATTCTTAAGACCACATGGGACAATGAGATCATCTAGTCTGGCCTGTGTAACACAGGACACAGAATTTCACCTAGTCACCTAGGTACTGAGCCCAGTCATCTGTGTTTAGCTAAAGCAGATGTTTCAGAAAGGCATCCCGACTGGAACTGAAGCCATCAAAAGATGGACAATCCACCACTTCCCTTTTTTAGTTTGTTCCAATAGTTAATCACCCTGACTGTTAAACAAAAAATTGTGCCTCATTTCTAAATTGAATGTGCCTGGTTTCGGCTTCCAGTGTCCAGATCTATCTTTCTCCACTACAGGAAAGAGTGCTGTAGGACCTGATATTTTCTCCCCATGAAGGGAAGGCACTTATTTACTGGCATCAAGTGTCTTCTCAATTTTCTTTTTTATAAGGTAATCAGATTGAGCTTTTTCAGCATCTCACTGTCGGGCATTTGCTCCACTGCTCAAATAATTTTTGTGGTTCTTTTCTGCACCCCGTCCAATTTTTCAGCATCTTTTTAAAAATGTGGATGCCAGAACTGTGTGCCCAACAACAGGCTCACCAACGCTGTGTACTAAGTAAAATCACCTCCCTGCTCCTTCTTGCTGCTCCTGTTTATACATCCAAGGGTCGCATTACCTCGTTTTGCCACAGCATTGCACTGGAGGCTTGGGGTCAGTTGCTTGTCCACTTTGACCCCTAAATCTTTTTCAGTATTGCTGCTTTCTAGGATACACTCCCTTACTCTGTAGGTCTGGCCTGCACCCCTTGTTGCTGCACGTATGATCTTACATTTGGCTGCATTAAAGCACAACTTGGTTGAAAGGGCCCAGGTTACCACGTGACCCGGATCACTCTGTGGGGCTGCCCTGTCCTCAGCGTTATTTATCACATCACCAGTCAGTAGCGATTTTGTATTTACTTCCAGATCACTGATAAAAGTACTGAATAGCAGCACGCCTAGTACCATTCCTAAGTTAAGCTAGTAGCAGGGGAGAGAGAAGTGACTCACGGTCCAACATATTCGGTGTAGTTCATATTTGTATTGGGATTACGGGACACCATCACATCTGGATATGGGTCCTAGTGCACAGAGCTCTAGTCAGTGGTGGGTTTGTTGTTGCGGGGCTGGGAGTGTTTCTCTTGCTGATATAAGTGAAAGTATTGCAGATGCTTGCTGCTGGTTCTATGGTTCTGTGTGGGGGTTTTACAGCTGTTTGTAAGGGATGGTGCTTGGGGAGTTGTCACAGTCATGCCGGTTGTGTCTATTGTTGCTGTGACTGCAGCTGTTGCTGAGATGCTGTGGTTGTTGCTGGTATTTCCCTGGCAATTGTTGCAGGTGCTGCAGAGACAGTTGTGCTACAGCTGCAGGGATGTCTGCAGGCTTATTTTGCTGGTGCTGGGATCGCTGCAAGTTTTGCTCCATTGTAGGTTGCCACATGCACTGCTGTTGCTTCTGTAGCACACAGCAGCTGTTTCTACACGGTGCCGCTGTTGATATGGCAGAAAGTGCAGGATCCCTTCCACCAGTCCTTTCCTACCAATGTTGTCCTGAGAACTCAGAATTAAAAGTGCTGATGGCTGTGACTAGAGAGACTCCTTGGTAAAGCAGGAGAAAAGGAGCCCCCCAAGGAGGGAGCGTACTGAGACACCAGGTCACTCTAGGGAGGAGCAGAGAAGTGAGAAGGCAGGTAAAGCCTGTTTACCCTTTCCCCATAAAAAGCAGAAGTCAATATGGTCTAACAAGGATGCTGAAGAATCCAGGAGGGGAAAATGTTGTGAAAGCAACACCAACGAGAGGTTTTCCCAGGGGATCTGCCGGTACTGCTGTCAGACCTCGCACAGCCACAGTGTGGCAGCCTTTTCAAGTGCACTGCACTTTCGCTCTCAACCATTAAGGGAACCTATCCCCAAGCTGGACCCTGGAGTCTAGTGTCATGTGACCGCTGACCCTAACTCACCAATAGTGTGCAATATAAGCAAAACCTCTGGATCTCTGTCAAGCACAGCTCCCACGGCAGCCCTGGTAACCTCATAGCTCATGCCCAGAAATGCAATTGACAGTTCCCCTGGAAATGAAGGTGACAGCGCCACAGTTTCCCTCCACCCAGTGCATCCTCTTTCCAAGCTGTCAATACCCCTGTTACCAAACCCCGGGAGAGGAAACCTGAATTGCTTTCTGTGACCATTCTGTAGCATGTTGCATTTTTCATACTGTACCTCCCATTACAGGTTTATGATTCTTCCAGTGACAGTCTCCGGGTCTCTCATTGGAGCTTTGCTCAGCTCCCACGTCCCTATACATGTTCTATTTATAATGCTGCTTGGCCTGATCCGCAGGCCCTTTGGGTTTTGCCTAGAGCTTCTTTCAACTTAGAGCTTCTCTGGCCAGTCAGCAGCATCCTCTGACTCAGAAACCAGCTCTGTGCTGGACCATCCCCAGAGCTCAGACTGAGGGGAGATTTTCTCTCCTCAGAACTCGGGAAATGTTTCACTGACAGCATGTATCACTGACATGTTATTTATCATCTTTATCAGTAAGGTTGTGGGTGCAAAGGGCTGTGGAAACTGATTTCCATGGGACTCTGACCCCAGGAGTGTCCATTCAGTTAGTCATTGGCATTTGCCTGCCTCTCTGGAAGGATTTGGTGTTCCCTGACTTGAGACATTCCCCCCCTGCCCCTCTAACAGACTCCACAGGAACTTCTATAGGGGAGACGTCACCAGGGCTCTTCCCTACCCCCACCCCCAGCAGGAGGAGTTGAGCTTAGATTTAAATAATTGTTGCCTAGGTTTCCAGTGGTGACCTCATTAGTCTCCAAGACAGGAGTCCCTTGTTAGTAGGGCTGATATCCAGGGAATGTCCCTCCCCTGTGTTGCCAAGGCACCTAAACCAGAGGGAGTTCCTGCACCTCTTGCTCTTCCTTACTTGCTGAATCTTGTTTTTCAAAACACAGGCAGTGTTTTTGCTGGGCCCCTGCAGAACTGGCCCATGCATCCAGACCACTTACGTGTGTGCCAGGGGTGGCATGCATGGGAGCAGAGGGGGTCTTAGGTTCTTTCCAGGCACACAGGGCCAGGAGCAGCTGCTTGCCTTTGTTGGAGTGGAGGGGGTGTGGGCAGAGCCTGACTTCCCTGCTCTTTGTTTTAGCAGCTGGAGGAGGACGGACAGGGCAGAGGGTGATTTGCTTTGCCTGCTCCTTTCCAGGAGCTGCTATTCCCCCTGTCCTGTTTCAGCTGAGATAAGGGCCAGTGGAAGAAAGTTGGGTTGATTTGAGCTTGAATTTGACTTGTTCCAAAGCTGCTCCTTTCCCCTGCACTAGCTGGGCTCTCTGGTCTGGGCCCAGGGTGGGGGGCAGCAGGGCATGTGGGGATAGGGAGGAGGCTGAGCCCAGGAGTTTGCGTGACTCCATTTTCCCTCATTGCAGTTCAAAGTACTTGGGCAGCACTGCAGGGGAGAACCCTGCTAGTGTCCTTCCCACTCTCATGGCATGGGAAAGGCAGACTGAGATGGGACTCGCTAGTCATTCAGCTGGGACACAAAGGCCTATTCAGAACTGTTGGGGACTAGTTCCCATCTCTCACCTGTCTCACTGGGATTCTCCTTGGAGTGGCCAGGTATAGGCAACTGCAGTTTGGTGCCAGGGGCATCATGTTATTGGGGCTTTTTGGAGCCACATGGTAACCTTGGTGATGGGCACATTATGGATAGGTGGAGAGCTGAGAAAAGCATACACATCTCACCTGTGCCCACTGTGTATGAATGCTCAGGGCCTGCTCCATGGTCTACTGAGGTTGACTGAAAGACTCCCAGTGACTTCAGTGGGCTTTGGAACTGGTCCCCAGTTCCCTTAACTTCTGTCAAGTGTCACTAGCACCATCCCATTTGAACCCACTGCCCCCGCGACCCCCCCCAAGCACTCAACCCATCGGTCTCCTCAGTGGGGCAATTCCACCTGAGCCCAGCATCCTCGGTGACTTCTTATTCCCACTCAGTGCAAGCCCATCTGTACCCACTTCCCTGCCACACTGTCTCCACATCCCGTGTCCTCTGTCCCTTCCCATATTTTCCCTCTGCTTCTGAGCACTTCATCTACACGGGCATGGTTTCAGGAGCAAATCACCTCATCTGCACCTAAATTAGTAGTTGGTTCAATGCAGGGCAAAAGGCTTGGGTGGAACACACTCTCGTCACCCTGCCTGACCTGCAACCATATGGTGCTGCAGCTTTGGTGCTGGTCCTAGGTTTCTTATTTCTCAGAGTTTGAGGGAGTTCCCCTTCCTGCAGGTCCCTTCCTAGATGATTGCACTGAATGGCATGCACATCTTGTCAATGGGCCTAGCCCATATGCAGGGGCCGGGGGGGGGTGTGCTTGCTCAACCCATGCTCAGAGCTCAGGAAAAATGCAAGGAATGCTAAGGAGATGGAGGAGGGAACCTATTTAGGACCCCCACAGAAGCCTATAATCCAATAACCCCACCACCCCTATTCTCTGTCTCTTTTGTAATTCAAAGCCATTTCCCTCCCCACTCAGCTAAACAAAACAAAAATAACTTCTAGGGCACATTTTTGGGACCAGAGTCCTACTGAGAAGCTTATTTTAAATCCTGAAAATTTGCAGAATATGTATTTTAAATACAATGCTGTAAAAATGTAATAAATGTTTAATTTTATTTTTATTAAATACTAAATTGATGACGACTGACACTTTATTAAAGTGTCAAAGCGAGTGTTCCTACATTCTAATTACTTATTCTAACAAGGTGGCCAATTCTTCGGGAGCTGTGCAGGCTGGTGTGCATGGATGAGGGGCACTCCCGTTAAGTAACACCTATTAAACTATCATTTGCACCTAGAGGCATCTCATTAATATCTCAACTGGTGAGATCGCGCTGCCTGTGCCTACCTGACCTGGGGCGTTGACAGAAGAAATGGTTCCCGGATTCCATTCCGCACTCCAGCCTCCCCCGTACAAATAATTCCCATAAAATTAATAACGACTATTCCACTTAATTGAATTCCTGGTAAATGAAGATTCCTTCAGCCCCCTGTTAAATGCATCCCAGTGCTTCAGGCTGTGCTGCAGCGGGTTTGGCAAAATCTTCTCTTTCTCTCTCCCTTTATATTTTTCTCCATTCCCCCCGGCCTTCTCTTGTCTTTTGCCATCCGGCCTTTTCCCGTCTTTTGCTTCCCCCATCCGTCTCACCCACTGCCACCTTTGTATCATTCTCTTCCTCCTCCGGCTCCCTCTGCCACCCACCTGTTTGCTCTCTCCCACTTCGCTCTGCAATTTGTTCCCCTCCAACTCCTCGCTCACTCTCTCCCGTCCCCTCCCCTCTCCCTTTTTTCTTCTCCATCGCTATTATTTACTTTCTTCTTTCCACCTTTCCTCCTGTCTCTCCTTCCCCTTCTGCTTCTTCCATCCCTCTCTCACACACTCTGTCCCATCCACCTCCTTCTTTCCTCCTCCCTTCCATTCCTCTCTTTAACTCAACAGTAATGGCTGTGCTTCTAATGCCACAATTTTCAACCCGTGGTCTGCAGATCCCTGGGGTCTGCAGACTGTTTAAGGGGGTCCATGGAATGTTCTTGTTACCATATATTCAGTGCTTAATTTGTAATGGAAGAGGTGCCAAGGCTCAGCTCAAGCAAGCCCTAGCAGGGTGGCTGGAGAGCAGCAGTTGCTGGCTGAGCACCCAGCTCTGAAGGCAGTGCTGCTGCCAGTAGCAGCAGCAAAGTACGGGTGGCATGGTATGGTGTATTGCCACCCTTATTTCTGCACTGCTGCTGGCGGTGGCGCTGTCTTCAGAGTGGGGCAGCTGGCGAGCGGCGACTGCTGGCTGGGAGCCCAGAGGTGCTGGGCCCATGAAGTGCCAAGCCTAGAGCTCAGCCCTGGCAAGTCCCAGCACAAATTAAGCCCTGCATACATCTGTGGTTTTCGATCTGGGGTTTGCAGACTATGTCTAAGATTTCCAAAGGGATCTGCACCTCCATTCGAAATTTTTTAGGGGCCCGTAAATGAAAAAAGGTTGAAAACCACCGATCTAATGTATTGTTTAACCCCTCTTGGCATTATCTGGAGGAAGGATCCTGAGGAGTGGGTGGTATTCTGTGGGGCTGATCCTGGATAAAAGTCTGTGGGGTGAGGATTTAGAACCACATTCTTAGAGTGTCCAATGAGTGGATCAGAAACAGAAGGTGGGCACCCCCCCCACCCCCGAGGGATGGAATGCCCCTTCCAAAAATTGATGGCACACTGAAATCTTTTCATCATGTTCTTCCCCTACCAACAGTCTCATTTTTCCAGCCAGCAGCAATGAGGAGTAAGTACAGGGCATCATTCCCTGTTCTCCTCCACCCTACCCCACCACCATAGCTCCAGCATTGCAGCTCTCTCTGGATGGAACCATGTGGAATGCATAGCACTGCATAGGGAGAGCGTTCTGCAGAAAACCAAATTCACTGCAAGATGGCAGGTCGCCGTTGTCTGTTGGGTGGGTAAAGTATTACTGCAGTGTATGGGGTTGGCTCAGTTCCACTCTGCATAGATATTTCAACTGTCCCTGAGATGAAGGGTAGCTTTGTATGAAGGAAGAGGAGTTTTCAGCCTAGCCTGGAGGCTAAGTCATTACCAAGGAGATTATAGGGGTGCTTCAAGGGACAACCTGGAACATGAGCTGTAGGTAGGGTTGTCTTTGAAACCCTGTGGTGAAAATGCTGCTTTCTTATCACTATCCTCCGCAATTCACATTACGAAGCTGTGGTTTTTTGAATGCCAATGTATAAAAACACCCATTAAAAAATTCCACACTCTTTTTATTTCATTCCAATTAGAAAAACAAACTAGAATCTATAATAAATATTAAAAACATAAACTCTATATTCAGTACAAGCAACTTTAAAATAAATACATAATGGAAAAAATATCATTAAATAACACATGAATATCAAGTAATGGGATTTTAATCTTCTCGCTAGTGGAGGCTACTCCTTCTGCACTAAAGGAGACTTACAAACAAAATCACTCCAGCAGAGTTAAAGGAGATAATTCAATGAGACTCCAGGATTGTGGAATTCAAAGAGGTGCAAGGCAGCCTCATAGCAGACTCTCTTTCCACTAACTCCTAGAGATGAGGGAAACTGAAAAGTGGCAAATTCAGAAGTGATAAAAGAAAACACAGATTCACCTATTGCCCAGGTAGCTTATGGAACTCATTGCAACATGCTACTCAAAAAGAACAAATGAACAAAACAACCTCCCAAGCATTTTGAAAGGGATATAAATCGTCATGCTTCAGGGTTCAGCCAACGTCTGACTATTGCAGGTTAAGAGGAAAACTTTCCCCCCAGTGGGAATTACCCCACAGCTATCTGCTAAAGAGTTTCTTTACCGTCTTCTGAAGCATATGGTGGCCACTGTCAGAGATAGGCTACTGGACTGGATGGGCTGCTGGTCTGACCCAGTCTGGCAATTCCTGTGTTTCCTGTGATCACCCCAAGGGGAATTGTCCATGCATTTGAAAATACTGGGAGAACACTCGTTCAGACAGACATTAGAGAGGACTCTTATGGGAGCTATCTTGGTATAGTATTCTATCACTAGGAGTTTAGGAGAGTCACAAAAGTTGAGTGACAGATATCTGTTTGTCTATAATATAAACACTTTGATGAGGATACTAGAAAGCCCTATTATTTCACTGAAGCTTCCGGTTAGGAAGGTGCAAATGGACTGTTCTCTGATGTACCATAGCCCCCTCACTGCGAAGAAAGTCCCTCTGCATTCACAGCTACTTGCCGCACAGAATGTGACATGAACTGTCATGAGCCATCCCCTCTTCTATGCTGGAAGCTGAGTACCTTGAGACTCAAACATAGAGACAAGGGAAAGCTGCCCCACCTCTGCTGCTGCTCTGTAATAAACATGCCTCCTGAGTGCAAGGGTCCAGCTTGCTTTGCCTAGCAGTGGATATTGCTGTTACTATGTTCAGAGTCACCGAGGGGAGCTGTCCAACAGAGAATGGCTCCTGAAGAAGAAACATGTCCTGTGTATCCAAAAGCACCATCCACACCAAATGGCAAAAACTCCCCTAAGTTAATGTCTGACAGGTAAGGCCTTCACCGCCTTGGTTTTGTTGATGTGCCCAAAGCTTTTTACTAATTAAATGAGTGGTACATCTCCTACCAAGTACCACGTAGGGACATGGCATCCATTTTCAATATGCTGGTGGTTGCCAGTGAGAGAAAATTGTATATCAACTGAGGGAACATTACCAAGGTCCTTATAGCCTCTCCTCCTCTTTCTCCTCCACAGGAAGGATATTAGGGGGAGAGTTTCAAAGGCACTAAAAGCAGCTAGGTGACCAGCTCTCATTGAAAGCCAACAAGGAGTTGACTTGGGAAGAGTCCGGTTGCCTTAATACCTCGAGCAGGGCAATGAAAAGCAGATTATTTAGGGTAATATGGTGCCGACTTGCTGTTTGGGGTATAAAACTTGACTAGATAGGTGGAGAGGTTTAGCTACAAGGAAGAGTTAAGGAAATTGGACTTCTTATCAGAACAAGGAAAACTTTGGTATGAGGCTAAGAGAGTTTTACAAAATCCTTAAAAGGGAGATAAAATCATTGGTCGGGGAGTAATTTTCATACTTGTTTCAAAGCAGGTGGCATAACCTAAAACCATGGGAGCTAGAAGACATGCCTCCATGGCAGCCCTTTACCTAGGGTGCTAAGAAGGAAGAAACATGGCAAAGTCCATAGTTTAATTAAAGAAGAACAGAAATTCTGCTCTCTGTTATCCCACTGCAACCACATGGGTGTAACTGAAGGCAGAATCTGGCCCATCTTGTGTCTTGCACTTTCAGTTCCTCGCTTGATTTTAACTGAGCTCATCATGGATCTTTAAATCACTGTTGTTGGCCGTTTTTATTCTTGTTTGTTGGGGGGGTCACCGTTTTTATTCTCATTTGTTGAGGGTCATTTACATTTCTCTGCTTAAAGGACTGACTTTTTTACTGCCTTTAGATAAGATGGGAACGGTGCAGCTGCCCTCTTTCGTTTTGGGGCAGCCTGTTACCATCATTTGCTAGAGGGGTGGTGCCTTGACTACTTAATTGAAGTGTGATAGGTTTGTGAGGGGAGACAGTGCTGTGTTACCCTCAGATGAGGTGGTAAAAGTTGAGGCTTTTTATTTAAGGGGGCATTTAATTGCTCCTACTTTCTGTTAAGGGCAAAGCCCAGTCCATCAGAAGATGTGAGTGAGATGAGAGTTTGCACCCTATGGGGTCAGTGCTGTTACTCTCTGGTGAGTTAGGGCATTGCTGTGATCACTCCCCTTGGTTAACTGGCAGCACTGCTGATCTGTCTGCTTCTTACTGGTCTGGTGTAAATGCTGGTGCTATTATTCTGTGGTTAGGACTCACAGGAGTCAGTGCATTTGGTCTGAGTGGTGGTACTATTGCTGCATGTGATTTAGGATTAGGATCTAACTAAATAATATTCCTCTAGCAACTCTGGCATGAGCCGTGTGGCTGGGTGTGTTTTCCCTGCTCCAGTTAGAAGGCAGTAGTGTTTCTTCTGTGGTTGTGAATGGGGCAGCGCTGCTGCACTCTGAGAGGTCAGAGGTTTAGCGAGAAAGCTTGCCTTGCTCCTCTGCCTGGCTCAAGGCTGGTATTTATGTGAAAGCCTGAAAGGAAACCTGTGATCCCCAACCCCCCCCCCCGGCATTTAGTCTGAAATCGCTAATTCACTTTCCAGGGATGGCCATGTCAGCATTGCCCCTTTGTCTGTCGTGAGCGATTTTGCTTTGAATCTGAAAAGATTGGGTGCAGATTTCAAGGGATGTACAGACAAAGGCTGTTTGAACAGCACTTGTGTAAATACTCCATGAAAACTCTTTGAATAACCTCAATGAAATTTTCTCTGAATTTGTCTTTATATTTTCCAGAGGCAGAAAGAAGTAGTGTGGGAGAGAGGGAGGGATGGTAGAGGAGGGAGAAATTTTAGTACTTTTTTCTCCCTGCCAACTTCACTGAATGCCAAGAAGTAGCTTGACTTTAAAAACCTCTTTTTTGTTGTTTTCAGTTTTAGGAATAATCTCAGATGGGACTTCTTTGCTGCCAAACTTCTCCATACATTAAATATAAGGGGGCAGTTAGTGTATTCAACAGAGCAAGGACATTGTTAAGCCAGTTAATTATTAGCTGTATGTTTTTCATGTTCACTGGCTGTACATATGTAAAGCAGATGTGAAACAATTCCTCTTTAGCACATCACTGAGTTTGTATTAAAACAGAGCTAATTGTTTTGAATCAAAATGATATTTCCCCAATTTCTTCCATTTCTGCAAGTTACATCCTTAACTAAGAGGGATAAAAAAAATCTTTAATTGGATTTCTTTTGGTGATATCTAGAATTTAACTCCTGTCCATAGCTTAGGACAAGCAAGACTGGATGAAGGATAAAAATTCTGTCTTGCCTCGTGCAGGGGAAAGAATGAAGCATGATGTGATACATCTGTTCCATCTCTAACTTCTCAAACCTGTGAGCATCTTTGGAAGGACCTACACCCTCTTCGCAGAAGTGACATCCAGGATCTGAGAGGTAATATCTTTTATTGGTCTGAATTCTGTTTGTGAGAGAGATAAGCTTTTGAGCTTACAGAGAGCTCTTCTTCAGACCCAGGGTCAGAGTCAGAGAAACTGACTTCAGAGGATGGAAATGAAGGGCTCTCTGGAGCAGTTGGGAGATGTTTCCTCTGTTGCCCAGAAGGTGGAGCAGTGCTCCTGCTCTGGCCTCTGCTTCCCCTGCCCCTAACGAGCCAGTCTGTCTGAACTCGGAATGCATTTTGTTCTCTTTTCATCACTCTCTGATGTCCAGCTGCTCCTGTCAACACCTTCTTATAGCATGTAATTCATCGCTCAGACTGACAGCTGGGGCCATGGGCCTGGGACCAGCTTCTCCTGCCATCGGCTGCACCCTGCAAGAGTCCCTGGCTTAAACAAGGGGCTTCCCTCTTCCTCTCTCTCTTGCACCTGAGGCTAATGAACTCTCTGAAGGATTCTCCAGAAACAAAACCGCGAGCAGCCCTGTTCTCTCTCACTCTCTCTGGATAAACTTTATGAGCAATACTGAAATTGCTCTTCTGTGGTCATAGGCGCTTTAAAGCATTCCCTGGAGCAAAGCCGAAAAGCATTTACGCTGGGGACAGAATGGTTTTTAAAGCGCTTTGCAAGGCACAGATGGGTGTTGTGAAATAGTCTCATTATTAGGAATAGTCAGTGGATAGGATCCAGGTGGGGGCTGGAAGGGTGATGTATGGGGCAGGCAGAGAGGCTGCCCCTGGCTGTTTTGGGACTGACTCCTCAGGAAGCACTGGCAACTGGGATTCAGGCACTTGGGCCTTTTGTTCCAGTGCTCATGATTACTTTGATTGGAATTTATGGAAAGAAGGAGTAAACATGTCCCAAAATTTCTGGCCTCTCGCCACCAAGAAAAGAACAGAGCCTCCGCCCCACCCCCCTCAGTAGTTTGGAGTCTTATGTGATAGGGTTTACTAACTTCACCAAACAAAACTGTGCAGCTACCAACCAGCAGATCGAGTGGGGTGTCTAATTCGCTAGTATCCAGCCCAGATTCCCCCAGCCCATCAGTTCCCTTTGGTCTACCAGCCAATTTCTGAGAATTATCCTTTTAACTGAGTACTTCTGCTTCAGTTCTCCTCTTGCACCTTCTTTCCTTCCCATAATTCATTCAATATTTCCCCTCATTCCTCTTCCTCATTTATAATTCTTCTTTATTTTATTACTTTGCATAATTTTCCTTTAGGATTTGCCATCAAATAAATTCTACCACCTTTAACTTTCCACTTATATTACCAGGCGTGAATATGTTCTGCTGCTGCGGCTTCCAGACCTCTCTTTGCTCCTGCTGCGTCTCCTCCTTTTCTCACTTGCACCCCAAGAAACCAACAAGGTTTCAGAACATATGAGATGCCTCCTGCATCCTCTTACTAGCTGGGGTGTAAGGTAGAAAGTCCAAACGTTGACAGACAGCCACTGGCCTTGACACCTGGAGTAGGTGATTGGGTTCGTAGAATTTGCTTCACTAAGAAACTGAGGCTACTTCAGTCCCGTGGGAGAGGGGTAGGGATAGTGGCTTGGGAGCAGAGATTGGTGAACAAGGCAGTTTGTAGAATCTATGGGGCACTTTCTTGTTTTGCCTGCGAATGAGGTGAGAAAGCTGGAAGTAACTGACCCATAGAAAGTAGCTCATGGATAAGACATGTATCTGTGCCCCATCCACCCAGTGTCCCGATGGGCGATTCACAAGTGCTTTGTTCAGCCTGGTTCTGAATGGCTCCAGCCAGCTGGGATTCTACCACTTTTCTTGGGCAACTGAGGGCTGATTGCAGAGATGCCAGTGCACAGAGAGGTATTGTTTACACTTCCAGCACCTCCTGAGGTTTTACGCATGGGGAGAGGAGCTGGTGACACCATTGTGAGTCTAACTCAGGAGTCTGGCTCCCTGGGAGTTGGAAAAAAATTCCCTTACCATGTTGGCATCACCCCTTTTTTGAAGTACACTGCTGGAATCTCTCCAGCTGTGTTTTCTAGAAGATGGTCCTGTGACATTAAAGCCACCACCCTGTCTGGCTAATAAACTGTCCCACACATGTTGCTCCCAGTCACTGACACTTGGAAAGGAAGGACTGGTGATCCTGACTCCAGAAAAATGTTCCAAAACTAACCATTTGCTCATGGAATGCCAGGTGCATTTGACAGAGTTTTGTAATTTGACCCACAGCCATATTTTGCCATCTCCACTGGGTTTTTTTTTTTTTTATCTGATGAAAATTTTCTGCAGCAAGAACCATGAGTCTTCCCAAACTTGAGCTAAAAGTCCCATTTGGGATGTAAAGAGAACCTGGGAAAAAAAGGCCATATACATGCTTATATGGCCCCATCAATGTAATGTTCGAGCACCTTACAATCTTTAACGTATTTACCTTCAGAACACTGGGGAAGTTGCTGGCGCTGTTAGCCCCATGGAGAACGGCAGTACAGAGAGATGAAGTGACTTGCCCTAGGTCACACAGGAAGCCTGTGAGTAGAGCAGGGAATTGAAGGTGGATCCTCTGAGCCTCAAACCAGCACCGTAATCACTGGACTGTCCTTCCTCCGACCTTATTTTAGAGCGTAGGATTTGGTGTCAGAGTGGTTTCATTTAGGGGTCTATTTCCCCCTTATTGGGGGGATGGGCCATCCAAATGCTGCTCTCACAATGACCGGGGGAAGTTTCTCATTATGTGGGGAGAGGATTATTGGCGATCACTTCTGGTTTAATTCCATCTCTGTGAAGATCTGTGGCCACCCTCTTGCAATTCCTTTCTTCTCTTCAGGGGGAAGGACTGGTGATGTGGTGTTGGCTGACACAAAGCTTGTTCTGTCCGTTGCATAATTGCTTTTCCAGCCCATGTGCCAGGCTGGTGGAAAGGAGGCAAAGGGAAGCTCTTGGGAAGGGCAGCCGTAAAATGGGGGAGATTATTTTCCTCTTAGCTCTGAGTGGCGCAAGGTCAGGCAGAGCTGAAGGCAAGGAGGTGCTTGCCTGAGTCTGAATACACCTCAACCACTGAGCAAAATAAGAAGAAATTCCACTGGGAGACGGTAGGTCTTCAATTACTCTGAAAACATTATTGCAGGCTATTAAGGCTCCTGAAGGAAAACATAGACCTACTGTATACATGCAACAGACCAAGGATTTGGAACTCACATGTACATCTATGGAGGAGAAGGTCAAACTTTCCATAGCTACTGCTCTCCAGGAGTGGAAGGGCTCAGTGCAGCTACAGGAACGCTGATTAAAGAACATACCATGTTGCACAGACATATGGAACAGGTGGAAAAATAGCTCACAATGCTGATGTCCAAGAGGAATTCCTCTTGGGCAGGAAAAAATAAAGGGAGGAATCTCACTAGAGAAGGTGGTGGAACGTTTGTGCAAAGTGGAAATTCTGAGCTGCAGTTTTATATCCAAGATGGGATGGAGGAGGAAACCCAACCCCCAAATGGGAGACTTTGGGATTCTGTGCCCAAGCAGAGGGCACCATCCCCTCCTTGGAGACAGCTCTCTGCCTGTAAGTACTGGGAGAGGCCTTTGCAACGGACACTTAGAGCTAAGGTTTAAGCTCTTCTTGAGGTAGTTTTGAACACAGGTATTCTTGGCTCGTTCCTTTCTTGAATGAGAGCATCCTGAAAGTAGAAAATGGAAGCACACATGAAGAACTCTTCTGTGCCAGATGTTGGCAACAAAACCCCAGACTGCATAGATCTCACCTGGTTTTGTCTTTCATTACAAATCGGAAACTTAGGCCAGGTGAGGAAACCCAGGCCTAGTTTTGAGTGAACCCAGGCCACGTTAGGGCTTTGTGTCAAAGCCACATGATTTCAACAGAAGTTTCCTTGGATTTTTGGGCTCTGATTGAACCTGAAACTCAAAGCAAAACCTGGGAGATCAGACTCAGATGTGTGAGACCAAAGAAAATAGTCTCATGGTCTCTGGGTAACAAAAGCACCTGGCTTGGTCCTTTACGGAGAAAGCCTTGTCTGGTTTGAGTTTGAGAGGCTGATTTTCCCCCTCATGTGCTGCCACAACAGTTGAGATTAGCTGCAGGACTCCAGTGAACAGAGCCTAGGTTTAATGCTCTGGGGGCTGGTAGCCAGACTTTCTCAGAAGAGGGTCCTCTAGCCTGGATTTCACTTCCACCTCACTCTGACAGAGCCTGACTCTGTTAACCATTAGTGCTCCATGCAAGGCCCATCATTTCACTATGGCTTTTGCCTGTAATTGGGGGGCTGGTGAGTTGGAATTTGCTTTGTTCCAGGAGAAGAATTTTTTGTTTGTGTTGTGCAAACTGAGTCAAGCCAATCTCTGCTGTCACTCCATTGACTCTAAGGGACATACATCCAGGATGAATTTGGCCCCCTCTACTTTTTAAATTTTTCATTCAAATTTGGTGCTTGTGCCTCAAGTTTTGCTCATTGGGCGCATTGCACAATGTAAAACCAAAACTAACGATGTGTGTTTTTCCCCAAGTCAGAGCTGATGACACAAGCCTGACACCATTGCTCCAGACTGAAATTTATTCTGATTAAAGTGGATCTTAGATTATTGCATCCTTGCGAAACCCTGGTTAATTTATGGCTGTGTAAAATCCATTTTTTTTAAATGACTGTGATGCTGCCAAAATCTTTGCAGATGTAGAAACAGCTTCACGGGAGAATTTCAATCTAACATCAACAGGAGATTTGGAAGATGAATTGTGTGAGGATCCCTCTCCTCCAAAGATGCTGCTTTGTTTTCCTGTTTAGCATGTGGCTTGGCTCTCATTGTATGTTTTATTATGTTTTAATTATTGTTGTTTATTTATTGTAATCATATTTTAATTGTTTGGATAGTGCTATGAGTGCCTTGGCAGGGGGGCCCATTATAAATTAAATTATTATTAAAAAGTTGTTGTTATGTGTACCTGCTCCGAACTGAGACTGAGCAGGGAGCCTACTAAGTGCCTGGAATTAATTTCCCCCTTTTCTTTCCCTTTGTTTTTCTCTCTCTCTATGCAGGCGCGAAGTTTGGGTGGTTAGGATATGGGAATGAAAGATGGTCTGGTGCCTCCCTTTGCATCTCTGCAAGGCAATGGGAGTTTGGCTGTTGGCTTCGATGGGAGCAGGACTGGGCTCTTCACAGATCCTTTGTGAAATAGGATGCTATGCATTTCCCCACCTGCTTGCCATTCCTCTTAGAAAGGGGGCAGCTTGTAGAGTCCGGTGGGTGTTTGACACAGTATAATGTGCTCAGTTGAGGACTGGCTCACGTGAATAATTCTTGAGAGGAAACCCTTAGGCAGGTGCTCATCTGCATGTATTTGTGAAGCTGATCTCAGGTATGTCCATTGGTAGCAGCTCTTTGGGGCCATCTTCCAGCTGGGGATTGCTGGAATGCAGCAGCAATTTGACCATGCCCCTAACACACTCCCTACCTGGGGCTATAGGGGAGTCAAATAGGAGACAGCTGTGCCAACTCTTCATCAGCCGCACACTCTGGCACCGCTGGGGAATCCCCAGCTTGGGAAATCCGATTCCCACAGGGTTTGGCCTTGAGACTCCATTTGCTTCTGCAGAAAAGAGATGGGGTGGCTCCCTGACTTCTGCTCTGACAAACTTGGAGGTCGTCCTTTGCTGACTGGAGACCACCATGAGTGTCATGCAGGCCAGTAGCATCCCCTTAACTCTGACTGTATGTCCTCATGTTTGTACAGAACCTAGAACAATGGGATCCTGATCCATAACTTGGGTGCCTAGGTGCTGTGGCAATACAAATAATAATATCAATAATCTCCCTGCTGGTCAAAGTCATGAGTGGCAGTGGGAGAAGTGGATTGGAAAAATTAGCACTTTCCCCTTCCAGCATGCCAGTGCCCCACACTCATACCGAAGTCAAACAGAACCTCTCGGGTAGGACGTAGGGGCAACAGTGATTTCTTTCTTCTCCCTCACCCCATTATTTTTCACTTATTCACTGGCAGGTCCTTTCTGAGACCAGAACCAGCAATGCCAACATGCCTTCATTGTCTTGGGGTTTCCGGCACCATTGGAAGCAGCCATCTAAGTGCGAGAGCCTGTTCTTGTGAGATTTCCAGTCCAGGTTTTCAGATCCAAGACCTATGGATAGCCCAGATCAGCATCCAGGCTTTTGAACTGAGCTGCACTGAACATAAGGATCTTTATTCATCACTGGCCACAAGAACCTCCTCAGCTGTTGCTTACAAGACAGAGAATCTGCTTGTTCTGATGTGAAGGGGATAACAGCACTTCCCTACCTCACAGGAGTGCTGTGCAGATAAATACATTAAAGACTATGAGGTGCTGAGATGCTACGGTGATGGGGCCCTGTAAATTCCTTAGTCAGATAGATTAGGTATCACACTAAGGCTCTAGTTACTTCAGCTGGTTGCTAGGGATGCATCAAGAGAGAGGTCATCTCAGCCCTTCAGAGCTGGTGGCAAACTTCACACCTGCACCTGTCATAACAAGACAGAATATTCCATATCTCAGCACCCTGCAAACTGCTATTGTAGCTAAACCAATAGGGTCATTTCATTCTTCCTTATATAGGCTCCCTTGATTGGTATATGCTTTGGGGCAAAGGGATTACCCAAGCAACAGTGCGGTTCAGCAATTGTTGTTCTTCCTGCTGTCTAGGAGGACAATAAAGAAATACAGGAGTTGGGTTTGCATAGCACAGGGTACTCTCCAGTAAACTCAACGGTTAGGTACTGGTAGGATAATGACTGTGGAGGGAAATGTAGCTGCCAGGCTCACAGCTGCCTTGAACTTTAGGGAATCAATCCTGAATTCCCGCACTTGAGCAAAATGTCCACTGACTTCTGTCAAAGAAGTTTAGGGTTGGGCCAGAGAAGAAGTCCTGCATTCCGTCTTCTGGCTAAAATCACCAGGAGACCTTCATGTCCAGGCTGGTCAGCCCCCACTGTATGGCTAACGTCATTGGGTATGTCTACACAGCAGCTGGGATGTGCTTCTCAGCATGGGTAGGTAGACAGGTGCTAGCTCTGCTTGAGCTAGTGCACTAAAAATAGCAATGTGGCAGCAGCAGCACAATCCTGCCTGTCCTTCTGCGTAAATACTCGGGTGGCTAGCCCAAGACACAACCCATGCCACTGTGGCCACACTGCGGTTTTTAGCATGCTAGCTTGAGCAGAACTAGTGCTTGTCTATCTACCCACATTGGGACGACTGGGATGCACTCTTCCAGCTGCTGTGTAGACATGCCCTGCATCTCAACTTCTGAGAGTAAAGCTTGATAATACTGTGATTGTTTCCTGGAGGTTACTTTTTCCCATTTTCTATTCAATGGGGGCTGTCACTCATATAAATGCTTCTCCATTCCTATTAATGCCTTACTGTTCATTATTATTAATACTTAGATGACTGGTTGCTGCAATTTTAGGTTGGAATTTGGAATCCTCTGCTCCTCTTATTCTTTATAGATTTTACATTCACCACCTCCTCTGGCTGTTATTGCCTTCCTGCCTGTTAGCCAGTATCTGTCTATTGTGTCATCACTTGGACCCCCCTTCTCTGCTCCAGCCTCGCAGCGTGGGCAATTGGGTCACTTTTGCTTCTTGAGTTCTTCTCTTGGGTCCTTTCTTGCTCGGATTTTAATCGGTGATGGAGCTGGGCAAAACAAGATGATCATTCTGAGAAATTAAATTGTTCACCACTTTGGCATGCAAGTTCCATTGAAAGTCAGCAGGATGTGTGCTCCTAACTCTCTTAGACAGATTTTGAAAATCATCCCCATAAGCCCTGATTCTGATCTCATGCTGGCATAAACCAGGAGTTAGTAGAGTTACACTGATTGTAAAACTGGTGTCAACAGATACAGAATAAGGATCTCCATTTGTTTCGTGAAATGACGTCAAAAACATGCAAAATTTCAAATTCTTCATATTGTCAAGACAAACTGATTTTCCTGTCCAAAGGAAAACTTCCAAAGTTGGGAAATTTTTCTTTGAAGAAGGACTGTTCTGAGTGAAAATGGGCTTGATTTTACAGGAGAATTGGGCTATTTTTCTAGAGGAAAAATGACGACAGTCCATGAAATGGGACCTTTTGGAAAAACTGAAATGAAACACACAAACCTAGGTTGATACGGGAGTTGAACTGCGTTCTGAATTGTGTTGCCAACCTCCACCCGTTGCCTTCATTTGCTCAGACAGACAAGATGCTGGGGCTGGACTGGATGCTCTTGCACTGCGCATTACTCCCCATGTCCCCTTTTGCTCTCCTCTTTCCTGTTCTGCACTTGTCTGCTTCTTTCTTTTATCATTCTGTGCCTTTCCCCTTCTTTCCTCAAGTTGCCCTTGAGTTTGCCAGGGTTTTTCTTGGCCTGGATGCTCAGTTACAGTAAGGTCACAGTAACACTCAAGTTCAGGTCCTTGTTAGAGCCATGCAGAGGGGTGTCAGTTTAACGGAGAGTGTCGGACATTTCCATTGCTTCCCTCTATTCCTTCTGTTTACCAGGACTGACACTGCTCTGCTCCTGCTCCCCCCACCACCCCCCCAATAGATGCAGGTTTATCTGACTACTGCATGGGGGAACCGCTGTTCAGCCCCTGCCTCATTTTTTTAATCTGGCACCTGCCTCTGGGGAGCTCCATATTATGGCTCAGCTGCTGCCCTGCTCCTTCTGTATTCCTTCCACTTTGGGACCTTGCAGCTTTTGTTTGATTGGAATGGAGTTCTGTACCCCTTACTACCCCCTTCTTCTCCAAACCCACTTCTCCTCCTGCACCGAGGGGCAATTAAGTCTTGTCTGCCTGGGACACAGTCTCTGCATCTGATGGTTTCTATTTGGTGTAATGTGCATCTTTTTCCCACCCCATCTGCAGCTAAATTGACATTAGCATGGACTCCCTTAGGCTCAGGCCCACTTACTGTTGTATAACCTACACACCCTTGCCTCCGAGTCTAATGGAGTCTGTTAGTGTAAGTTCCGCTCTGAGGGCATTAATAGGAGAAGGTGAGAAGGGATATGTTAAAGTAGGGCATCGTCCCACCCCTTTATGCTTTACCTTCTAACGATACCGCTGGGTTTAAGGTTTAAATTACCTTCACTGAGTCAATTCCTGATCTCTGTCACAGTGGTAGAAATCTGATGTAACAACTTCAGCTGAGCTACTCTGGATTGACAGTGATTAACAGAGATCATAATTTGGCTCCATTGGACTGCTTTGCACCCAGTTAGGCTTAGTTATAGCCCTTACACCATGAATTTTCCAGGGAGGGATAGCTCAGTGGCTTGAGCATTGGCCTGCTAAACCCAGAGTTGTGCGTTCAATCCTTGATGGGGCCACTTAGGGATCTGGGGCAAAAATCAGTACTTGGTCCTGCTAGTGAAAGCAGGGGGCTGGACAAAATGACCTTTCAAGGTCCCTTCCAGTTCTAGGAGATGGGTATATCTCCTATTATTATTTATTTTATTGTATAGTTCTCACATGCCCTTCAAATCTTCATTCCTTTTCAGGAGGATACCTGAGTATATTTGATCATCCACCTTGGGATTTCAACATAATACATCTTCCCTGGTCTACTCACTGGGGCTAATCCTGATGTCACTTGCACTGGCGTAAATCAGCAGTATCCCCCCTGAAAACTGGAGTTTCAACAGTATAAAACTGGCACGAGGGAACCAGGCCCAAAAGACTTTGGTGCGTGTGCAGCTAGCTACACAGGTCCAAGTTCACAGGCATGCTCTTTAAGAAAGACATAAATCCCCACATCTATTCCACTAGGAAGTTGAGTTCTAGTATTTCCACTCCCACTGCTGAGAATATTGCCATAATCCTTCCTCCATGGATGGCATCTGTGTTTTAAATTCTTGGTAGTCAGAAAAAAGGGGAGCGGAAGTCCAGAATAACCTGGTGACAGCATCACCTCAGAGGGGAGCCTGGAGGCTTTTTTTTTACTGTCCTCAAGGAAGTTCACATAAGAGCCTTCAGCAAATTCTGTGTTATGTAACTGATAGACAGATGGACACATCCCCTCCCATACACACCACCCTTTCTGTACAGTATGTGGTGCATATGGGATACATTATAGCACCATGTAATAAAATGAAGAACCCGGTGCTAAATTGCACTCATCTCCTTTGCTTTCTACTCAGTAATTCATCTCCATTGGGACTTCCTCTAACGCAGGGTTTCTCAAACAGGGATTGCTGCTTGTGTAGCGAAATCCCCTGGCAAGCTGGGTTGGTGTGTTTACCTGCCCCGTCTGCAGGTCCAGCCAATTGTGGCTCCCACTGGTAGCGGATCACTGCTCCTGGCCAATGGGCGCTGCTGGAAGCAGCAGCCAGTAAGTCCCTCAGCCTGTTCTGCTCCCAGCAGCTCCCATTGGCCTGGAGCAGCGATCCGCGGCCAGTGGGAGCCGTGATCGGCCAGACCTGCGGATGGGGCAGGTAAACACACCGGCCTGGCCTGCCAGGGGCTTTCCCTACAGAAGTGGAGACCCCTGTTTGAGAAACCCTGCTCTAACGTTCCCAAAGCTGCAAACCAGAGTGGCCCTTTTCAAACCAAACCAACCCAACCCTCCACCTAAAAAACCGCAACAACCTGCCACAAAAATGTTTTCTTCCTTCCACCCACAAAGGTGTCCCCGTGCTCATCCAGGCCTAAGGCTCAACATTCTGTCTTGTGCGTCGATAGCTCTCACATCACATAACTGGACAGGTTCAATATCCCACGACCTGTTGGGGCTTGGAACGGAAGCTTTATATCATGAACTCCTTCAGTGGAGTTCCCCTGACCTACCACATTTAGTAAGAGTTGTTAACCTGGATTGTGGAGCAGAATAGAATAGTGCAATTACAGCACAATTTTGTTGGCCATTGTTTTGGGCCCAAATCAAGTTATGCTTTGAAAAACATGCCTTTGCGTTAATGTGTTTTTTCAAGCTGGTTATTGCATAATCTAGCCATGTCCACACAGTCTGGACCAAACGGGTCTCCCACACAGCTGGGCTCCCTAGCTTCCCATAGTATCGATGGTGCCAGGGGTCCTCTCCTTTTGGTCTCTCTTTGGTCTCTCTCTCCAAGCTCTTAACCGTGTTTGAAACTGTTTTCCCAAACACGTAATGGCTGACACGCTTGCAACACATTTTGACCACACTTCAACATAATTACATGCTAGACATTTGCTAACACGCCTAGTCGATAGCCTGGCTTTTGCTTGCATTTAGGACAAATCCACATGCACACTGGGTCCTGAAGCTGGGCCAAAACCATGTCAACAACAGATATGTGGTAGCTAGCATAGCTCATTCACGGTGTAGACAGGTCCATAGTGTGTCTCTTCTCAGACAAGAAGCCCCCTTGAGGCTGAGTGGCTGATAATAACGGGTTTCTTGCCTTTGAGTAGCATAGGCCAGATGTGGGCATGGCATGGCACTCTAAGGGTTAAGAAGGCTACGTCCTTGGTGGAGTGCAATTTATGATCCCGTGAATCCTTTTTTAATTATTTTGCTGTGACAGAGGTGGAAATATCCAACTTCAAACGACTGGCTTTATTGATATGCTTCCATTTGTGCCTCTGTGGAAGAAGAATCCCATAAAAGCAATAAATTAGAAAACCCTTTTTCTCTTCAGAGAGAGACACTTTCTGTCTCTGTGTGTGAGGCCTTTCAGCACCACAGATGAGCTCTCCGTCTCTCTGTGAGCTGTGGTGAAAAGCCATTTATTCACTAACTACAAGGGCACTTTTATTTCTTTCCAAGAACTGTTGTAAAATACCTTTTCACTTTGGCTGATCTTTCTTTCCAAGCTTGGGCCAGATGAGTTGCTTGCACTAAGTCTGGAGGGCTATGTCTTGTCTGTATTCATTAACATTGGCTTAGCTGGCACATTGTGTTAAAGTTTGTGTAGTTATTAGTTTTGTGTAGTTATTTGCTATGTATGTGCCTAGACCAGTGGTTCCCAAACTGTGGTTCGTGAACCCTTGGGGATTCATGAAATGTTACAGGGGGTTCTCAGGAAAAAAAATCCCCAATGGTGAACAGAGCTGTCCCTAGGGACCCCTGGCAGCACTGGGCCAGCAGCCTGGAGCCCCTGGACTTCCAAGAGCTAACCAGATCAAAGAAGCCTATTTATCATACGGAGGAGATTTAAACTTCAAGACTCCTTAGAAGAAATGGAAAGGGAGGTGGATATTTTCTGCTATTTTTAAAATTAAATAGGCAGCTAGTCTTGTTTTTAAAATTATTATCAAGAACAAGTTTAAGCTTTGTTGTAATATGCGGTGTTTGCTGCACCGCTCAAGACCTGAATGCTTATGTAGGAGGAACTCTGAGTCAGCTTCTTAAATGCCTTCATGCTGTTTCACAGCTGATACTCCTTGATGAAACATAGGAGCCTTGTCTTATAACAGGCTTATTCAAAGTGATACAAGCTTCAAAAGTGAGATCTTGGAAGAGTGTTGCCATTTTCATAATGTAATACAAATACTGTAATGATAAATAATAATAATAAATAGTGTGTAATAAGCATGTCATAAAAACAAAATTTATATTTCCAAGATCACTGCTTTTATTATTTATACTCCTGTGAAGGAGAAAATCCCTGGAAATATTTATTTTTAGGAGGGGGTTCGCGAGACTTGACGTTTTAGTGAAAGGGGTTCACAGGTTGTTAAAGTTTGGGAACCACTGGCCTATATGATAATCGGTAGGCACATTTTATAACAAGAAAAAAAGCTAAAACTACAATTAAATAATATTTCTGGAGATCAGCAGATCTGGGCCAATGTGGCAGTGTTTGCTTGGCATTGCATATGTCCGGTTTTCATCATGTGGAAAGTAACAAAATCCATCTCCCATGAATGCAGACAAAATTGAGCAATCCATCCTATTTTTTTAATGTAAATGTTTACTTAGCTACCCGTGACAGAGCTGCACAGAGACATTCCTATGAGCACATGAACATGCATACATGAACACACCATGCATTTGTGCATGCAGCCGAATTCAAACACACATTCACCTCTTACATATTTGGCCAGAGTCTGTGTGGATCTGTACCCTGTGATGCACCACTGAAGTGCCACAGAGAGTAAAACTATGCAGGGTTTTACTGCACAAAACACCCACATCGTCTCACATCCCTGAACTGACTGAGAGATCGATATAGCTAAAATTATAGAATCAGGCCTGATTTTCAGAAGTGCTGAGCACTAGCAACTCTAGCTGACGTCAGTGGAGCTTTCATTCATCTCTGAGTGTTAGTACTGTTCTCCCATGCAGAGTATGGGCCCGATCCTACAACCCTTACTCTTGTGAGTTTAATTGGACTACCCATAAAAGCAACGGATGTGTGCCCCATAACCTCTCCCTTTTGCCATCCACTGCCATCCTTTTAATATACATTTGCTATTTCAGTAGCACTCACTTAGCATGGGATTTCTCCGCTAATACCTTACACACACGTTAAAACAAAGTTTCGGTTGTGATGGAAAGTGATAAGCCCAAGAACGCCACCCTTAACTCAGCGATATCAAAGGCACTGCGAGCAGCATGATCTGTACAGTGCACAAGGTGCCCCAAGTCCCTGTGGTCGATGAGACTAAAGCAGCAAAGAAGTTACGCTGCCTTGTGTCAGTGTGTAATATGAAGCCATCAATCTGGGGCCTGGATTACAGTGAAACTAATGTGGCTCTGGTTTTTTATTTAGTCCTGGTGAAGGTGACAGCACTGGGAGGGGAAGTCTTCTCTCACAAACACCTCAGACAACAGGAGTGAAGGTTCCCACAACAAACAGGATTCAACCCTAGCCTGTCAGGACCTGCTCTAAGGGTGAGACAATTTGTCCCCATGTCTGTTTAGTCCTTGGTTTCTCTATTGAGATTGCCCAAAAGGGTGTCAATTCTGGCCAGTGGTGATGGTGCTTTTTGTGATATGCACTAAAGGAAAAGGCAGACTTTGCAAACGAATCCAGTGGTCACCTTTCCAGGCTTGAGCCTGAGCTATGAACTCCCCATTTCTGCCCCTGCAATGAGAGTGAAATTTCCCAGTGGATACAAAATCACATTTGTGCAAAAGTGAATTGTCAACATTTTCACAATGAAATTTTTGTTTTAATAAAAGAGAAGTGACAATTGATTCACTTTGCAAGTGGCCTGCTACTCTGCAAAATGTCTGGTGTTTTCATGGCATGATATGTTTTTTTCATAATGTTGAGACCACCAACTCATTTCACAAAGGCCACCAAACAGCTGGCAGGTGATAATGACTTTCACTCACAACCAACCTGGCCCAGATTTGAAACAATGACCTAGAGGTGAATGGTTCTCGATTCCATTACTAGTCCCTTGAGCCACCCAATAAACTGAAATTAAAGGCCTGTTTCTCCTCTCACTCACACCAGCATAAATCAGGAATATCTTCATACGCAGTCACAGGAGTTACACAGGAGTTAGTGTAAATGAAAGGAGAACGAGTCACTGAGTACTTACCTGCACAGGACTAATCCTGCTCCCATTGATGTAAATGGGAGTTTTGCTATTGATTTACATGAATGTTTAATCACACTAGGCCTGATCCAACATCCAACACCTATGCTACTGTGAAGATGCTTTTCTGTAGTAAGATCATTTACCCAGAAGTTGTTTCTCCTGTAGTTACTGGGTTTAATTCTGATTTCACTAAGCCTGGTCAAAATCCAGAATAACTCTGTTGTCATCTATAGAATTATTCCAGATTAGCACCAGGATCAGAGAGTGGCCAACAGATGACAAAATTTAATGGCCCTGTTAAGATGAGATCTATACAAAAGGTCAGTAATATTGGTTGATCCCATCTACACTGGCAAGCCCAACCAAACAACATGGTTGAGACACTATTGTGTTATAATTCCTTGTCATGGCACCACCTATTGTGCAAAGCGATACTAAATGTAGTCTGTTTGACGTAGCCTATAAGCTATTTTATTGGAAAAGAACAAAGATCTGTCTAGCCCAGCACTGGCCAGCGTTAGAAGTTTCTATTCTACAGCATGGTCATAAAGCTTCCAGGCTTGCCATATGTAACAGTGCATCACGGGAAGAGGGGGACACAAAGACCAGTCTGGATTAGTGATGCTCATTACTGGCTACTGAAGAGGTGAAGAAGGCGGGAGAAAAACAGGAATATACCCCGGCTATTCTTGGGAAACTTTCCAGGTCTATTCTCTGTGAAGTTGTTGGGACTGAATTTGTGACCTGGACATCTGTCTGGCTAGCCCTGCATTTAGGAAGCATATGAAAGGTGGGTTTAACGCAGTATCCAGAAAGCCATTTTTCTAAATCGGTAGCTAAACATTCCCATTGTTTCACCTCCCATTAGGTGACACCAGTTGCCCTGTGTTGTGCTACAAGGCTCAGTTTTATGTAGCCTACAGGGATATAATCCTATAAAAAGTGGTACATCTCTCCAGACCCTCTTTTATAGCAAGTGCCCTTGAAAGATAAAAAGGCCCAAAGCAGAGCCCTAAAGCTGACCCCCAGACTTTGGGGTGGTTTGGGTCTGTTCCTTCATGAGGTGCTCAGGACCATCTCCAGGTGCTATCATTTTCAGAAATAGATTCTACTTTCAAAGATTTGTTGTTGCTGTTTGTTTTTTTGAAGGTTCCTGGTATTTGGTTAACTCAGGGCGGTGCCTCTTCCTGGTTTTGGAATGAGGACTTTTGCGTGTTCAGTGAACGAGATGCATTGTGGCAACAGAGATTTTGAGCAATTGATACTCTGCTGTACCACTAGTCAAACACATGACCACCATCAAACTCAGAGGTGTCCAGTTCATCTACTCATAATATACTCCCAGCCAGGAGATTCTGATGACATCATGAATTGTCTAAACACACAGGGTGGTGTCTTCCATTGCCTGTTAAACTCCCCTTTAGTTAGCTGGATTTCTGCCCTTCCACACTGGTACTGCTAGAAGGAAAAGGTCTGTTTTTGTTTGCTTGCTGGCATAAGTCATTGATAGCTGGGGAGCTACACTGAACACCTGGCATTTGCATGTATTTTTTCAGATAATATCTGGTAACAGCAGAAGGAGTAGGGGCAGGACCTGTTTGTGAATGCTCTGTGTTTCCCTTTCAACCAGAGAACACTGGAGTTATTGGCCCCATCATGTCAGCATTTCCGAGTCTGTTTCATCATTTTGCGCCTCCCCCTATAAAAGACAAAATACCGTAGCATACTGCAATAATAGTCCAAGTCACCACAGCTCATAAGAGCAGCGCTGCAGTGTCTTAGGCAATTATGGTAGTATACGGTAGAATTTTTCATAATGGCCTTTCACTGCTGGTTAGTCCCGTCACTAAAAGGTCAAGGTGTCATTGGTTAGGTCAGGCTAGGTCACTGAAAGATATAAATGTCTGACATTTCATTGGCCTTCCTAGCACATATCCACCTATGACCTGGGGATCCCTATCCCACTAGGGGGCACACTAAGGGTCGATTTTCCCTCTGATCCTGTTAGTTTCTGCTCTTTATTTGAGTTTCTCCTTGCCTCTCGCTCTCCCTCCTCTTTGCTGGCCAGCTCAGACTGTTTAAATTGGAAATTATTTGTATTACTGTCTGTAAATAATAGATGAGGGAGTGAGGTGGAGTTGGTGTCCCTTCCATAAACTCCTCCTCACTTTAATTAGTGCGAAGCAGCCTGGCGAGAATGCGAGCTGCCTTGATGCTGGTAATTAAAATTGAAGCCACTGAAAAGCTGCTCTATTTTTTATCAGAGCTGCTGTTCGGAGCTGAGAGCCTGCGGACGGCTCTGCAGTAAAGAGTGATAATGAAGGTGTGAATTCCCGGGGGGAGGAGGGGCAGCTGCAGCAATGGCTGAACTTACACCAGATGAAAATGCAGGAGCAATTAGAGGTGGCTATGTACAAGCTGGGCATAAGAGATTAGTTGGCACCTTGGGAACACGGCAGGAAGGGACAGGGAGGAGGAGTTTGGGGGTTATTTTTAATAAAAAAATTGGGGGGAACAGTGACTGGCAACTTAAAGGCAAACATCCAGTTTTCCTGTAGGGCTGCCTCTGGCCTGCAGGAGCCAGGGTGGTCGTGGGGTCCGTGATGTGGCGCATGCAAGGAGGAACCATGGAAGACTAGACTCCCAGGGGAACCTCTCCACTTGGGAGCTGCAGGAACAATGGAATTGTTCCACATGGGTTTCTAAGCAGAATCCTGGGTTTCGTTGGCTGGGAAACATCTTCCCCAGCATGCGTTCCTCGGTGTGTTTGTTCCTTGTGGTTAGGCCTGTTTTCTTAACCTCTCCAGGCTATGTGCATGTGCGGCTCTCTGTGGATCTGATCCACAGCCTGTCGAAGTCAATGAGAGTCTTTCTTTTAACTTCAGTGGGCTTTGGATCAGGCCTTCTTGCTACTAAATAACAATAATAACGGAGCTAGTAGAGAGATCACAGAAGTGAAAGTGAAAGGGGTGGGAGGGGGAGAGAAGGCTCCTATTACAAGTTCGCTAATAAGGAGTGTGAGAAGAGACATTCAAAGTGATCATGCACATCATTATTAATTGCTTCCTGCCCTGGTGCATTCATCCCAGTGTGGGCTTCAAAAAGGACATGCTTGTCTCTGTTCTGCAGTAGGGAAAACATTGGCTAATATTATGCTCTCAGTCAGAGCAATGACTGTGCGCCCTCCTGCCTAACTTAGTATGCTACCATCTCCTCAGGAGAAGTAGTTCACTGTAGAAAAAGAACATCCTGTAAATAGGCTGGTTCCAGAATAAGGGAACAAGTCCCTTCTCCATACCACTGTTAAATGCTTATTGACCTGTCTACCAGAAAAAAGCTTTGTTACAGGATACACGATAAGTATAATAAGGTTCCTTCCCAGACATACTGAAATTGTGAAATTATCTTAATTCAAGTGGAAGAGACATTATGGAGAAAGGAGGTTAAGCAGATTATGAATAAATGGTTAAGCTTAAAGTTAGACTTTTCCCTCCTGTTTTTTGCATCATCCGCGTAGGTGCCAGTTATTGCTGTATTGCGGTATCTTACCTCTGTGGTTATGATAACTCACTTTCCATTGTAATAGCAGTTTTAGATCTTGTAAAAATGCACAATTTCTATTTTGTGAGAAATTCTCGCATTTCAAAATTTCCTTTCATCCTGAATTGGAACAAAAAGTTGAAATTTTGAAATTTCCTGTGATACAAAAAGTATTGAAATGATTGTGTCACATTTTATTTGAAATATAACGGTTGAAATGATAAAGTCAAAACAAAGCACTTTGACCTTACCAAAATGAAATGTTTCAATAATTTGTCATCGAAAATTTTGACAAAATTGACAAATTCTTCCAAAACATTTTGATTTCAGCATTTTCTGTCAGGAAATTTTCAACTAGCTCTGCTCAGCTTTAATCCCTTCCCTACAAACATTAATTTCCTTCACAATGAAGGCTTTGCACTTTCATTGTCTCACAAGGAAAAATGTTTGGGGATGGCTAAGGGTAATTGAATGAGGTGTTATGTTATACTTTTAACATAAAAGTCAAAATTATATTTGGTTTTGTTTATTTAAATATATCCTTGTACACAGCTTGGTCTAGAAACTCCAAATGTAGCCATTGCTCTGAGTGATGACCAGCATCTTAGAATATTATTTGAATCTTAGTTATTCATATTTTAGTGATTTGCTGTGGTTTTGAACCTGTGAGAAATCTGTGACCTTCTTTAAAGCAGGCCCTTTGGAGAGACTTTATAAGCTCTACAGGGTCCCAGGCAGTTTATAAACTCTGGAGGGTCACAGGTTTGGGCTCATGGAGGGCTTATACACCCTGCAGAATTCTGTATTTTACTTTTTTTCCAGTAACACAATCAGTTTTATTGTAATATAAAATGAGTAGACCTCAAACCCGAGTTAAACTTTTGTAAAGTATTGTATCTTTTGGTCAACATTACTTTTCCACATGGAGTGTTCTGTTTGTCACACCATCAGCTATTGGGCATGGTGTGAAAATTTGATCAAGCTGACTTAAAAACTGTAAGAAAGGTTCTTCAAGACAGTGGAACATGCACTTGCTCTATAAGCTGATCAATAATTAAGGAAGATCAGACTGATTTGTGAGTCATCTTCTGTGCAACTATGTAGGACAATGAAGTTTATTTTATTTTTTTCAGAAAGAACTTTTTCAAGAAAATGTAACACTTAAACAAGTTAGAAAGTATTATAAATAACTCGTTAGAAGTATTTTGTTGGAGTTAAACAGTTCAGTCTTCTTGAACAACAGTTTAGTTGGGGAGGAGGGATAGATCAGTGGTTTGAGCATTAGCCTCCCACACCCAGCATTGTGAGCTCAATCCTTCAGGAGGCCACTTAGGGAACTGTAGTAAAATTCTGCCTGGGGATTGGTCCTGCTTTGATTAGGGGGTTGGACTAGATGACCTCCTGATGTCCCTTCCAACCCTGATATTCTATGACTCCATGAATGATAACACATAGTTTACCACTTGTAGGTTAGATAATGAGTAACAGAAAACTCTGAAACATAGTGAGCAGAACTGGTCAGAAAACAAGGATCTTTTCCAGAGAAAATTTTGACTTTCTAAAGGAAAACTGAAAAAAAATATCAGTTTTCAGCTGAGAATGTTTTGGGGTTGGGGTTTTTTGATGAAAAATCAGACGTTTTCGAGAAAAGTCAGACACTTTTAGTGAAATTTTTTGTGTAGTCAAAATCACAATGTTTTTATTTAAAAAAAAATTTATATGGAGATTTTCAGCCAGTGAGGTCAGTATCATCCATCCATCCAGATTTTTGTATTAACACCTATCACTATAATATCTGGGCACCTAAAACTCACCTTGTTGCCCTCTTTTGGAGGGAAGAGTATCTTGTTGCTAGCCAGGTGCCCTCTGGGAGAAAGAAATGCCTGCTAGTCAGCCACTGCTCCCTTGAAGGAGAGCACAATGCCTCAGCATAACCCTCTCTGCCCAGCATGTTCCCTTCCAGGAGTGAGGGAACCATCTCAGACTTGGAAGAAAGCAATTTGAATTTGACGTGAAGTTGTTATTAATATAATGTTTATCCAATAACAAGGACTTTTGCAAAACCCTTACCTTTTTGTGAGCCTCAGGTAACACTGTCAATTCATAATTGCTATGATCCCTTTATCCTGTGATTTAATAAATAATTTACCTAAATTATTAAAAATGAAAATTTCAACATTATTAAAAATTAACCAGGTTAAATGAGGAAACAGTAAATAGAGCAGGGCTCTTCGGGCACGACAGTTCGTAGGTTTTATTGTCTTTTTCTCAAGCGCGGAGTATACATCTCTCTCTCGCTCTCTCTTTCTCTCTCCCTTCCTCCTCTTTCTCATTGTTTTCCTCCTCTGTCTTTCACAAACTCCATTTCTCTTTTCCCCATTCCTTCATCCCTCTCTTTTTCTGTGTCAGTCTTCTCTCTCCTATTCTTTCTTCTTCTTTCACTGTGCGCTTGCTTGTCTCGTACCATCCCCTCTTCTCTACAAGCACTGTTTCTCTCTCTCTTTTTCTCCTTCTGTTTTCGCTGGCACTCCATTTCTCCCCCCCCCTTCCCACATATTAGCCCCTCCCTCCCTGTTCTGTGAGTGTGACATTATCAGAGATGATACACTTTGCTAGTAATTAAATGGTTCTACTCAGCATCAAGCTGCACGCCCATGTATCACATGAAACCTCGTAGGATCTTTTAGTGCTTGATTCCATGCACACCCCTCCCATTTGATGTCAATGGGGGACAGATCTAGGGGAACACATGGTCTCCAAAGAGCAGATCATTTGTCAGTACTTCAGGATGTGAACAGCTTCTATTCATACAAAATTCGTTAAAATCTGCTGCTCTTAATGGAACATGGCTCTCTCATTTTTAATCGGAGCATTCAGTTTCACCAAAGTGAGATACTCTGTCCTTCCTGCTGTAACTCTTGCCAGATCTTTTGTTCCTCCCTCCCGCCCCCTCCCCCATTATCTCTAAACTACTGCTGCTGCTGCCTTTTGGGCAGCATTCCCTATTCACTTAAATACTGGGGGTCGGTTCCTTTTCTTTCATAAAAAACCTGAAATCTCTGCTTAACCGAAAAGTGTCCCAGCGCATTGTATCCCTTCTTCCATTTCCAAACCAGCTTTGACAGTGGGAAACATGGGGAATGATCATTCATCCACACTGCTCTGACATTTTCCTCTGTCTCGGAGCCCAGGTTTCCAACTTAGACCTCAAGGTAAGTGACTGGAATTTTCCAACAGACCTAAAATAATAAGGCACTCAGGTCCCGTTTAATTTCGGTAGGAGTTTGGGCCCTTTGACTGTCCCAGCTGGAATGTCCATTGTCACTCTGGGTGACAAATCATCATTTAGGCATCTACAGTTAGTATCTGGGCACCTAATTGCCCATTTGAGCTTTTCTGTATATTAATCTAAGGAAGATCCTCTTCTTTCCTCTGGGTGCTATAATAACATTATTATTGTCCCTTTCCTGCCTAAAGACCTCAAAACTAATGGGACAACTTTTTGTAATTCAGGCAAGCAAGATTTAGCACTGCAGACAGGAAACATCTCTTCCTACCCACCGTGGAATGCAGCTGTTTGACAGCGTACAGCTGTGCTGCCTCTGGGTTTAGGACAGAAAGTGAAGAAAAATCCTGTATCCAGTTGAAACTGCATGGGGCATCTAGGTATTTATTCCTGGATAAATTCCAGCCGGACCCAGGGACTAGGACTTCTGTTCGTTCATAGCGTTTTGACTTTATTTTATTTTCACTTTATTTTTAACAATCTTTTTTCCTAAGATGTTCACTGCTGGTTAAAGCCCACAAGATACAATCAACATAGGCGGACACGGATAAACTCAGGCCGTGATGAGATCGAGAGCTTATAAAACAAAGGAACTCTGTCCTTGGGAAATTGACTTCACTGTCACATGGCAAGGTCCCTCTCTAACAAGGACAGGGCTGGTATCTGAATGACTCTGGATTTTAACCACAATTAAAGAGCTAATCAAGGTCAGCAGCTCCTTTTAAACACAATTTAGTACAAAATCCTAATGCAGGAATTACACAAATTGATATTGTCAATATAATGGATTCAAAGCAATTGTACTAAACAAGGTTGTATCAAGTCTGTGCTCTGTGTTAGGTGAGGGCTAATTCTGTCTAGCAGCAGTGGAAGTGAACTTGAAAACAAATACATCAAGCCTTCAAGATTCGGATTCATTACTAAGGCACTTGGCACACGTTTCAATTCAAAGAATTCATTAGGAAAAAACCAGTAAACTTCCAGGGGGGGTTGTTCAATCAACAGGACAAAACGTGTAGTATAAATAATCCCCCACCCCCTAGTGTGTTGGCATAACATACAGGGAATGTGTGTGTGAACGGGGTGGGCTAATCCTGACAGGTGCTGGGCATAGGGAATGGATCAGCATGCTAATCCCTGGATGGGGATGTGTGGTGACAAAAGGGATCTGATCAGCAGGACTGACCTCCATCATGAAGATCTGCCTTTGTTACTGTATAAGATCAGAGAGCAAACTTGGCTACAATATACTGCAATAACATTGTAATGGTTGTACTTCAATCTGCCATAGATTTCCAGTGAGGCTCTTACCTTTACAAACAACACTAATTGATTAAACGCCACCCCTCCCATGAGGTGAGCATTACCTTCTCCATTTTACAGATGGAAAACTGAGGCAGAATGAGATTTAACGACTCGCCCACAGTCCATCAGCAGTATTATTTGCCCCCTTGTTTTCATCTCAGCATCTCAACTGCCAATAGACTCCACCTCACTGGGGAATCCAGGGTGGGCTTTGTTTGTTTCTCTAGTTGGTTGGTTTCTAATAGATCATTTAAGGCATCTTACGAATTTGCAAGGGGGAAAGCATTATTCAGGGAGTAAAGAAGAATGAGGGAGGGAATCAGGGAGTATGGAGTGTCGCTTCTCAGAAATAAAGCACCCATGTCACACCACACAGTGGTGTCACACTTTGGATGTAAAACCTCAGCTCTGTTCAGGAAGCTGTCAGAGAGTCCACTGGGACACAGGCTTATCCTGCTGGTCTTTGGGACAATGGAAGCCTCATACAATGAGCAAAGCTATTTGTCTGGGGACATTTAGATAAATGTCTATTAGGGATGGTCTAGACAGTATTTGGTCCTGCCATTAGGGCAGGGGACTGGACTCGATGACCTCTCGAGGTCCTTCCAGTCCTAGAGTCTATGAGTCTATGAGAGCAAAGACTGTTTCCATCTCTTGTTAGGCTTCTGCTTTCCGTGGTTATTATTCTTTTGTTACTATGGTAGCACGCTAAGGCCCCAGTCAAGAGTGCGATCCCATTGTGCTTGGTGCTGTACGAACACAGAGAAGAGACTCTCTCTGCCATGCAGGGCTTATGATCTAAAGGTACAAGCAGGCCTAGGGCAGGGGGTGGGGAAACAACACACAAGCACATGAGCTTGGTGAAGAATTGTCCCAGCCTTGGCATTTGGATGTGGTGCTGTCGGTCCCTTTTCCCTGCACAAACAGCAGGTGATGAGATGTTTAGCTCACAGCCGCTGAACCTTGTCGCCAAAAGTTTCTTCTCAGCTTCGCATGCATTGGCTGATCCCCTCCTTTCCCCCTGCATTTCACCTTTTGACTCCTCTCTCTTCCGGGGGAATGTGTGAGACAACCCCCGGGGCTGGCCGTGGAGAGGGGGAGGATGGGAAACTTTTCCGGGGTTCCGTGTGAAATAGGAACATTAAGGTGGCAGCGGTGGAGGTTTGTCAGGGGTTGGGCAGGGGAGTGGAAGCCAAGCAAGGAGAGAGGAAAGCCCCATTGATTGATTATTAGGCACTGTCAAAGTTTCAGCAGAGTGGAAAACTTGTAGGTTGGAGTGAGTAGTAATCCATGAAAAATCAGCTCTTCCTTTTCCTGTTCACGGCAGGGCAGCGTGTCCAGATCAAAGCAGCACATTGCTGCTCAGCCTCAATCACACGATTTATGAGGCACTGGGGCACTAGCCCATTAGCAGCCCTGGTAATTCATTCCAGGGGCAGGAGGAGGTGTAAATTTCCTCTCCTGAAAGCTTCCACATTGACCTAATTGTGCCCAAATTGCTGGGCCTGGAAAGCCCACCTGAGCTAGGTTAGAGGAGAGGAGAGGCAGAAGAGATGTGGCATGAAACAAAAACAGAGCTGAGGAGACTCACCAGAGGCAGTAAGGATGGGTGGGAGGTGCCTGTGGCAGGTAGCCGTGCCTGACCAGAACCAGTGGGGATGGGTGGGAGATGCACATGATGGGTAATTGTGCCTGACCGAGTCAGTGGGGATGGTGTGTGGAGGAGGCAGCTATGCCTGACTTTTTTTAATTTGCTTCCATTTAAATTGATGGCAAAACTCCGATTGAGACCCTTGCGATTTCTCATGTTCCTGATTGTCTTGCTTATTTCCCTAGGGATCAGATTTGGTTACAGCCTGTTGAAAATTTCCCAGTGAAATCCTTTTTTCACTGGAAACTGGCCTTTTAAAGGAAAACTTCTGCTGAAATTGGTTGTTTCATTTGACATTTTCTGGGTTTTTTTCAATGGAAAACCCGAATATTGTTCTGTTGTTGAAAAATGTTTACTGGAAACAGAAAATGATTCATTTTTTGCACTGAGAAACCAGAAAATGTCTGTGAAAAATGTCCCCCTCTCCCCCAAAATGAAAAAGAATCAGTCTAAATGTTCCATGAAAATATTTATCACTTTCCGTCTGGCTCTTCTTAGGGCATGTTCGATGCAGGGATCATGGAAACATGCAGACAGGCTGGTGGGCTGAGAGTCATCTTGCTGGAATCACTACGGGGCCGTACCAAGAGCTCTAGGGGAGTGAAGAAGAAAGACACCAACTACCTGCTCTAAAAGAAATGAGCATCGTTCGAGAAACAGGCAGCAACAGTTAGCTAAAGGGTAACCAGAAGGGGTGAAAGGAGAGAGAGTAAAGTGCAAGTTGGGGGGAAAGGTCATTGTTAAAGAAATGCAATGAAAGTCAATGGGATTTAGGCTTCTCAGTGACTTAGGCCCAGATGCTCAAAGGTATTTAGTAGTGCTGCTGAAAAAGATCTGGGGATTATGGTGGATCACAACTTAAATAGGAGTCAACAATGTGATGCAGTTGCAAAAAAGACCAATATCATTCTTGGCCACATTAACAGGAATGTCTTATGTAAGACACAGGAGGTAACTGGCCTGCTCTACTTGGCACTGGTGAGGCCTCCACTGGAGTATTGTGTCCAGTTCTGGGCACCACACTTCAGAAAAGATGTGGGTAACTGGAGAGAGTCCAGAGGAGAGCCACAAAAATGATAAAAGGTTTAGAAAATCTGACCTGTGAGGAAAGGTTAAAACAACTGGGTGTGTTTAGTCTTGAGAAAGGAAGACTGAGCAGGACTTGATAACAGTCTTCCAATATGTTAAGGGTTGTTATAAAGAGGAAGGATAGTGATCAGTTGTTCTCCATGGACACTGAAGGTAGGACAAGAAGTAATGGGCTTAATCTGCAGCAAGGGAGAGTCTGGTTAGATATGAAGAAAATCTTTCTCCTTATGAGAGTGGTTAAATTCTGGAATAGGCTTCCAAAGGAGGTTGTGGAATCACCATCATTACAGGTTTTTAAGGATGGTTGGACAAAGATCTGTCAGGGATGGTCGAGGTGTATTTGGCCTGCCTCAGCATCAGGGGCTGGACTTGAGGACCTCTCGAGGTCCATTCCATCTCTACATTTCTAGGATTCTATGTAGGCACCTAACCCATTGATTTGGGAGTTAGTATCTGGTCCTTAGACACTTCTGAAAATTATACCCCTGGTTAAGAGAACAAAGCAGAGAGAGATTTAAATATCCTCCTAAGTGTTTTCACAAGAAGGGAAAATGAAGGGTTAGGACTCCTAAGACAAAGATCTTAACTGACTGGAGAAGCAGAATTCAGCACCAGAAGCCACCTCCCCAGTGCCTGACATCCTGGGAAGATGCACCAGGAGGAGGAGAGAAGGCTTTTGTTTCTGCTAAAAAATTTAGTGGGGAGCATCTTGACTCTTGGACTTTGCAGCCTAAATTGCTCGAATCAATTTCAAACTGACACAAAAGTTTGGAAGCATTTGGTTCACACCCATCTCTCATAGCACATGACTCCACTTCTGCAAGTCAGAACAGGAGTTGGGCAGAGGGAAAACCAGGAGTAACACATTAATATACAATAGAGCTAAGAGGACAAAGCTGAGTAATAATACCCTAAAACTTTCTGCAAAGTACAGAACATAAGCCCATTGTGGGATATGAGCAGAACTCACACCGGATCTTGTAACAGGTGTAACAATCATGGGGTTCACTATCCGTTTAGCATTAAGGTGTTTGAATCACAACTAGACAGTTTTGGAGGAGGCAGGAGACCAGGGTGTAAAGGAAGACTTATCTAGATTTAATTTTGAAGGGTTAGCTGGGAATTAAGATAATACTTTAGAAATGGGTGGTTATTTTCTGGATTTATATAAGGAAAGGCTGACTGGATAAGATGGTCTTCTCCTGGTGAAATTCTAAAAATAAAAGTTTGTCCCATAAGTGCAGATACCCTGTTGCCCTGATCAGCATCCCAGAAACATCCTAAAGGATTGGCAAACAAAGAGGAGAGGGGGCCAAAGCAGTAAAGTTCATACCCAAATCTGGATCCATAGCCAAACTTTCCCTAGCTTCAGGGGTGTTTGAACCAGGATGGGGTTAATTTGCCCATTGTAGTGATAGGGCCAACAGTGAAGTTCAGATACTGATCAGAGCTTTCTTAGAGTTAAGGCACAGTCTGATCCAGAGCTCTGATTTGGACCCGTATTTATCTAGAAGCTTTCAACTATGAAGCTCAGTAAACATCCAAAGGCTCTTAATCACTCTGGAATGGCCCTTAGAGGACAGAGACATTATGAAGACATCCATTCTCCGAAGATAGGAGAGCCAAGTTCATCTGGGGAATCTATCTCAGTTTCAAAGCACAGCAGGGCGCCTATTCAGTGCAGCTCTTTGGATACTTCCCATAGCTTTCCTGGATGAACTAAAATCATTGTGTGCATAACTCCTCATAAAATCTCGGCTGAGAATCTGCGCCTCGTTAATGAGCTGGAGGCAAGAGGTTATATCAAAGCCAGGGGGTCAGATCCTAAACAGAATTTCTTAGGAAACATGATCTCTGGACTTCTGGAAACTGTGGTGACTTTTACCATGAAAAATAAAAGGGATGCCACTGACTGATCACTTTCAAAGTGCTGGGGCACTTGGTGTGAAACCTGCAAGCTGAAAAGAGGCAGACATACAGACAGGGCCGGCTCCAGGCCACAGCGTGCCAAGCGCGTGCTTGGGGTGGCACGCCACGGGGGGCGCTCTGCTGGTTGCCAGGAGGCTGGCAGGCGGCTCCGGTGGACCTCCCGCAGGCATGCCTGCAGAGGGTCCACTGGTCCCGCAGCTCCAGTGAAGCATCCTCAGGCATGAATGCGGGAGGTCCACCGGAGCCGTGGGACCACCGGACCCCCCGCAGGGAAGCCTGTGGGAGATCCAACGGGGCCGCGGGACCGGCGAGCAGCAGAGCGCCCCCCATGGCGTGCCGTCGTGCTTGGGGCGGCAAAATTGCTAGAGCCGGCCCTGCGTACAGGAGAGCAGGAGAACTACCCCATCATGCAAAAACACAGGTGCAAATCAGCACGTGGCCAAGTTGTTTCAGCATCACAGCTTCTTTTCAAGAATATATATGACTTTAAAATAAGCACCCATCCAAATGATGCCATGGGATGTGTGAAGGAAGCATGTCATATAATCCAGTCAGCCCTGTCCCGCCATGCTATCCCCTCTAATTTTTTTAGCCAAATATTGTGAACTTTCCTACACCAGCCCAAGTTGGTGGACCTGCTGGTCTGTCTAGCCAGGTAGCCTTTTAAATGCAAGGCCATCAACTCCTATTAGTAGCAGGATTTCAGGTAAGATCCCTCCACACCAGAGGAAAAGGAGAAGGAAGAGGGAAGCCCAGGGACTTTCTCTGTGTGCTTCATTGTTAATGTTTATGTTCCTTGTTTGTGATAGAGATTCTCAGCTCAGAAGGCCCCCTCTGTGTGTGTGTGCATGCCTCCCCTCTGATGGTCCCTCTCATGTCTCCCTCTCTGCCTCACCTCATGTCTGTTTATCTCTCTCTCCCCACCCTGCTCCCTCCCAGCCTTGCTATTTCCCTTCCCTGTAGGGAGCACAGGAGATAGTTCAGGCCATTGTGGGATTCCAGCAGACTGGTGCCCTGACACATGCACACATTCACAAGGAACAAAATACAAACAAAGCGCCTGGATTGAGCTGGTTTTCACTTGACTCCTCTCCCTGACGTTATGTTCCATCAGCTCACCTCAGCGGCCCTAAAACAATTAGGAGGTTTGAAGTTTCACACGCCCCAGCAGATATGGACAGGACAACTCATCTGTTATTGCAGCACCAGTGCACAATGCTTTGTAATGCCAGGCAAATGATGTGGGGGGATCATGAACTTGGTGACCCCCCCTCCTTAACCTTCTGCTCATGGCGAGACGAGGGTCATCCCCAATATCCGGCATGGCTGCTGCGTTAGGTCAGGTGAAAGTCTATTTCAATTAGGTTGAGGGAATCCAAACATCCTGACCAGTGCCCCTCCCCTGCCAATTTGAGCATTAAACATTAATCCCAGGACTTTCATTCACCCATCTGTGAGCTGGAAGCAAATTAGGGATTCACAATTTCAGTCCAGTGATGCACAATCGGGCCCCAAACCAGCTCTTGTCTCTTGGTCATCTCCCTGGGCTTTGTTTCCCATTAGAAACTTCATAGGTACTTTCTGTCTATATCCCAGTGTTCGATCCTCTCTGTACTGGTAGAGCGACAGGAAGGGGAGTGCATGGCACTCAGATAGTGCCAGAATCTGATGCTGTGAGAACTCTGCTCATATAGGACCAGTGCATCTGCCTACCAGCTGCATTGCTGTTTACTCCCATCTCTTCAAAGTTAGCAAGTTCCTTGTCCTGGAGGCAGAATGGCCCCTTGCACCTGGAGAATTCCTCGGCTCCAAGTTGGCAGTGAGGCCGCAGCCTGCCCTCTACATTTGTGGGATCATTTTGCAGGCCCCTTTTTTATTATAAACCAAACTTTGGGCCAGGATCTGTAACCGTGGAACCTTGTGGGATTTATTCAGACTTTCTTGGCATTGTTAGTAACAGTCCACATAAGATTCATTTGGCTCCTGACTCCTCATCTCTATATTAGGTTGTGTTTTCGCTTCCCCGCTCCTGTCCCTATGTTGTTCTGTCCCCTCCCCTCTCCTGTCCATGGACGTCCCTGTGCTGCTTCTTCCCTTCTCCTCTGTGCCGGCACATCTCCTCTGTCTCTTTTCTTGTCTTATCTTTGTTCTGCTTTGACACTTCCATTCTCTGGGCTCCTGCACTGCCCTGGTCTTGATGTCTCCTCCCTTGACCTGTCCTGTCCTATCCTGCTTCCTTCCTTGTTCAGTCTCCACTGCTGGTCTCACCCTGAATTTTCCTCTTCAGTATCCTTCCCTGGCCCTGATCCCGCTCCTGTCCTATCTTCTAATCTAGACCCATTTCACCACCATTTTCTCATCACAAATTGGTTGTTCCTTGGCACAATCTGATGGTTCCATTACCCCCCGCCCACACACACACTCTTCTATCTCCCTGCCATCCAGTGACAGGGAGTCTGAGTGATTAGTGGATGATGAAGCAGCAGCTCATCTTTAACAGGGAGACCTGGGGAACCTGGGGGCTGCCATGAGCAGAGACAACTCAGAGAGTGAGGTGGTAAATCAGAGCCCTTCATTGGGTCACTGCTACCTCTGAGCCGGGGGAGATGAGGCCGGTAAAAGTGCAACAACCCAAGCATGACAAACGAAGGCCGGGAAGCTTTGCACCTTGGGAAGTGGGGTCACAAGAATCAGTTGCTTCCTGTTCAGCAAGAAGAGGTATAGAGCACAAGGAACCAAATGCAGAGTGTTTCAAAGGCCTGGTGCAGAGTGGTGCTTGCTGGTAATCTCTTCACCACAACACTGTACAGCTAATGCTTTGCAAAGCCTGGCCAGGTAAGGGTATCCCAGTTAGTAGCTGGGAGATACTGTCATTCTCCAGTCAGCAGAGATCTGCTGTCAGGTCATTCCAACCTGGTAAGAGTGCCCCCTCCTGGTACCAAGGAAACATTGCAACTCCCCACATGCTGCCTGTGCTGCTGCATCTGTAATAACACTGCTCTGAGACATGGCAATATTCTCTTTTAAGGGCCAAATCCTGAAGGCAGTTTTTACTTTAGTGGCAGTTTTATCTGCGTGAAGGCAGGGTCAGATCTAAATAAACCAATATATAAAATACTAAATCCTTTAGAAAATCCATCTGTGGCCCTAAGTGTATCCCAGGGGTCTCTAAGGTCTGGAGGACGGGGCTGGAAGCAGGAGGGAGATTTGTGCTCATGTGTTTGTGTAGAGGTGTGCTAGGTTGCACAGTCCCCCATCTCTCACCATTCTGGCTGGCATGGAAAGGGTTAACTGTCTCCCTCCAGCCAGAGATAGGATCTGTGGGCAGGGCTGGGCCAGCTGCAGGGAATGAATGAATCATCCCCAGCACACTATAAAAGGGCTAATCTGGGAGTTGGGGGGTAATAGTAGCTAAATCTGGTGAGGGAGGGATCTGAGATGAGAATCAGGGTGTGTTGTTTTTCAAAGGCAGCTTGGGTCTTTTTCCTTTTGTCTCTGTGGCTACAGGGAGTTACACTCTAAATCTTTGCATTGCCTGCATCTGAAGCTAGCTGTGCTTTATGCTGGTTGAGGCCATTCTTGTGAAGTTTGTGTTAGGCTCTCAGAGGGTCAGGGCACTGTTTGGGTCTGTTTCCTCTAGAGTTTGCTATAAAATAGGCTGTTCCAGCTCCTCCCTGGGCCTGCACAATCCAGTGCCTGGCCCAGGTTGGGGTTTATTAGTATTAATATGCCTGGAGTGGAGTCCTAAGGCTTTACACACTACTGCAGGGCACTGGAGTGAGGAGGGCAGTGTGAGAAGCTAGATAGACCAGAATAGAGGTTCAGTCACCACCACATGCTATAAGTAGAGGGACCAATAAAAACCAGCTGGGACCAAAGTTGCTGCCCTGTGACAAAGGGCCTGATGAGTGTCTCACCACTGTTTGCTACTCACCAATTTATGGGCCCTTGGAGGACAGATTCTGTGTTATACTCACAGGGCATGTGTGCTCTGTGCTGCTTGTCTTGTTCTCTGGGGTAGGGGCTGATCTGGCCCAGCTTAGGAGGCAGTGCCAGATTCCTGGGACAGTTGAGGACTGTGGCCCTGTCAACTCAGCCCTGGCTGTGCTGAAGCCAGAATGACTGATGGACTCTGGGCTTTGTCAGCCTCTGTTTTTCTGGCTCGATATTTGAGTGAACTTTGAATAACGAACAGACGGGATCCCGGCCACGTTGTGCTCAGTAGCTCAGCAGAGTGCTATGAAGCTGTCCTTCTGGAGGAAGTCCTGGTCCGAGTGGCATTATCTATCTTTCTTCAGCTGCACTTAAAATGAGCATGTGCTAGTGTCCAGCCCCAAACATTCAACAGGTCTCAGGCCCCCAAAGATCATGAGACTGACTCAACGATTGTGAGTTTTCAAAAAAAATAAGAGGGTCTTTTGATCTGTCTCCATGTGTTGTCACCTTTAGGGGTTCCACTTTGAATATTTTCTCTGTAACTGTGAGGGATAGAAACTTACTTTTTAATGAATGAATGCTGAGATTCCCATGGTCCTAGGAGCTGAGGCTTTATCAAAAACACCAGATATAACAAGTCTCACAAGAGTTGACAACACTGATTCTGGGAACACTACACCACAGTGGCCCAGATGCAACCCCTGCATTTCCCTTTGCCACACCCCATAGGAGTGCACTGCCCACAAACCTCACGCTCTGCTTCTTGCAGCAGTATGCTGCATGCTAGCCAGGAATTGTCCTCTGCCCCTGTGAAGTAATGCACAGCCTGCAAACCATGAATTCCTCTCTGTGCCACACCCGTTAGTAGTGCACTGTTTGTGAACCATAAGCTCCCTGCAAGTATACAGTGTGTACCTGCATACTCTTTCCTGTGCTGCTCTCCTAAGAAGCAGGCTGCCTGCAAACCGTGTGCTCCTCTTTCCTGACCCCTCTGATGCCTGTGGCCAATATGCTCCTGCTTGCTCTTAATTTGAGCTGCATGCTGCCTGTGAGCTGTGTTCCTGTGCCTAGCACTCTCCTGAACCTATATGCTCTGCACTTTGCTCCATCCTCTGCAAGACTTATAATGCTCAGATCCCTGGGCTTACAATCCATTGCCCCTTGTTGATGAGAGCAGCAGGCAATATTGCTAACCCCAAATGTTCAAAAATTGAGTCAGAGCTCCCCAAAATCATGAAAAATCATGGTTTTTTTGGTGGGAGGGTATCATTGGGTTCTCTTTGCTTTCCAATTTTTAAGCCTTTAAGGTTCACTTTTTCAAACACTTTTCCACCACCAGGAAAGCCAGAAACTGACTTTTCTTTTCTTTTTTAAAATGAAAGCCAATAAACTCCTGGAATCATTGGGTCCGCTGAGGTCTTAACAAACCCCCTGTACCACGCGACTCATGACAAAATCATGAGTTGTCAATGCTGAGCAAAATTGTTTTTGTTCTGATTCAACACTGACACCTATGGCAGTTTGATTGTTTTTTTCACTCACTCACTCACATTGCAAGGTTTACCAAAACCTTTCCACAAGAGAGCACAGCTATTGTTTAGTGTTTGTATCATGGTGAAGCCCCAGTTGATGAGCAGGGCCTCATTGTGCCAGTCATGGGGAAGACTTGCAATGAAAAGACTGTCCCTGCCCCAAAGAACTTACAGTCTAAGACAAGAGACAGCAGGGGGATAGAACAGGCAGGCAGGGAAGCACAATGTAACAGTTATGATTAGGGTAATAAGCAGTCAAGGGACTTTCCCCTCCTTTAACTTCATCAATAACAGTGTGAAGCTGGAGGACACTTAGCAGCAGTGGGCCCAGCTAGGAGACTTTCATCTGTAAGCAGGAATGCTGACCCTTGGCAAAGCTAGCACCGGCAGAGAGACCTGAGTCTGTTCCGATACAAGAGGAACCTACTGCCAGCATTAAGCGGACCAGAACTCAGACACTTCTGAGAACTGGAAATGCCCATTTACTATTCTAAAACAGTGTCTCCCCTCAACACTTTTTTGTTCTCAGACCCAAGGGCAGAAATGCCCTTGTACTGTGAGATGTTTCTGGCCTAACCGAAAGCAAAAAGTATCAGAAAACTTATTGAGTGAATTAGCTGAATGTGTAAATGGTTTGAGGTTTACCCATTAAGAATCTAGTCCCACTGTTTCGGTTTAGTTCTGCTTGGAGATCTTTTGCCAAATCCTGGGATTTCCAAAGAGCCCTTGTATGGTGCAGACCTTCTTCCCCCCTTGCCTCCCCCAGTGAGGATAAAGCCACAAATGAAAGGATGCAGGGGAAAGAGATGAAACAAAGAGAGAGCAGACACAAGGCCGGCATCAGTGTTGGGAAGAGTCCATCAGCAAGACAGTAAAAAGCTGAGGGGTGTAGGGAGTACATCTTATCCCTCCTTCCAGCGGCTGTCCCTATACAAGGAAGTAACTACATGTATAGTCACTGTCCCCAATCCATTCTGCCAAGCACGCCAGGCAGTCATTTCCGCCCTGTGTTGCTGTCCATCACACTGGAGAATTTGGATAGAACCTCACTCCACGTAGAACCAGGGCAGATGCTGACCACAACAGCAGGTGATTAAAGTACCTCTGAATCTGGCGTCAACTACAACCCAACACACTATGTCCAAAGGCCTCTTTCTTCCCTGCTCATTATTCCTTGTATCCTCTAAACTCTCATTGAGTTTTTTGGGCATCCTTAATTCCTTCCTGAAAGCAGCACATTTAGAATGTCCATAGCCTTACCAATTTGGTCCCATTATTATTTATTTTACTATTGCTATTGCATTAGCACATGGAGGCCATCAAACTGGGGTTCCATCGCACCAGATGCTATGCAAATATGCAGTAAAAAGCCTGCCCTGCGCCAAAGAGCTTACAGTCTAAAAGACAAGATGACAGGTGGATGAGATACACAACATGGTTGAGGTAGGGAATTCAGGGTAACAATCAATCTGAGAAGCACAGTTATTAGCCAAGCAAGCATTCACAATGGAGGAGGAGGAAGGGAAGCAGATGCAAAGAATTTTTTGTGTCTGTCTGTCAGTGTTCTTGAGCTTGGAGCCGAATGACTCAGCTGTGCCCCCAACAGAAATTTTGGCTCGAGATTCTGAACCTCACCAAAGTTTGGGAGGGTTCAGATCCAGCGTGCTGCCTCTGGTCCATCTGACTCAATAACTGAGGCTGTCGCTCATCTGGCCAATGGTCTAAAGTGGGAGACCCAGCCCTTCTTAAAATAGGGACCAAGGAAAGAACCCAAAAGGTGCAGCCCACTACAAAGCTTCAAAAGAAATGGAAAAAATCTCTCCAGCATGAGCTGAGCTGTCTCTCATTCTAACATCCATTAAAAGAGTCTTCAATGGGTGAGGTTTGTGCTAGAGAAAGTAGTATTTCTCCTAATACAAACCAGGACACAAAGTAAAATCATCCATCATCGAAGCTCCTCCTGGCAAGCGGTGCAGATTGATGAGAGCCACAGTGCTGAGTGCAATCCAACATGGCTGATGAGGACGGAAGCTTTTGAAGTTTGGAAGCTGGAAAAAGGGGCTAATTCTTTCTGAGCTCTGCTTTTCCTTGGCACAAGCAGACTGATGACTTAGGAAAACTGCCTGGGTTATTTTTCCATGTTAATGGCTTCTGGTCCTGTATAACTGAGCCAGAGAGACAGGAACCCAGGGAACAATGTGTTCCTCTAAGGAGGAAAACTCTTAAATCAGTCACCAAGGCCAGGCAGATTAGCAGACAGCTTTACATCTATGAAACCCGCAGGAAAGACTCGGCCGAGAAAGGGGCATTACAAGGCTATGCAACCACAATGCTTTCCCTTTACAGTTACAGGGCAGCACAGATTGCTTTGCAACATACTCTCAACCCTGAGGCCAAACATGTCCAAAATCTCGTCCCAGTTGAACTAGTGAAACTCCATTGTCTCTGGATAATTCTGAGGAGAATTTGACTCATTTGGGTTATGTGGTGATTTGCATTGAGTACAGCATCCCAGTCAAAGAACATCCTACCCCAAAGCCATTGGAATAGGGCCAATCTGGCATTGATTGGTGCAAACCCTCCTCCCACCCAAACGTTGGGGGTTGAGATGGAATGGAACCCAGGTTCACTCCCAGGCCTGCCTTTGCTTTTGCAAAACACCCCGTTTTTGCCCATCTTCACTGTGGCCTTCACCCTGCAAATCCTTGCCTGTTGCGAGCTGAGAGTGGAAGTACATGTAGGTCCAAGTGGAGTTCAGCATTTGGCACAGTCCTGCGCACTGAGCAGTGGTCAGTCTCCCACCCCCTGGATCCAATGCCTTACTTTAAGTATGCAAGGTAAACCAAGGTGGGAGACCTGGTCTTGTTTAGTGTGCTATGCCCTCCCTCATTGGCCTTTTCCGGCTCCTCGGCTGAAGTGAATTGGGGGCCTCCTGGCAGCGCTCTTACGCAGGATAAAGTTCCCCTATGGTCCCTGTTTTGTGGGATTAACTCCCACGTCTAGGAGCCAGCAAGCACAGTGACCCATGCTCGTCTTGTTTGGAGGGGAGGCGGCTCTGTAGAGCGCAAAGCAGCGCTGAATTTGTATAGCCTTCCTCGGCTGACAACGCCTCTTGCAGGGGTTGCAGAGAGAAGCCAGCTTGCCGCAGTTGGATTTAACAGACAGATTTAATTAAGTTGTGATTTAATTACCTATCAGCATCACTATTTAATAAAGCTCAGGAGGGTTTTAATTTAAAAATAATAAATGATACACTGTGTCACAAAGCAGCAATAATGGCACCCAGTCCAAGCACCCAGGCTGCCTCTGCCAGACTTGGGAAATGCAGAGTAGACTGTGCCCCCGAGCACCGTGACACTGCTGGACATGTGAAAGAGGTGGTGGGTGATGCCTTGCTATGACCAGGTTGGCCTGCAAGAAACAGCCTTTTGCAGTGCTGTTATGCAGGCTGGCTGACCCTAAGGTGCTGGCTGGGTGGCATGAGAGACATGGGGTATAATGCAAGCCGAAGAGTTTGCAAGGTATGGAACATGACATCAGACTAGCTCGGCAGCATGTGAGGAAACTGAATCCAGGCTGTGCTTCTCCTGTGTCCTCAGCTGGACAATCCTTTCTCTTGTCCCAAATCTTTATTCCATGATTGATGCGAGAGGTTTCCTGCTACTTTCTACCAAAATTAACTCCTTGCTGACTGCCAACTCTCCTGCTGTAGCCTTGGTTCTTTCTTCATATCCCCCTCTGCTGAGGTTTTCTCCACTGCCTTAGTGGGTTGGCAACATTCAAATGTGGAGCCTGACTTTGAGCACCCCAAAATGAGTAGTGTTTTTATGCAGAATTTTGATTTGGCCCAGTAAGGCAGATCCAGATCTGGGCTTAGATTCCATCCATCTCCAGAGCCCTTCCCCGAGTTTTGGGGAAGTTTGGAGATGGGCCAAAGCAAAATCTCATATCTGATTATTATTGGGAGAAGATACACTTGGGGTGTGTATTTTTATAGAGCTGCATAGCCAGGATCTTCAAGGAATGCCCCTATGGGTGCTCAAATATCTACTTAGTCTTACAGAAATGCTCCCAAATTTTGAAGGGCAGGTCCAATCTCCTTTCCAGACTGTAGTTTCTCCTATTCTCCTTTCATTTGCTAAGTGTATCGTTAGTTCAAAGACTAGTGAGATGAGTGTTAAGTAGTGAGTAAATTTCCTAACTTGCAGTTTAAACCTAAGTTGTACATTTCTGCACCCAAAGGGCCAAACCCATTCTCGGTGTAAGCAGGTGCTGCTCCGTCTTTAGATGAGATGAATTCTGCTTTACTTCAGCTCGGAACCTGGCTCACAGTGTCATGGTTTTGAGCTCTTGCCACCAACAGGCACGTGTTTGTCATTTCTAACTGCGCTTCTTTTGCTGTTTGTTTTATTTTCCTATCGTTTAGCCAGAGCGTTTCTTTTGTAAGGTTCATCTGGGGCGCTCCAGGCCTCCCAGGACCCAATCATGTCTTCACATCAATTAGGAGACACTGACATCAGGTTGAATACACTCTATAATTATGATGACTGTAAGCACTTGGTTAAAACATGCAGAGCTTTAAGGTAAAATGTGCTTCACGGAGGCCTGGGTGCAAAAAGCAGACGTGAAATTCAGTGGGAAGGAGAAACAAAGATCCTGTCTTCCACAAGGCGCTCCCTAACTGCGGTTGTCAGGGCATCCTGTCTATTCTTCCCTCCCG